>NC_092099.1:29742289-30075206 GCF_045679555.1 Salvelinus alpinus
CCACATGACCTTCTCCCATTCCTCCTCTGGATCATCCAGATGGTCATTGGCAAACTTCAGACAGGCCTGGACATGCGCTGGCTTGAGCAGGGGGACCTTGCGTGCGCTGCAGGATTTTAATCCATGACGGCGTAGTGTGTTACTAATGGTTTTCTTTGAGACTGTGGTCCCAGCTCTCTTCAGGTCATTGACCAGGTCCTGCCGTGTAGTTCTGGGCTGATCCCTCACCTTCCTCATGATCATTGATGCCCCACGAGGTGAAATCTTGCATGGAGCCCCAGACCGAGGGTGATTGACCGTCATCTTGAACTTCTTCCATTTTCTAATAATTGCGCCAACAGTTGTTTCCTTCTCACCAAGCTGCTTGCCTATTGTCCTGTAGCCCATCCCAGCCTTGTGCAGGTCTACAATTATATCCCTGATGTCCTTACACAGCTCTCTGGTCTTGGCCATTGTGGAGAGGTTGGAATCTGTTTGATTGTGTGTGGACAGGTGTCTTTTATACAGGTAACGAGTTCAAACAGGTGCAGTTAATACAGGTAATGAGTGGAGAACAGGAGGGCTTCTTAAAGAAAAACTAACAGGTCTGTGAGAGCCGGAATTCTTACTGGTTGGTAGGTGATCAAATACTTATGTCATGCAATAAAATGCAAATTAATTATTTAAAAATCATACAATGTGATTTTCTGGATTTTTGTTTTAGATTCCGTCTCTCACAGTTGAAGTGTACCTATGATAAAAATTACAGACCTCTACATGCTTTGTAAGTAGGAAAACCTGCAAAATCGGCAGTGTATCAAATACTTGTTCTCCCCACTGTATACATGTTAGAATCACCTTTGGCAGTCTTTTTAGGTAAGTCTCTAAGAGCTTTGCACACCTGGATTGTACAATATTTGGCCATACATTTTTTTTACTCTTCAAGCTCTGTCAAGTTGGTTGTTGATCGTTGCTAGACAGCCATTGTCAAGTCTTGCCATAGATTTTCAAGCTGATTTACAGTACCAGTCAAAAGTTTGGACACACCTAGTCATTCCAGGGTTTTTCTTTATTTTTACTATTTTCTACATTGTAGAATAATAGTGAAGACATCAACACTATGAAATAACACATATGGAATCATGTAGTAAACAAAAAAGTGTTATACAAATTCAAATATATTTTAGATTCTTCAAGTAGCCACCCTTTCCCTTGACAGATCTGCACACTCTTGGCATTATCTCAACCAGCTTCATGAGGTAGTCACCTGGAATGCATTTCAATTAACAGGTGTGCCTTGTTAAAAGTTCATTTGTGGAATTTCTTTCATTCTTAATGTGTTTGAGCCAATCAGTTGGGTTGTGACAAGGTAGGGGGGTATACAGAAGATAGCCCTATTTGGTAAAAGACCAAGTCCAAATTATGGCAAGAACAGCTCAAATCAGCAAAGAGAAACGACAGTCCCTCATTACTTTAGGACAAGAAGGTCAGTCAATCTGGAAAGTTTCTTTAAGTGCTGTCGCAAAAACCATCAGCGCTATGATGAAACTGGCTCCCATGAGGACCGCCACAGGAAAGGAAGACCCAGAGTTACCTCTGCTGCAGAGGATAAGTTCATTAGAGTTAACTGCCTCAGAACTGGCAGCCCAAATAAATTCTTCAGAGTTCAAGTAACAGACACATCTCAACATCAAGTGTTCAGATGAGACCGCGTGAAGCAGGCCTTCTTGGTCAAATTTCGGCAAAGGAACCACTACTAAAGGACACTAATAAGAAGAGACTTGCTTGGGCCAAGAAACACGAGCAATGGACATTAGACCGGTGGAAATCTGTCCTTTGGTGTGATGAGTCCAAATTTGAGATTTTTGGTTCCAACAGCCATGTCTTTGTGAGACGCAGAGTAGGTGAACGGATGATCTCCACATGTGTGGTTCCCACCGTGAAGCATTGAGGAGGTGTGATGGTGTGGGGTGCTTTGCTGGTGACACTGTCTGTGATTTATTTAGAATTCAAGGCACACTTGACCAGCATGGCTACCACAGCATTCTGCAGCAATATGCCATCCAATCTGGTTTGGGCTTAGTGGAACTATCATTTGTTTTTCAACAGGACAATGACCCAACACACCTCCAGGCTCTGTAAGGCTATTTGACAAAAAAAGAAGGTGATGGAGTGCTGCATCAGATGACCGGACCTCCACAATCACCTGACCTCAACCCAATTGAGATGGTTTGGGATGAGTTGGACCGCAGAGAGAAGGAAAAGCAGCCAACAAGTGCTCAGCATATGTAGGAACTCCTTCAAGACTGTTGGAAAAGCATTCCAGGTGAAGCTGGTTGAGAGAGTGTGCAAAGCTGTCATCAAGGCGAAGGGTGGCAACTTTGAAGAACCTCAAATATAAAATATATTTAGATTTGTTTAACACTTTTTTGCTTACTACATGAATCCATATGTGTTATTTCATATTTTTGATGTTTTCACTATTACTCTATAATGTAAAAAATACCCCCCAAAAACTCCTTAGTCTTTGCCAATGATGAGTATATCCATAACATGATGCAGCCACCACCATGCTTGAAAATATAAAGAGTGGTACTCGGTGATGTGTTGGATTTGCCCCAAACAAAACACTTTGTATTCAGGACATTTCTTTGCCACATTATTTGCAATATTACTTTAGTGCCTTATTGCAAACAGGGTGCATATTTTCATATCACAACCATTAAACTCTGTTTTAAAATCACCATTGGCATCATGGTGAAATCCCTGATCAGTTTCCTTCCTCCCCGTAAACGGAGTTAGGAAAGACACCTGTATCTTTGTAGGGACTGGGTGTATTGATACACCATCCAAAATGTAATTAATAACTTCACCATGCTCAAAGGAATATTCAAAGTCTGCTTTTTTCCTATCTACCAATAGGTGCCCTTCTTTGCAAGCCATTGGAAAACCTCCCTGGTCTGTGCTTGATATTCACTACACGGATGAGGGACCTTGTATGTGTGTTTAATTGTATGTGTGGGGTACAGAGATGGGGTAATCATTCAAAAAGCATGTTGACCACTATTATTGTACACAGAGCTTTAAAAAAAAAATAATAATTTGTAAAAATGTCAAACAAAATTCCACTTTTATATTATGGGTTATTGTGTGTAGATCTGTGGCACAAAATCTAAATTTTATCCATTTTAAATTCCGGCTGTAACACAATAAATGTGGAAAAAGTCAAGGGCTGTGAACTTTCTGAAGGCATTGTACATATTTTATGTATCCATGCATGCTGAACACACACACATGTCAGTACATGCAGAATAAAGTGTGTGTGTGTGTGTGTGTGTGTGTGGTATTGTCCTGCTCTCCGTCTGGCTCCTCTGTTTCTGTGCTGTCTGAGGCCTCCTCTTCTCCATGAATACTAATGTGCTTCAAACCCCTGAGATCACCCCTCCTCCCTCCATCCATCCCTACCTCCTACTCTTCCCTCCCTCTCTCCATTCCTTCCTTTCCATCTTTCCCTCCTCTTTCCCTCCTTCCCCACTCACTCTATTGCTCCTTTCCCCTTCTGTGCATTCAAACCCCTGAGATTACACCTCCTCCCTCCCTCCATCCATCCCTACCTCCTGCTCTTCCCTCCCTCTCTCCATTCCTTCCTTTACATCTTTCCCTCCCCCCTTCCTCTTACTCCATCACCCTTCCTCTATCAGTCCTCCCCTCTCCTTTCATCCATTCACCTATGTTCTCTTACACCTCTCTCAGAGCTGAGTCTCCTGAATACAGCTTCCACACCAACTTACAGATGTAAAGGTAGGTGTAGGTGTGTGTGTGATTACTGTTTCCTCTCTACCAGCCCCTCCAGTGAACCATCCAGCACCCCAGTCGTATACACACCTTTACCCAAACACGTTTCCACATCCACAACATTATTCAGTTATTAACTTATAATTACACATCCTTTTTTTAGAGAGTCTTTTAAAACCACAAGTGCAATAAATGAAAAGGGAACAGGGGTTTCTGGTTCTTGTAGAGTAGAAACAGACTGCTGACTGGACATTCTGGAACTTTACTGCTTTTCCACACGAAAAAGATTCAGTCTGGAAATAAAACCTCTGTGACTGCCAACAGGAGCCTCTATTTTGTTTGTGTGTGTGTGCGTGCCTGAACACAAAATGTTCCTTATAGAAAGAGAGCGAGAGGGGAGGAAAAGAGGAAAGAAGAGCAGAGGGGAGTGGATTAGTGAAGACTCCATTCAATGTGGGCTTTTAAAGTGGTTGATTTAATTGAATCAAACTCATTTTTTCCTTCATTAATAAAGAACTAATTTAGATTGTTAGGAATTTGTCTTTCACTTTCTGATGTCAGATAAATCCTGCCATGGGTGCTCCCTCTGAAAAGGAAAGATCCTACTCGCTGTGAAAAGGATGGAGAGAAAGTGTGAATATGTCTCTGTCTGGAGTGGATAGGGGGGAAGGCAACAGGCTATACTGCCGCAGCCACAGCACAACCACACACATTCTCAAGACTATTACAACCCCTACTGGGGAACAGTGGAGAGACATGCTGGTGTTTACACAAACACACACATATTGCAAACACACAAAGCACACACACAAAGCAAGATGCACACCTGGCAGTGTGTGTCTGGACTCTTTTGAAGAGATGTCTCTGTATTGTACACACGCAAACATGCACACACAGTCTACATGAACACTTTGGGTTTCATCATATTTTTTCCCTCTGTTTTTCCTTCTATTTCTCCTGTGTGGAGGAAGGGGGAGAAAGGGGTGTCTCATTCCCTCTCTTTGTTGCCGTTTGTGAAAGAGAGCACATATCCATACAGAACACTCTCTCCGCCAACCTCTCACTCACTCACACACACACACACACACACACACAAAGATGCACACCAGGGCAGCATCAAAGCGTAGAGGAATCACTTCAACCACACACTGGCTGCTCAGTTGGAGTCCGTTTTCCCTGTTGAACCCCCTCCTGGCTTTCACTTGGTACAGTCCACGCATTCCTGCCAAGTAGCATTCACACATGGAGGGGAAGCTTGTCTCAAGCAATTGCTGACAAGCAACAAACAAGACAGACCCTCTGTCCCTTTCCCTCCCTCTCTTGCCTCTCCCCCTCCCCCTTCTTTAACCTCCCACCCACATACTCCTTACCCCTTCTGACCTCTCTCTCCCACTCTCTCTCTCTCCCCCTCTCTGAGAATGTGGGGGCCCCACTAGACGTGTATTAGATAGTCAGCTGTTCCTGGGCGTTCTCTACTCTCCTAACTGTCATAAACACGCACATGAGGCCGCTGGAAACTGTAAGGTTACCTAAAGAGCGATGGTATGTATTAACAGAATATTCATTGTTAAAAAATTTATGGATTTTTTGAGAACTTACTTGTAGTAGTGAACCCCAACTATACATCCTCAGGTTTCAGTCCAATTCACATGGTGTGTTTGTATATATGGTATCTACACAACAATCATTATCATGAACATTATCACCTCTATAACTGTTAACATGATCATTATCAACAGCTGGATTGTCATACTCCTATGGCAATCATCATCAGCAGCAGATCCCCATTGATCATGATGATTGACATACTGAGTATGCCAATCCAGCTGTTGATAGTGATAATGTTAACAGTTGAGGAGACTGTATACATCCTGTGATGACTGGGTATTATGGAGAGCGCTACACTTAAAAAAAATGCTATACCTGCATTTATCCATTGTGAATGACAACAGTTCCTCTCTCAATGCGACAAATCTTTCCAACACTCCCCCTCGATAACCACCAAGCCTCAATATGAAATAGAACATCTCTACATAGTTTTGTGAACAAGCGTGCACCCAATGGATGTGGTTTGATGTAGTTTACAATCGAAGTTACCTGCTACAGTATATCTCCGAGTTCTGTGCTCAGCTCTTTTGCTGCCAGTTGCTCTCGGTGTATCCATTATAGCTCAGTGGGTGTATCATACAATGCGTCCATATGGCAGAGGGAGACACATTCATAACTAGAGTGCAGAAGCCTGCCCCCCGTCCCGTTATAGATGGAGCCCCATCTGTGCAAAAGCCCACCATTCGATCCCATGGAATGTGTTTTTCGTCACTAAACAGTAGCCACGCAGCACACTGAACATCCCCTGTGCCGTTTCATGCTCGGGAATCGTGAGACAGAACAATATGTCCTCATGAATTGCATCCCCCGACATGTAGCCAACAAATGTCAATGCGTGGCATCTCAGCTCTCACAGCTAACGTACTTTTTGAGAGCATAAGCTGGGGAGTTTGAGTTGTTCAGTCAGTTTCCTCTTTATTGCTAGCTATAGCATCAATTCTTAGTTTCACAGTGTGATCTGACAAAGGTATTGATGTGAGTTTCTGTTCTTCTGCTGGCGGCCTCCCCACACATTGTTTTGACCATAACAATTGCGGCCGGTAATATCAAATTCTGTGCAATAATGTGTGGTTTCATAGTGTAAAGGGCTCAGCCATTCACCTTGGGAATGATTCAAGTGCAACAGTCAAGGCCTTTTCCCATGATCTAAGAGCGCTCTCTGGTTGAATTTTAACTTTTAGATTTGAATAATTTTCATTTAGATTTTTAAGGTTAACCACATTACAATGATTGAGATATAAAGACGATATTATATATATATATTTAGGATTTCGAAAATTCTCCAGCGACCCCATTTTCATATCAGGCGAACCCACATGGGGTCGCGTTCCCTAGTTTGGTAACTGCTGCTTTAGTCATCACAGTAGTGGAAAGTTACCAAACAGTATAGCAGAGAAGCTAACAATTATGATAATTAAATCTGTTAAATATACCAGGCAGAGGTGTCGTCTTCAAAGTCAGACTTGCAGACTGTGTGGAACCCCTCCATATTGGGGGACGGCGCGATTGCCTCACCATTCGCCTTTCCCTCCACTGTTCGTTCTCGTTAATGATCTTCTCAACTTGTCCCACGTGATCTGAGAGGTCTCCTTCACCTCCGGGGGACTGTTGTTATTCTGGACCTACCTTCGTCCTCAACGTCTTCCCACAGTTCCTGCTAGTTTGTGGGAAACCACACTTTCAGTTCCAGATGGAACCTTGAATGCAAAAAGTGTTTTGTAGCATCCGGGTTGACCCATTTCTACACATCTCTACATTCCAAATCGATTCCAATGGCCAAGTATACACTGTAAAATGTTTTCTGGCAGCAGAGTTGCCCGCTAAATACTGTGAAATGTTTTACAGAAAGAAAAACAGTGCTGTATGGTACATTATACTGTAAATTAGTCTACTGTAATCATTACAGCAACATGGCTGTATATAACTACAGTAATGCTGGCAACTCTGCTGCCAGTATAATGCTGTACATTTACAGAACAGCATGTAACAATCAGTTTTGTGGTACCAATACTCTTACTGTAATTGTAATGAGTTAATTTCATTGAGGGGAGGCGGAGTTTGTATTCTACAAGTATTTTACTGTAATTGCATGGGATTGGTGCAAGCAGGTTGGCTGCTAGGTAATGTGTTAAAATATTACAGCATATTAAATAAGTAAATATAAACACTCAGCAAAAAAAGAAACATCCCTTTTTCAGGACCCTGTCTTTCAAAGATAATTCGTAAAAATCCAAATAACGTCACAGATCTTCATTGTAAAGGGTTTAAACACTGTTTCCCATGCTTGTTCAATGAACCAAACAATTAATGAACATGCACCTGTGGAACGGTCGTTAAGACACTAACAGCTTACAGACTGTAGGTAATTTTGGTCACTATTATGAAAATTTCTACTGACTCTGAAAACACCAAAAGAAAGATGCCCAGGGTCCCTGCTCATCTGCGTGAACGTGCCTTAGGCATGCTGCAAGGAGGCATGAGGACTGCAGATGTGGCCAGGGCAATAAATTGCAATGTCCGTACTGTGAGACGCCTAAGACAGCACTACAGGGAGACAGGACGGACAGCTGATCGTCCTCGCAGTGGCTAACCATGTGTAACAACACCTGCACAGGATCGGTATATCCGAACATCACACCTGCGGGACAGGTACAGAATGGCAACAACAACTGCCCGAGTTACACCAGGAACACAATGGTGGCGGAAGAAATGGCAGCAGTTTTACGGGCGCCCAACCAATTGTGCTATTATGTATTTTTTCCCCGCGTTATTTGTAACTTATTTTGTACATGTTTCTGCAACCGTATTTTACGGCAAAAAAAAAGAGCTTCTGGATAACAGGACAGCGATCACTCACCTCGGATTAGACAAATAATTTTTCTTCAACAAGCAAGACGCACAAGACATTCTTCAAACACCTGACAGGGCCATCATCCCCGTTATTTGCAAGAGGAAGCGACGCAGGTACAGAGGACAAAGAGCCGGATGCCTGGTCAGGACCCGGAAAAGGCAGGTGGGAAAGCTGCCGTTACCGTCAATACTACTCGCCAGCGTGCAATCATTGGACAATAAACTAGACGAGGTACGATCACGAATATCCTACCAACGGGACATCAAAAACTGTAATATCCCATCTTTCACGGAATCGTGGCTGAATGACGACATGGATATTCAGCTAGCGGGATACACGCTGCACCGGCAAGATAGAACAGCACACTCCGGTAAGACGAGGGAGGGCGGTCTGTGCATATTTGTAAACAACAGCTGGTGCACAAAATCTAAGGAAGTCTCTAGATTTTGCTTGCATGAAGTAGAGTATATTGTGATAAATTGCAGGCCACACTACTTGCATAGAGAGTTTTCAGCTATACTTTTCGTGGCTGTTTATTTACCACCACAGACAGATGCTGGCACTAAGTCCGCACTCAGTCAGCTGTATAAGGAAATAAGCAAACAGGAAACCACTCACCCAGAGGCGGAGCTCCTAGTGGCCAGAAACTTAAATGCAGGGAAACTTAAATCAGTTCGACCAAATTTCCACCAACATGTTAAATGTGCAACCAGAGGGAAAATAATTCTAGATCACCTGTACTCCACACACAGACACGTACAAAGCTCTCCCTCGCCCTCCATTTGGTAAGTTCGACCAAAACTCTATCCTCCTGATTCCTGCTTACAAGCAAAAATTAAAGCAGGAAGCACCAGTGACACGGTCTATAAAAAAGTGGTCAGATGAAGCAGATGCTAAACTACATGACTGTTTTGCTATCACAGACTGGAACATGTTCCGGGATTCTTCCGATGGCATTGAGGA
Organism: Salvelinus alpinus; assembly: GCF_045679555.1. NCBI lineage: Eukaryota > Metazoa > Chordata > Actinopteri > Salmoniformes > Salmonidae > Salvelinus > Salvelinus alpinus. The sequence continues at coordinate 29,751,486 of NC_092099.1, forward strand.
GTACACCACATCAGTCACCGGCATAATCAATAAGTGCATTGAGGACATCGTCCCCACAGTGACTACGTACATACCCCAAACAGAAGCCATGGATTACAGGCAACATTCACACTGAGCTTTAGGGTAGAGCTGCCGCTTTCAAGGAGCGGGACTCTGACCCGGAAGTTTACAAGAAATCCTGCTAAGCCCTGCAACGAACCATCAAACAGGCAAAGCCTCAATACAGAGCTAAGATTGAATCATACTACACCGGCTCCGATGCTCGTCTTATGTGGCAGGGCTTGCAAACTATTACAGACTACAAAGGGAAGCACAGCCGCGAGCTGCCCAGTGACACGAGCCTACCAGACGTGCTAAATCACTTCTATGCTCGCTTCGAGGCAAGCAACACTGAGGCATGCATGAGAGCATCAGCTGTCCCGGACGACTGTGTGATCACGCTCTCCATAGTCGACGTGAGTAAGACCTTTAAACAGGTCAACATACACAAGGCTGCGGGGCCAGACGGATAACCAAGACGTGTGTTCCGGGCATGTGCTGACCAACTGGCAGGTGTCTTCACTGACATTTTCAACATGTCCCTGATTGAGTTTGTAATACCAACATGTTTCAAGCAGATCATAATAGTCCCTGTGCCCAAGAACACAAAGGCAACCTGCCTAAATGACTACAGACCTGTAGTACTCACGTCTGTAGCCATGAAGTGCTTTGAAAGGTTGGTAATGGTTCACATCAACACCATTATCCCATTATCCCAGAAACCCTAGACCCACTCCAATTTGCATACCGGCCAAACAGATCCACAGATGATGCAATCTCTATTGCACTCCACACTGCCCTTTCCCACCTGGACAAAAGGAACACTTATGTGAGAATGCTATTCATTGACTACAGCTCAGCATTCAACACCATAGTACCCTCAAAGCTCATCACTAAGCTAAGGATCCTGGGACTAAACACCTCCCTCTGCAAATGGATCCCGGACTTCCTGACGGGCCGCCCCCAGGTGGTGAGGGTAGGTAGCAACACATCTGCCATGCTGATCCTCAACACTGGAGCCCACCAGGGGTGCGTGCTCAGTCCCCTCCTGTACTCCCTGTTCACCCACGACTGCATGGCCAGGCACGACTCCAACACCATCATTAAGTTTGCAGACGACACAACAGTGGTAGGCCTGATCACCGACAACGACGAGACAACCTATAGGGAGGAGGTCAGAGACCTGGCCGGGTGGTGCCAGAATAACAACCTATCCCTCAACGTAACCAAGACTAAAGAGATGATTGTGAACTACAGGAAAAGGAGGACGAGCACGCCCCCATTCTCATCGACGGGGCTGTAGTGGAGCAGGTTGAGAGCTTCAAGTTCCTTGGTGTCCACATCAACAACAAACTAGAATGGTCCAAACACAGCAAGACAGTCGTGAAGAGGGCACGACAAAGCCTATTACCCCTAAGGAAACTAAAAAGATTTGGCATGGGTCCTCAGATCCTCAAAAGTTCCTACAGCTGCAACATCGAGAGCATCCTGACTGGTTGCATCACTGCCTGGTACGGCAATTGCTCGGCCTCTGACCGCAAGGCACTACAGAGGGTAGTGTGTACGGCCCAGTACACATCACTGGGGCTAAGCTGCCTGCCATCCAGGACTTCTACACCAGGCGGTGTTAGAGGAAGGCCCTAAAAATTGTCAAAGATCCCAGCCATAGACTGTTCTCTCTACTACCGCACGGCAAGCGGTACCGGAGTGCCAGGTCTAGGACAAAAAGGCTTCTCAACAGTTTTTACCCCCAATCCATAAGACTCCTGAACAGGTAATCAAATGGCTACCTGGACTATTTGGATTGTGTTCCCCCCCCAACCAACCCCTCTTTTTACGCTGCTGCTACTCTCTGTTTATCATATATGCATAGTAACTTTAACTATACATTCATGTACATACTACCTCAATTGGGCTGACCAACCAGTGCTCCCGCACATTGGCTAACCGGGCTATCTGCATTGTGTCCCACCGACCACCCGCCAACCCCCTCTTTTACGCTACTGCTACTCTCTGTTCATCATATATGCATAGTCACTTTAACCATATCTACATGTACATACTACCTCAATCAGCCTGACGAACCAGTGTCTGTATGTACAATCTGTACAATCCCTTCATCAGTGCTCAAACTTTCCGCAATAGGCTGAGAGAGGCTGGACTGAGGACTTATAGGCCTGTTGTAAGGCAGATCCTCACCAGACATCACCGGCAACAATGTCGCCTATGGGCACAAACCCACCGTCGCTGGACCAGACAGGACTGGTAAAAAGTGCTCTTCACTGACGAGTCGCGGTTTTGTCTCACCAGGAGTGATGGTCGAATTTGCGTTTATCGTCGAAGGAATGAGCGTTACACAGAGGCCTGTACTCTGGAGCGGTATCGATTTGAGGGGTGGAGGGTCCGTCATGGTCTGGGGCGGTGTGTCACAGCATCATCGGACTGAGCTTGTTGTCATTGCAGGCAATCTCAACTCTGTGCATTACAAGGAAGACATCCTCCTCCCTCATGTGGTACCCTTCCTGCAGGCTCATCCTGACATGACCCTCCAGCATGACAATGCCACCAGCCATACTGCTCGTTCTGTGCGTGATTTCCTGCAAGACAGGAATGTCAGTGTTCTGCCATGGCCAGCGAAGAGCCCGGATCTCAATTCCAATTGAGCATATATATATACACACACACACACACACACACACACACACTGGGGTTCAAAATGATTGACACCCTTGATAAAGATGAGCAATATTGACTGTATAAAATGTATTATTCCAATACTGAGCTATATTGTATGCTCCAAAAAAATGGGAAATTATATTCTTTATACAAATACAGTTGCCCAGAGAAAGAGATTTTGTTGTAGTGGTGTGCTAGGAATATGGGACCAAATACTAAACTTTTGACTACTTTATTTTTAAGAATCTTTAGGGGTGTCAATCATTTTGACCCCTACATTTTTGTGAAATAAAATATGACTTGAAAACAAAGTATTTTTCTCGAAGCAATTGTATTAGTCGAAAATAATATACAGTGGGGCAAAAAAGTATTTAGTCAGCCACCAATTGTGCAAGTTCTCCCACTTAAAAAGATGAGAGGCCTGTAATTTCCATCATAGGTACACTTCAACTATGACAGACAAAATGAGAAAGAAAATTCCAGAAAATCACATTGTAGGATTTTTAATGAATTTATTTGCAAATTATGGTGGAAAATAAGTATTTGGTCAATAACAAAAGTTTATCTCAATACTTTGTTATATACCCTTTGTTGGCAATGACAGAGGTCAAACGTTTTCTGTAAGTCTTCACAAGGTTTTCACACACTGTTGCTGGTATTTTGGCCCATTCCTCCATGCAGATCTCCTCTAGAGCAGTGATGTTTTGGGGCTGTTGCTGGGCAACACGGACTTTCAACTCCCTCCAAAGATTTTCTATGGGGTTGAGATCTGGAGACTGGCTAGGCCACTCCAGGACCTTGAAATGCTTCTTACGAAGCCACTGCTTCGTTGCCCGGGCGGTGTGTTTGGGATCATTGTCATGCTGAAAGACCCAGCCACGTTTCATCTTCAATGCCCTTGCTGATGGTAGGCTTTGTTACTTTGGTCCCAGCTCTCTGCAGGTCATTCACTAGGCCCCCCCGTGTGGTTCTGGGATTTTTGCTCACTGTTCTTGTGATCATTTTGACCCCACGGGGTGAGATCTTGCGTGGAGCCCCAGATCGAGGGAGATTATCAGTGGTCTTGTATGTCTTCCATTTCCTAATAATTGCTCCCACAGTTGATTTCTTCAAACCAAGCTGCTTACCTATTGCAGATTAAGTCTTCCCAGCCTGGTGCAGGTCTACAACTTTGTTTCTGGTGTCCTTTGACAGCTCTTTGGTCTTGGCCATAGTGGAGTTTGGAGTGTGACTGTTTGAGGTTGTGGACAGGTGTCTTTTATACTGATAACAAGTTCAAACAGGTGCCATTAATACAGGTAACGAGTGGAGGACAGAGGAGCCTCTTAACGTAGAAGTTACAGGTCTGTGAGAGCCAGAAATCTTGCTTGTTTGTAGGTGACCAAATACTTATTTTCCACCATAATTTGCAAATAAATTCATTAAAAATCCTACAATGTGATTTTCTGGATTTTTTCCCCTCATTTTGTCTGTCATAGTTGAAGTGTACCTATGATGGAAATTACAGGCCTCTCTCATCTTTTTAAGTGGGAGAACTTGCACAATTGGTGGCTGACTAAATACTTTTTTGCCCCACTGTATATCTCCCCATTTTTTTAGCATACAATACAGCTCAGTATTTGAATTGTTTATTTTATGCAGTCATTATTGTTTTTACAATGAAGGCCTGGCAAGAGGCAAATGGTATTCTGTGGGGACGGGGCTGAGATCAAAAAATAACTAAACAATGTAAGACAATATGAATAGACAGCACCGTAGAGATGGTGAGTAATAGACAGCACCGTAGAGATGGTGAGTAATAGACAGCACCGTAGAGATGGTGAGTAGTAGACAGCACCGTAGAGATGGTGAGTAGTAGACATCACCGTCTTAGAGATGGTGAGTAATAGACAGCACCGTAGAGATGGTGAGTAATAGACAGCACCGTAGAGATGGTGAGTAGTAGACAGCACCGTAGAGATGGTGAGTAGTAGACAGCACCGTAGAGATGGTGAGTAATAGACAGCACCGTAGAGATGGTGAGTAGTAGACAGCACCGGAGTAGACATCACCGTAGAGATGGTGAGGAGTAGACATCACCGTAGAGATGGTGAGTAATAGACAGCACCGTAGAGATGGTGAGTAATAGACAGCACCGTAGAGATGGTGAGTAGTAGACAGCACTGTAGAGATGGTGAGTAGTAGACATCACCGTCTTAGAGATGGTGAGTAATAGACAGCACCGTAGAGATGGTGAGTAATAGACAGCACCGTAGAGATGGTGAGTAGTAGACAGCACCGTAGAGATGGTGAGTAGTAGACAGCACCGTAGAGATGGTGAGTAATAGACAGCACCGTAGAGATGGTGAGTAATAGACAGCACCGTAGAGATGGTGAGTAATAGACAGCACCGTAGAGATGGTGAGTAGTAGACAGCACCGTAGAGATGGTGAGTAGTAGACATCACCGTAGAGATGGTGAGTAATAGACAGCACTGTAGAGATGGTGAGTAATAGACAGCACTGTAGAGATGGTGAGTAATAGACAGCACTGTAGAGATGGTGAGTAATAGATAGCACTCTAGAGATGGTGAGTAGTAGACAGCACTGTAGAGATGGTGAGTAGTAGACATCACCGTAGAGATGGTGAGTAGTAGACAGCACTGTAGAGATGGTGAGTAGTAGACATCACCGTAGAGATGGTGAGTAATAGACAGCACTGTAGAGATGGTGAGTAATAGACAGCACTGTAGAGATGGTGAGTAATAGACAGCACTGTAGAGATGGTGAGTAATAGACAGCACTGTAGAGATGGTGAGTAATAGACAGCACTGTAGAGATGGTGAGTAATAGATAGCACTCTAGAGATGGTGAGTAATAGACAGCACTGTAGAGATGGTGAGTAGTAGACATCACCGTAGAGATGGTGAGTAGTAGACAGCACTGTAGAGATGGTGAGTAGTAGACATCACCGTAGAGATGGTGAGTAGTAGACAGCACCGTAGAGATGGTGAGTAGTAGACAGCACCGTAGAGATGGTGAGTAATAGACAGCACCGTAGAGATGGTGAGTAATAGACAGCACCGTAGAGATGGTGAGTAATAGACAGCACCGTAGAGATGGTGAGTAGTAGACAGCACCGTAGAGATGGTGAGTAGTAGACATCACCGTAGAGATGGTGAGTAATAGACAGCACTGTAGAGATGGTGAGTAATAGACAGCACTGTAGAGATGGTGAGTAATAGACAGCACTGTAGAGATGGTGAGTAATAGATAGCACTCTAGAGATGGTGAGTAGTAGACAGCACTGTAGAGATGGTGAGTAGTAGACATCACCGTAGAGATGGTGAGTAGTAGACAGCACTGTAGAGATGGTGAGTAGTAGACAGCACTGTAGAGATGGTGAGTAGTAGACATCACCGTAGAGATGGTGAGTAATAGACAGCACTGTAGAGATGGTGAGTAATAGACAGCACTGTAGAGATGGTGAGTAATAGACAGCACTGTAGAGATGGTGAGTAATAGACAGCACTGTAGAGATGGTGAGTAATAGACAGCACTGTAGAGATGGTGAGTAATAGATAGCACTCTAGAGATGGTGAGTAGTAGACAGCACTGTAGAGATGGTGAGTAGTAGACATCACCGTAGAGATGGTGAGTAGTAGACAGCACTGTAGAGATGGTGAGTAGTAGACATCACCGTAGAGATGGTGAGTAGTAGACATCACCGTAGAGATGGTGAGTAATAGACAGCACTGTAGAGATGGTGAGTAATAGACAGCACTGTAGAGATGGTGAGTAATAGACAGCACTGTAGAGATGGTGAGTAATAGACAGCACTGTAGAGATGGTGAGTAATAGACAGCACTGTAGAGATGGTGAGTAATAGACAGCACTGTAGAGATGGTGAGTAATAGACAGCACTGTAGAGATGGTGAGTAATAGATAGCACTCTAGAGATGGTGAGTAGTAGACAGCACTGTAGAGATGGTGAGTAATAGACAGCACTGTAGAGATGGTGAGTAATAGATAGCACTCTAGAGATGGTGAGTAATAGATGTATCTGATTGGTGACAAAACCAAAGGCTGCAAGATACAGAATCAAGATCCTTCAGTGTAGAGCTTGAGGCTTGCACATAAACCAGGGATGCAAACTGGTAGGGGCCCAAAAAGGTGACACTTTCTTTGCACTGAAACATGCAAAAGAATCCCTTCTTGGGGGAAATGCAGGTTAACTAATAAAACAACAAGGAATATGATCTACATGATCAGTCTGTGTGTAAAATAAAAAGTGGTTCATGTGAACCTAACTCACAGTTAAAACAATGTAAAATAAACAAAGTTATTTGTTGCCTAGACTTTACTGTAAATGACACTCAAGTCTTGAGAAAATACAATACACTAACATTGCTGTTAGTGTAACAGTATAACTTTATGGCGTCCCCTCGCCCCGACACGGGCGCGAACCAGGGACCCTCTGCACACATCAACAACTGACACCCACGAAGCGTCGTTACCCATCGCTCCACAAAAGCCGCGGGCCTTGCAGAGCAAGGGGAAACCCTACTTAAGTCTCAGAGCAAGTGACGTAACTGATTGAAATGCTAGTAGCGCGTACCCGCTAACTAGCTAGCCATTTCACATCCGTTACATTAGCCATGACAGCCTTTATAATAGAATGCTTGTGACCACACACACATCTAAATATTACACTTGGGAGAAAAACATCTTAAGTAGAAATAGAACGAAAACAGGCATTCTATTTTTGCTCTATTATAGTGGTCACTATAGTCGACATCGATCAAGCGCGCAAGGCTACAGGTGTGCAAAAATAAGTTCACTGAGTAAAAAAATTCAACAATCTCCCCTCTCACACAAGTGTTACTGTCAAGTTCAACACAACAAAAGCAATATCTTTGGGCTACACTGCACATTATTACATTGTACACTTTCTGCCTGTGGACATCTGTTCTACAATGTGCCAGCAGAGCATGATACCCTTTGCTGGCATAATTGATCTCTTTCAGGCAGAGATCCACTGTATTGAAAAAGTGAGAGAGGGAAAGTGTGTGGTGTTCCTTTCACCTCTACACTTGTTTAACAAGCAACGCCTCATTTTCACCTTATTCTCTCATTCTGAAAATTAACCACAGACTGTAGAGGGAGAACATTAGTTCACAGTAGTTAGTTTGTTAGCTAGTTAACATTTCACACAGATTTGCAGGGTCCTTTAAGCAACTAACGCGTTATAACTTGAACGGCAAGGAGTCGTATACCAGTTAATACTATAGCGAATTGGTTAGGTTACTAACGTTAAGGTTAGCTCATCTGATGTTGTAACGTTAGCTAGCTAATGTTAGCAGTCTGACTTTATTAACCAGCTAATTGTCACGCCATAAACTCAATTATTTGATCAGTTAAGTTGGCTAATGTTGCTCAACATTTCTCTGGCTAGCTAACGGAGAATTCGATCCAGCTAGCAAGATACTTAACAATGCTAACAATACTTGTTCCATCACACTTTCTCCCTCACCTCAAACTTTCCAAATTACAGTTATTTTTCAGTTACAGCTCATGAAGTACGCTTAATCACCTTATCACCCCCGTCTTTGTGGTCAGGCTTCTCACCTACCCCTTCTTGATCGTCCAGGGGACACGCTGCTGTAACTGACAAACTGCCTTTGCACTCTTTCGCCGAAAGGTGACTAGTTTGCATCCCTGATAAACAGTATCACCATAGTCCAATACAGACAGAAAAGTACAATGAATCAACTCCTTTCTGGCGGCAAAGGAAAAACAAGCTTTGTGCCGGTAATAAAACCCAATAAGCAGCTTGAATTTCCTGATAAGTTCCTCTACATGGGTGGTGATGCTCAACTTCTCATCCACCCAAACTCACAGATATTTCTACACTTTGACTTGCTCTATAGTGCCATACCATGCATTTTGTTTTAGGGGAATTCAGAACAAGCTTCAAATCATACAGATTCTGTTGAAGATGTTAAAATCTGTTTGAGTTTTTTCAAAAACCAAAGTCAAACTGCTGCCACTTGTATAGAGAACAGTGTCATCCACATAAAACTGTACATCAGCTGTCGCAATATGTCTCCCAATGTTGTTGATCTAGATCAGGGTTTCCCAAACTAGGTCCTAGGGCCCTCCTGGGTGCACATTTTGGTTTTTGCTCTAGCACTACACAGCTGATTCAAATCACCAACTCATCACCAAGCTTGGAGTATTTGAATCAGCTGTGTAGTACTAGAGAAAATACCAAAACCAAGTTTGGGAAACCCTGATATAGATAATAAACAACAGGGTGTCCGACTTACTGCACAATCATATGCCTTAACACACTGGGTTCGATTTCACAGGTAGTTCACAATGAATCACTTGCACTTCTAGAGGCCTTAAAAGCTTCAAAACTTGCAGTGACTACAGGGCAAAACAGATCAAGGACATGGCAAATACTAAACCATTAAAGGTTTGAGGCTTGCTGCCACTCCAATCTGTCCCCTATACACATTTAATTGTTGGGGAACTACTACAGTAACACATATCAGTTAAACTGGTACAGCAATCTCACTCACAGGTGCAACAAATGTAACCTCTTACAAGGCACGCCTCAAAATATGTTTATGAGACAGAAACAACAATACCATGCACCCACTAGTGGTCCAAAACTTTTTTTGCACTCAAAATACAGTAGGGTACTATATTCTGTGGGGTGAAATTACATTACCATTTGAAATACAGTACTTCTTTAAAGTAAGGTACTGTTAAACTAACCATTGGAATGTATGGTATCATGTACCAGTTATGCCTAAAAATCACCCGGAGTGCATTGCGATTGATGGCAATTTATTGTAAATAATATGGTACATTGCTGTTGTTTTTATAGTATAATACAATAAAACTAACACAGGTAATATATATATATTTTTTATAACTAGGCAAGTCAGTTAAGAACAAATTCTTATTTACAATGATGGCCTACCCTGGCCAAACCTGGACGACGCTGGGCCAATTGTGTGCCGCCCTATTGGACTCCCAATCACAGCCGGATGTGATACAGCCTGGATTCGAACCAGGGACTGTAGTGACACCTCTTGCACTGAGATGCAGTGCCTTAGACCACTTAGACTTTTGAACTGTTTGGCCTAGAAACAAGCCGTTTTCTCTGTGAAAACAAGCCATTGCAAACGTAAACAGTCACAAATCTGCATTCCGTTTCTTTACTATGGCACCCAGAGGCTGGGGTACAGCGAAGCCTAATCATTACAACACTTACTATTTGGGTGATTTTTCAAAATTATTTAAAAAAAACGGAAATATTCTGTATCTCACCCGACAGCATGAGATTGGCGTTTGAAACTGAACATTTTAATCTGCTATTACTGTAAAGAAATATAGCATGTTAGAGTAATTTTTATTGGAGGCTTCCAAGTACAGTTAATAACAGTAATTTCTGCATTTTACCGATAATGCAGTGTAATCTACATCATTCATTCTGTAAAATACATTTAAGGTATTTTACTGTGCATTCTAAGGTGTTTTACTGAAGTCTTACAGTGTACAGCAACTAAGATGAATGAATGTATGAGGAATACGTGTGAGGTGGAGTCTCTACTACATGCCTCGCCCAGAGCAAATGCAGCACTGAGGACAGAAGGATGGTCAACATCGCCATGGTGATATTCCCCTAAAACAAAGAGTAAAACCACTTTTTACCATACTGTAAAGATGATATGTACAGTAGAAATCAGATAGTATAAAATGTCGGTACCATTTCCACAGATAGTAGAAATCAGACAAAGAACAAGTAACAGAAATACTGCCATAATCACCTCAGTGAGTAATTCAGAGTGTAGATGAGTAGAGGACCTAACTGTTAAAGAATAAATCCCAGTAGATTCTGTAGGTTCTGTTCAGATGGAGAAAGGTAATAGTCATGTAGTTTGAACAGCCCTCCAGACCCAGTATTCCTCACACACATCAGATATTAATCACCAAACTAGAAAGAAACCACAATCAGTCTCTTACCATCAGTAACAAGGTGCTGTCTATGCAATGAAGATTTGAGTCCTTGTCTCCAACACCATTTTTTTTACTAGATTTAAAGGCCCAGTGCAGTCAAAAACAGGATTTCCCTGTGTGTTATATACATTTCTATACTATGAGGTCGGAATAATACTCTGAAATTGTGAAAACGATGATAAAGCCCTTTTAGTGTAAGAGCTCCTTGAAAAGACCGCCTGAAATGTCAGCCTGTTTTGGTGGGATGGAGTTTTGGCCTGCCTGGTGAAAGAACGAGAGTTCCAAACCTCTCTGCCAATAAGAGCTTGTTTTCTCCTACCCACTCAGACCACTCCCAGACAGCCCTATCAAAATTCTACCACTTTAATTGAAAACAATCACAGTAAGGTACTTAATTTTTACCCAGAAGTGATAGACAATGGTAAAGTATGATATGGTATAATGTCGTGCTGTTATCAGGAGGAAATGAATGAATAGTTTTATAAACAGTTTTGCACACTATGCTGTCCATTCTCTGGTACAGTTGCAACATGATGGTGAATGTTTTTCATAAACATGCCATATTTACATAACACCTATACACTACACTACACATCCAATGAGTAAGGGCTGACTATATTACTGATACCCAGTCTGAAATAATCCCCTTGCCTTAGACACTTCATGATGGACCATTGACAAGGGGCCTTTTTAGATCTGAAAGAACTGGGTTGGTGCGAGTCTGTTGTTTATTAGGTATGACAATATTATTGACACATACACCTATCCAATGTTCAGATCTACATGGGGCCATTTAGAAGAGTAAAGATGGAAGAAGATTTCATTATTTTGCAGAGGAACCCACAGCCAATTCTCACTACCTAGTATTGGCTGCCATCTTGTGGTAGTATCGGGTACTGCATGGTAATGTCCTTGGGATTACGCGAGTCATGTTTACATATCTGTATCTGAATACACCTGTGACATCACATCATTATGTTTGAATGAGAAGCAGATGCTTTTTATGTGCTGTTTGGGCACAGTAAATGGATTAGTGACCATCGCTGGTAGATTCCTGCCTTCTATCGTCCCTCCTAGCCGTCTGGATGAGCACAGACTGTGGTTTGTAGGACCATGAAGATGTGCCTGAAATATGTAGAATACTACATAGTAATACTACTTTTATGTAACTGGGTGAATCCCTAAGGTTTTGAATATATGTCCAAGCTGATGCATTTATCAAACATGCATTTCTCAAGAATGAGAAGAAGTGTTATACACCGTGTACAAAACATTAAGAACACCTTCCTAATATTTAGTTCCAAACCCCCACCACCTCCCCCTCACAAGGATGCTGGCCAATGTTGACACACGGAAACTGTTGTGTGGAAAAACCCAGCAGCTGTGCAGTTCAAAGGCACTTAAATATTTTGTTTTTCCCTTTCACAATCCATGTCTCAAGGCTTAAAAATCCTTCTTTAACCTGTCTCCTCTCCATCTAGTGACATCAATAAGGGATCATAGTTCACCTGGTCAATTTATGTCATGGAAAGAGATGGTGTCCTTAATGTTTTGTACACACAGTGTATATAGCTACTCTGTCTGTATTCTGCTGAAACTGTACAGTAGACAAGAAACAAATGTGAACAACTATTCTAATTTCAAACAGGAAAGGCAAAAATGTAAAAGGCAAACATTTATTCCATATCATTCTTTTTACAGAACCAAAAGGAGAGTGTCTGAATCGTCAATGTCTCCATAGTATGTGCACGCGTTGCATTCAGTACGAGAGAGGTTCTTAAATATGAGAAAAAAAAGGCCAAACATCCTAGTTTAATTAAAAAAGGAGAAACATATACAGTGCCCTACATTATTGGGATATTGCAGTATTTTTCTTATTTTGGATCTATACTCCAGAAGTTTGGATTTGAAATCAAACAATGGCTATGAGGTTAAAGTGCAGACTGGAAGCTTAATTTGAGGGTATATCCATCCATATCAGGTGAACTGTTTAGAAATTACAGTACTTTTTGTAAATAGTCCTCCCATTTTAGGGCACCAAAAGTTTAGTATTTGGTCCCATATTCCTAGCACGTAATGATTACACCAAGCTTATGACTCTACAGCAGGGCTGCCCAACCCTCTTCCTGGAGATCTACCGTCCTGTGGGTTTTCAGTCCATCCCTAATTTAACACACCTGATTCTACTAATTAGCTGCTCAACAACACCTTAACTAGCTGAATCAGATATGCTAAATTAGGGTTGGACTGAAGATGCATTTGCTGTTTTGGTTGTTTCAAATTATTTTGTGCCCAATAGAAATGAATGGTAAATAATGTATTGTGTCATTTTGGAGTCACTTCTTTTGTAAATTAAAATGTGTTCCTACCATGATTACGAATAGTCCTGAATGAATCGTGAATAATAATTAGTGAACGTGAGACGCACAAATATCAAGTTTTTAGAGTCACAAACTTGGTGTAATCATTGCATGCTAGGAATACAGGACCAAATACTAAACTTTTCAATACACAAGTGAATTTGTCCCATTATTTTTGGTGCCCTAAAATGGGGGAGACTATGTACAAAAAGTGCTGTAATTTATAAACTGTTCACCTGATATGGATGAAAATACCCTCAAATGAAAGCTGGCCGTATGCACTTTAACCCCATAGTTGTATCATTTTTTTTTTTTAAACGTTCTGGACTACCGAGCCCAAATAAAACTGTATATAATCCAGAAAAAAACTTCAGTATTGAGAAAGTAATTTTAAAGATTCACATTTAGACATGACAGTTTTCCCTTTCATAGACATATAGTAACATTCGAAAAGACAAGGGGAGGGAACAGACCTGCAGTCAAACATGCAGGGATGTCATAGAACCCCCTTACCCAAAACTAGCTAACTCATGGGCCCAATCCCAAATGGACCCCTAGACTATGCACTGATGGAGATCTGAGAGGATATGACATGTGTAAGAAATATGATAATACATCTACCTTTCCATTTGATCTACTATGGGGAAGTTTCTCCATATTGCTTCAATCAATCAAATCTGCTACGATCTCCACAAGTGCATAGGGCATAGTGTTTAGGGGTCATTTTGTGATTGGGCCTATTCCCCCCTCCTAACCCCCTTTCCCAAACCCTAACCCTGGACAAAGGTGAGACTAGAGAACTGATACATGAGGCAATACTAGCCAACTCATACCATCTCTGAACACCAAAGCGAGTAAAAACCCAACAACCCCCCTCGTCTACAGACTTTAAGAAACACTCTCTAACTCCATCTCCAAATCGACCCCTGTGAACCTTCAAGTATTTCCACCTGGGACTGCCCTCCGGCTACCCCTCTGTTTTACATCAACTTATTTTAGGTTTACAACAAAGCTAGTATAGGTGCACTCAGATTCAGTCTATACATACAAAAATATTGATAGCAATAGTAGTAATCATTATCATAATAATTCTCCGTAATTTCCATTCTAATTTACATACTGTGACGTCGTCGACCATTTAAATACAGTGACCTCACAGTTTCCCCACCCCCTGAGTGTAATGTTCAAGTTTAAACCCCTGTAGCTACCTAAAATGCAAACAAGAAATTAAGTTTGGTTTTTTAAATAACATTACCAATCAAGAATTACCACAATAATCATAATCATCATCGTAATAGTAATTACATTTCTCCTGGTAGCCTTGTGTTTGGATGTGGACTGATGCTTTGTATTTACAAGCTTGCAGTTTAACAATGTGCCTCTCCTCATCCCGTCAGTCAATGTAGACAGCTTCAACCCTAAAACACAAATAGGACAATTAGGGGACTGAAGAGCTAGACTGACAATGCACGACGGACAGGAAATCTGTGATAAAGGCAAACTGTAGAATGATTTACCAAATACTATCATCTTCACTGGCAGGAACAGTGCTGACATATACACTTGCTTAAAGGACAAAACAGACCGTGCCGTCAAACAGTTTTAAAGCAGCGGGTGGCCGTCCTGTCGCCTCCGACTACAGAACATCAGCCCTATTTTTCTGTTCATTTCCCGACTATTTTACATGTTGAAGCGCCACAGCTAGTCGACACCAGCAGGTGATCTACTGCACACATCCGACATTGATTATTGCGTCTTGCCCTTAAGTGGGACAGAGGGACAGGGGACACTCACCTCCTTCCCCAGTCAGGTCTCAGGATGCAGCCAAACAGCTGCGACACTTATACAGCCTCTGGTCGTGGGTACGAATGTGGTTCTTCACATTCCTCATCCTGAAGAATGTCTTATTGCACAGCTACAACACAGAGCCACAATATATATATCAGTACACAGCTACAACACAGAGCCACAATATATATATCAGTACACAGCTACAACACAGAGCCACAATATATATATCAGTACACAGCTACAACACTGAGCCACAATATATATATATATACACTGCTCAAAAAAATAAAGGGAACACTTAAACAACACAATGTAACTCCAAGTCAATCACACTTCTGTGAAATCAAACTGTCCACTTAGGAAGCAACACTGATTGACAATAAATTTCACATGCTGTTGTGCAAATGGAATAGACAAAAGGTGGAAATTATAGGCAATTAGCAAGACACCCCCGAAAAAGGAGTGATTCTGCAGGTGGTGACCACAGATCACTTCTCAGTTCCTATGCTTCCTGGCTGATGTTTTGGTCACTTTTGAATGCTGGCGGTGCTCTCACTCTAGTGGTAGCATGAGACGGAGTCTACAACCCACACAAGTGGCTCAGGTAGTGCAGTTCATCCAGGATGGCACATCAATGCGAGCTGTGGCAAAAAGGTTTGCTGTGTCTGTCAGCGTAGTGTCCAGAGCATGGAGGCGCTACCAGGAGACAGGTTAGTACATCAGGAGACGTGGAGGAGGCCGTAGGAGGGCAACAACCCAGCAGCAGGACCGCTACCTCCGCCTTTGTGCAAGGAGGTGCACTGCCAGCGCCCTGCAAAATGACCTCCAGCAGGCCACAAATGTGCATGTGTCTGCTCAAACGGTCAGAAACAGACTCCATGAGGGTGGTATGAGGCCCGACGTCCACAGGTGAGGGTTGTGCTTACAGCCCAACACCTTGCAGGACGTTTGGCATTTGCCAGAGAACACCAAGATTGGCAAATTCGCCACTGGCGCCCTGTGCTCTTCACAGATGAAAGCAGGTTCACACTGAGCACATGTGACAGACGTGACAGAGTCTGGAGACGCCGTGGAGAACGTTCTGCTGCCTGCAACATCCTCCAGCATGACCGGTTTGGCGATGGGTCAGTCATGGTGTGGGGTGGCATTTCTTTGTGGGGCCGCACAGCCCTCCATGTGCTCGCGAGAGGTAGCCTGACTGCCATTAGGTACCGAGATAAGATCCTCAGACCCCTTGTGAGACCATATGCTGACACATGCACATTTGTGGCCTGCTGGAGGTCATTTTGCAGGGCTCTGGCAGTGCACCTCCTTGCACAAAGGCGGAGGTAGCGGTCCTGCTGCTGGGTTGTTGCCCTCCTACGGCCTCCTCCACGTCTCCTGATGTACTAACCTGTCTCCTGGTAGCGCCTCCATGCTCTGGACACTACGCTGACAGACACAGCAAACCTTTTTGCCACAGCTCGCATTGATGTGCGATCCTGGATGAACTGCACTACCTGAGCCACTTGTGTGGGTTGTAGACTCCGTCTCATGCTACCACTAGAGTGAGAGCACCGCCAGCATTCAAAAGTGACCAAAACATCAGCCAGGAAGCATAGGAACTGAGAAGTGGTCTGTGGTCACCACCTGCAGAATCACTCCTTTTTTGGGGGTGTCTTGCTAATTGCCTATAATTTCCACCTTTTGTCTATTCCATTTGCACAACAGCATGTGAAATTTATTGTCAATCAGTGTTGCTTCCTAAGTGGACAGTTTGATTTCACAGAAGTGTAATTGACTTGGAGTTACATTGTGTTGTTTAAGTGTTCCCTTTATTTTTTTGAGCAGTGTATATATATATATATCAGTACACAGCTACAACACAGAGCCACAATATATATATATATATATCAGTACACAGCTACAACACAGAGCCACAATATATATATCAGTACACAGCTACAACACAGAGCCACAGTATATATACACATACAGTTGAAGTCTGAAGTTTACATACACTTAGGTTGGAGTCATTAAAACTAGTTTTTCAACCACTCCACAAATATATTTTTAACAAACTATAGTTTTGGCAAGTCAGTTAGGACATCTACCTTGTGCATGACACAAGTCATTTTTCCAACAATTGTTAACAGACAGATTATTTTACTGTATCACAATTCCCGTGGGTCAGAAGTTTACATACACTAAGTTGACTGTGCCATTAAACAGCTTGGAAAATTCCAGAAAATGATGTCACGGCTTTAGAAGCTTCTGATAGGCTAATTGACATAATTCGAGTCAATTGGAGGTGGACCTGTGGATGTATTTCAAGGCCTACCTTCAAACTCAGTGCCTCTTTGCTTGACATCATGGGAAAATCAAAAGAAATCACCCAGAAAAAAAATTGTAGACCTCCACAAGTCTGGTTCATCCTTGGGAGCAATTTACAAATGCCTGAAGGTACCACGTTCATCTGTACAAACAATAGTACGCAAGTCTAAACACCATGGGACCACACAGCCGTCATACCGTTCAGGAAGGAGACTCGTTCTGTCTCCTAGAGATGAACGTACGTTGGTGCGAAAAGTACAAATCAATCCCAGAACAACAGCAAAGGACCTTGTGAAGATGCTGGAGGAAACAGGTAGAAATGTATCTGTATCCACAGTAAAATGAGTCCTATATCGACATAACCTGAAAGGCCGCTCAGCAAGGAAGAAGCCACTGCTCCAAAACCGCCATAAAGCCAGACTACAATTTGCAACTGCACATGGGGACAAAGACCGTACTTTTTAGAGAAATGTCCTCTGGTCTGATGAAACAAAAATAGAACTGTTTGGCATAATGACCATCGTTATGTTTGGAGGAAAAAGGGGGAGGCTTGCAAGCCGAAGAACACCATCCCAACCGTGAAGCACGGGGGTGGCAGCATCATGTTGTGGGGTCACAAACTTGGATTGCTGCAGGAGGGACTGGTGCACTTCACAAAACAGATGGCATCATGAGGGAGAAAAATTATGTGGATATATTGAAGCAACATCTCAAGACATCAGTCAGGAAGTTAAAGCTTGGTCACAAATGGGTCTTCCAAAATGGACAATGACCCCAAGCATACTTCCAAAGGTGTGTCAAAATGGCTTAAGGACAACAGGGTCAAGGTATTGGAGTGGCCATCACAAAGCCCTGACCTCAATCCTATCGAACATTTGTGGGCAGAACTGAAAAAGCGTGTGCGAGCAAGGTGGCCTACAAACCTGACTCAGTTACACCAGCTCTGTCAGGAGGAATGGGCCAAAATTCACCCAACTTATTGTGGGAAGCTTGTGGAAGGCTACCTGAAACGTTTGACCCAAGTTAAACAATTTAAAGGCAATGCTACCAAATACTAATTGAGTGTATGTAAACTTCTGACCCACTGGGAATGTGATGAAAGAAATAAAAGCTGAAATAAATCACTCTACTATTATTCTGACATTTCACATTCTTAAAATAAAGTGGTGATCCTAACTGACCTAAGACAGGGAATTTTTACTAGGATTAATTGTCACGAATTGTGAAAAACAGATTTTAAATGTATTTGGCTAAGGTGTATGTAAACTTCCAACTTCAACTGTATATACACACACACACATCAGTAAAACACTGAACAAACATACACACACACAGCTACAACACACACAGAGGGAGGGGGGATGTTCAAAGACATTTCAGTTTCAGACATAACAGTTTCAGTACGTACAGGGCAGGGCCAGTGCTTGCCCTCGATGTGCCTGATGCGGTGCATGATGAGGGCATTACAGTCCTTACAGGATGCCCGGCACTGCAGGCAGACGTGGGATGACTTGGCCTTGGGGGCCTGACTGCGAGGACCTCGCAGCTGCTTTAACCTCGCCCGGCGGATCGAGTCCAAAAGGGCAGGGCCTCGGCTAGGCAGGGGCTTAGCTGGCTTCTGCAGACAAAGAGGGAGAAACAGAATCAAATCGATTCCATTTTGTTAGATGTCTTTCAGGAACACGTATTTCTTAAGATGCTCTAATGCTCTCTTTTTTTCTGGACAAGTACCCAGTTCCATGTTCATGACACCAGTTACATGACACCAGTTC
Source organism: Salvelinus alpinus (assembly GCF_045679555.1). Classification (NCBI taxonomy): domain Eukaryota; kingdom Metazoa; phylum Chordata; class Actinopteri; order Salmoniformes; family Salmonidae; genus Salvelinus; species Salvelinus alpinus. Next base: position 29,770,449 of record NC_092099.1, read on the forward strand.
ATGACACCAGTTCATGACACCAGTTCATGACACCAGTTACATGGTCATGACACCAGTTCCATGTTCATGACACCAGTTACATGGTCATGACACCAGTTCATGACACCAGTTCATGACACCAGTTACATGGTCATGACACCAGTTCATGACACCAGTTCCATGGTCATTACACCAGTTCATGACACCAGTTACATGGTCATGACACCAGTTCATGACACCAGTTACATGGTCATGACACCAGTTCATGACACCAGTTCATGACACCAGTTACATGGTCATGACACTAGTTCATGACACCAGTTACATGGTCATTACACCAGTTACATGGTCATGACACCAGTTACATGGTCATGACACCAGTTCATGACACCAGTTCATTACACCAGTTACATGGTCATGACACGAGTTCATGACACCAGTTACATGGTCATTACACCAGTTACATGGTCATGACACCAGTTCATGACACCAGTTCATTACACCAGTTACATGGTCATGACACCAGTTCATGACACCAGTTACATGGTCATTACACCAGTTCATGACACCAGTTACATGGTCATGACACCAGTTCATGACACCAGTTCATGACACCAGTTACATGGTCATTACACCAGTTCATGACACCAGTTACATGGTCATGACACCAGTTCATGACACCAGTTACATGGTCATTACACCAGTTACATGGTCATTACACCAGTTCATGACACCAGTTCATGACACCAGTTACATGGTCATGACACCAGTTCATGACACCAGTTACATGGTCATGACACCAGTTCATGACACCAGTTACATGGTCATGACACCAGTTCATGACACCAGTTACATGGTCATGACACCAGTTCATGACACCAGTTACATGGTCATTTCACCAGTTACATGGTCATTACACCAGTTCATGACACCAGTAACATGGTCATTACACCAGTTCATGACACCAGTTCCATGGTCATGACACCAGTTCATGACACCAGTTCATGACACCAGTTCCATGGTCATGACACCAGTTCATGACACCAGTTACATGGTCATGACACCAGTTACATGGTCATTACACCAGTTCATGACACCAGTTCCATTGTCATGACACCAGTTCATGACACCAGTTACATGGTCATTACACCAGTTCATGACACCAGTTCATGACACCAGTTCCATGGTCATGACACCAGTTCATGACACCAGTTCATGACACCAGTTCCATGGTCATGACACCAGTTCATGACACCAGTTCCATGGTCATGACACCAGTTCATGACACCAGTTCCATGGTCATGACACCAGTTCATGACACCAGTTCCATGGTCATGACACCAGTTCATGACACCAGTTCCATGGTCATTACACCAGTTCATGACACCAGTTACATGGTCATTACACCAGTTCATGACACCAGTTCCATGGTCATTACACCAGTTCATGACACCAGTTCCATGGTCATGACACCAGTTCATGACACCAGTTCCATGGTCATGACACCAGTTCATGACACCAGTTACATGGTCATTACACCAGTTCATGACACCAGTTCATGACACCAGTTCCATGGTCATTACACCAGTTCATGACACCAGTTACATGGTCATGACACCAGTTCATGACACCAGTTCATGACACCAGTTCATGACACCAGTTACATGGTCATTACACCAGTTCATGACACCAGTTCATGACACCAGTTCATGACACCAGTTACATGGTCATTACACCAGTTCATGACACCAGTTCCATGGTCATTACACCAGTTCATGACACCAGTTACATGGTCATGACACCAGTTCATGACACCAGTTCATGACACCAGTTCATGACACCAGTTACATGGTCATTACACCAGTTCATGACACCAGTTCATGACACCAGTTCATGACACCAGTTACATGGTCATTACACCAGTTCATGACACCAGTTCCATGGTCATTACACCAGTTCATGACACCAGTTACATGGTCATGACACCAGTTCATGACACCAGTTACATGGTCATTACACCAGTTCATGACACCAGTTCATGACACCAGTTCCATGGTCATTACATATTTTAGCTTAATGATCTATGCATGTCAACGGAGAGCAATGAACATGGAATGTTATCAAACTCAATTTACAATCTCCAAAAGAAGAACGTAATCTTATCTCAGATCAGACTTTTCTAACGTAATATAAGAGAGTATTAAAGTGTCAACATTTTGCTCCAGTTAGTTCCCAAAGAAAAAGTATGGCTGATGAGTAGAACACCCTCCCCCTCAGACAGGGTTGACATTGGTTCAGCCTGTTTAACCCCTAACGGAATCCTCAGTCTGATGAATGGTGTTATGGAGAGATAACAGTTAACTTCACCCACCCCAGACCTCCCCTCTACTCTACTCTCCACTGTGGAGGAAAGCAAGGCTGCATCTCAAAAGTTTCATCCTGGCTTCCTTTCCTTAATCTGTACATGTGAAAAGTCCTTCAGTACACCTATACCATTTCTTTCATCCATCTTGTGTTTTCATGTCAGTACATGTGACAGAGATAAGGTGAGGACTGGGGAGAGCAGCAACCCACTTTTTAAAATATTAAAAGTTGCCCAAATCATAGGAGAACGTGCAAGAAATACTACACTATTGCCCAGTGTTTACCTTTGGTATGTCCCGAGCAACGCAAGCATCCTTTGACCCTGTGGCTCTATCCAGGTGGGGGGATTTGTGTTGGTGAGAGTTGACAGCCCTTGGTGGCCCCTGCCTCTGGGTTGGACTTTGGCTTACACTCCTTTCTTCCCTCTCCTTCTTCACCCTGTGGAGAGTGGGGAGGTCTCCTCTGGCCCTCAGGACCCTGGCTGGGGCCCCCCCGGAACCAAATCTCTCTACCCTTGAGACCGACCGTGTTAGGCAGATATCCACACTCTCCTCCTCCCTCTTCACCCCCAACATGGGCCCTCCTGCCGGCCGGCAGAAGCTGAAGAGGAAGCCTGGGTCTAGGAGCTTGACAGGGGGCTTGATCTGCCTTTTGCCCAGCTCTGGGGAGGAGGACACGGAGGGTGGCTCGGGGAAGGACCCCGCCACAGGTAGAGGGTCTGCTGGTTCCTCCTTGATGACCCTGTACAGAGGATGGCTGTGGAGGGGAGGAGGAACAGGATCAGGGCTGAGGATGCTGCTCGTCTTCCTGCTGCTCATAGCTCCAGGCCCTCTCTCCATGATCTTCCTCACTCCCTGGCTGCTCCCGGTCCTCATGCTCTCCTCTCTGGGCTTACGCTGGGCTCTCCCAGACTTCATGCCACTCCGCTTCAGCTTATCTTTGGCCATCGGACGCCCGCTGTTGTAGCGGAGCGCTCTGACAGTTTCTGTGGTAAACTTGTGCCTGGGGTGGGCCCTGGGAGGGGAGAGGTGTGGGTTTGGGTGTCGGCCATGTGAGGGGAGGGGTGGTGCTGAGATGGCATAGTCGGCAGGTTCGGGTTTGATCCGGACAGTAGAGACGTTCCTCTTGGGATTTGGAACTCTGGTGTTCCCAGAACAGGGTGGGAGAGGTGGAGGGGGGTGGCTGGCCTCAACACCCCTGACAGAGCGCCTGAGATCCCTCCCTCCGTAGACCAGCCTGGACACGGGCTGCAGCAGGTCTGGTAACACTACTTTACTGCGCATGCTCCTGTCACTGGGCGGAAACCGCCGGGGCTGCCTGGGTTTCTTCAGTCTCATGTCCTCCATGGTGATTGGATACTCAGGCTCCGTCTTTATGATCCTGCTCAGGAAGTGAGCTTTGGCAGGGGTACATAGGGGGAGTGACAGGGGCGGCCCCCCGAACGTAAGCCCTCCTGACGCCTGGGGGCGAGGTTTCCTCCTCTTGGTCAATGAATAGTTATTGACCTTCAACTTTCGGAGGCGTTTTTTCTGCCTCCAGCCAATCAGATCCTCTGGTCTGGGGAGGAGGGACGTCCTCTGTAACCCGAGCACGCTCATCAGGCGGTACTTCTCCAGTGCTCGGAAATGATCTTTCTCATCCTCGTCCCCCTCTTCCTCCTGCTTCACCCTCACTATGGGGGCCTCAGAGCCAGCCCTCTGTGTGGAGGAGGTGGAGGCAGGATGGGGGACAGGGTGAGGTTTTCGGCCCCGAGGGCTCTCTGTCCTGGGAAGCAGTCTCTGGACTTCCTGGGCGGCCCCGGGAGTAGAGCGGAGAAGACGCGTGTGGGGCGAGGAGGAGGAAGATTGGGTGTTTCGGGAGCGAGGGATGGAGGATACGTTTTTTGGAGGGGAAGAAGATATTTTACAAGACGGAGATTTGAAGTCGATGAGCTTCATCCTGCGGGTGGGGCTGAGGGGGAGACCGTTCTGCCCTAGGGGGAGGGGGCTGGGTCCGGGGGGGCGACGGGGTGACCGCCTGGTCGGGCTCTCCTCCCTCGACTCATTGGACTGATCCAGAATCTGTCTGAAGCCATCATCCACCCCCTTTACCCTTCCACCCCCAGCCACCCTCTCCCTGCCCTCTCCAGCCAACCCCCTATTCCTCTTCCTGTCCCTCTGGTGGTGGTGGAGCTCCAGGGGAGATCCAGGGATCTGCGATGAGAAGCCTAGGGCAGGGTGCTCCATGGTGGGGTATTGGGCGGCGTGGTATCCCTGCTCCCTCTGGAGGGCAGAACAGGCCTCCACGGCAGGCCACATGCCCAGGTGACGGGCCATAGTGCTGACCTCTGGAAGGTCCTCCTCAGACACACACAGAATAGAGGAGTAGGAGAAGTCCAGCAGAGACATCAGGCTAGACTCACTGAAACCTACAGGACAGGGAGAGAGAAGGTGGTTAGACAGGCAGACAGAGAGGAACAGCTAGAAAGAGAAAGTCATTGAGTGAGTGGGATAGAAAGTTTGTCTGGATGAGAGAGAGAGAGAGAGAGAGAGAGAGAAAAGGAGAAAGATAAAAGTGACAGTAAATCTCAGCACAACCATCAGTCCTAACCCACAGACAGTTCAATCTAGTACAGGATTAACTGAATGGACAACATAGGAATGCAATATGACATTTTATTAAATAGTTTGGGGAATGGCCTTGTCTGCGAGGGAAAATCCTCGGAGCAAGATCATATGATGGAAGGTCGCCCTATGTGGGACTTCTGGCATCGAACCCCCCCCCCCCCCCCCCCCTGCTGGGGGAAAGGAGTTCCAATGACGGGCCTTAAGGTTATTATAGCTGATGGGGGGGGTGGATGGTTGTCAAACTGTTGCTGAAAAACAGCAAGTGAGATAAGTTGACATAAATACATCCCAAGACTTACATCCATTGGTTGAGAGAGAGGAAGGTATTAATTGCCAGAGTGAGCCCATAGGTTAAACAGCAAGCATGAGGAATGAGCATTATTGTGTTGTGCTAATAGGCCACAAGGTAAATAGGTAAATAGCATTCTGCACATGGGAGAAGAGGAGAAGAAACAAGATGCTTGCTGATGATACGTTTGTCGTCATTCCCACTATGCCTGTAGAATAGGAAACAAAGTGAATTATGTTATGCTGACTGGATGAAGTTAAACGAACATTCAGACCAGCCTTACTGATTTAACTTTTGTAAATGACATATGTTGAGAAGACCAGAGGGGGGAAACAGTAGGAGGAGACCAAACATGAGGAAGTGAAAAAGTGGAAAAGAGAGTGAGGTAGAAAGTGCTGTTAAGTTCCTTTTCAGAGCAGTAGCGGTCATGTCCATGCCAAAACATGGGCATCCACAAAAGGAGAGAGCAGAGTAGATGGAGGAAAACAGAGACAGATGGATAAAGAAACAACCCCATTCAGAAGTGTGTGTATCAATCTCGTACCTGTGAGGTCGATGTCAGACCTGGAGCTAGGGGCGGAGTCCATCTCAGTGAATAATTCCTGAAAGTACTCGCTCACTGCTGCCAGCACCGCCTTGTGGGCGGAGTAAGAGCATCCGTCAGTCCTCAGAGTGATGTCACAGAACAGCCCCGCCTCCCGCTGGCTCCTCAGTTTACTCAGCATGTCACGGCTGTGTGACATCATCGTCTGAGAGAGACACCTCTCACCCACACGCTTCTGTAGGAGAGAGAGCGAATTAACACGAGCGAGTAGAACAGAGTCACCAATAACGTGAGAACGAGGGTGAGAAAGGGATTGAAGGAAAGAGAATGTGAGAGAAGGAAGTGTGAAAGAGAGCAAACGTGAGTGGCAGAGAGATGGGGGAGAGAACGACCTGGTGAAAACATCATTCAGTATCAGTGCCTTCACATCAGGATGCTCTATGGTGCCATCTCTTACCTTGGGTCTCTTGTTCCTCTGCTCCAGGCACGCTGGACATCCCCGGACAAAGTCTCGGATCTGGAAGTACATCCCTGAGGAAGGGTCAATCATGTACGTTATTGCAATGATCATCATAACGGATTTTATATTAACGAAACAAACCATATTACACAGGCAATGTTTTTGACCACCAAAAGGGTCATTGTTTTTTTTAACCGCAAAACAAGACCAGTATTTATTCAACGTAGTTCGACATTATACAGCATCAATCTGACTTATGTTGCAATATAATAACGCCTCTGTCGAACGCCTGCAGTTCACTTTCTTTTTTAGGTCTCTCTGGTTGTAAAGAGGGACATCCCTCTTTACAGAATGGATGAATACATAATCTCACCAGAGGATAGGAGGATAGAGAAGTTTGGAAACACTGGCCTGCAAGAACATTACAATAACAGTCTACAATGTGATGAGATGAGATGTAATTATTTTGTCTGAAAAGCCACTTTCGGGAACATCCTAAGTGGTTTTAATCATTGTCCTGTGTAAAAAAGGGTAGAGGAGTAGGAGAAGTCCAGCAGAGACATCAGGCTAGACTCACTGAAACCTACAGGACAGGGAGGGAGAAGGTGGTTAGACAGGCAGACAGAGAGGAACAGCTAGAAAGAGAAAGTCATTGAGTGAGTGGGATAGAAAGTTTGTCTGAAAGAGAAAGGCAGACAGTGAGAGAAAAGGAGAAAGAGATGAAAGAAAGTGACAGTAAATATCAGCACAACCATCAGTCCGAACCCACAGAGCGCTCAATCGAGTACAGACTTAACTGGATGAGGGATCGATAATAACCATCCCACCCGACCAGACTCACCCTCCCACCAGTAGTTCTCGGCCACTGATCTGTACGTATCCTCCAGGGAGTGGTGGCACATGCCTGGCCGCCGCCGGTGGAAAGTGGCAATCGCCCCGAGCCGTCGGTCCTCGTCTAGCACCTCCCGGTAGTGGATGAAGCCTCTCTCCAACTTCTTACGGTACAGCAGCCCATCAATCATGTCAAAGTTTGGCGAGCAATAAACAGACCCACGCCCCTGTAGAACACTGGGGGCTTCGGGCTCCCCCGCGGGCACCCGCACTTGGTCCAGTAGAGGTTTGGATGGAGAAAATGTGTCATCATTCACATAATGCATCTTATAGTTGCAGTCGCCGTCCATTTTAGACAGATGTTTTTAATCTGCTGTAGCCTACTTTTTCCTTATTGAGTCAATACCTCTTCCTCTCTGCTGTGTGACAGCAAAAACTAAAACGCTGTCACCTTTTTGCAGCAGGACTACAGCAGAGGGAGCAGTCTGTGCGTCACGGCTGGAAGTTTCCTCAACCCAAAGTTTTCAAGTATACCTACATGAACTTCACGTGGATGCAGTGACAGGAGTGGATTGTGACCAATGATTACTCACGCGTCAGGAACACATAGGATGCAACGAAACTTTGAAATGAACCCATTTGCAACCTATTTAGATAGGCTATTTATGTTGTATTCCATTGTGTGGTTAAAACAGACCAAGTACTGAGACAGTGGCACAATTACCCACTAAAATCAATACCTAGCCTATCCAATAAGAGTCAGCAGCACAAGACTATGTAAACTAATTGTTAGTTTAGGAGAAATGTCACCAGCATAGTTCAATGAAGTCAGCATCTCTTTGTCGATTATACATACATTCCAGGGTCATGATCATAACCCGAGCAGAGTCGTGTCTGAGTCGATAGGCTATCCTACACAATTTGTGTAATCCAACAGACACTAAACATGTGCACTCCCTTGACAAGTCCAAGAGGTCATTTGATGATGATGGAGTCAATAACAGTACACATGAACTGCCTATATTCCAGATGATTACGATGTAGGCTAGGTCTGGATAGATTAGCCTGTTTCAGTGGCAAATTGTGTTTGAAAAATAATGCCCTTTGGTTTTTCTTTATCCCAAATTCAGCCACTGTGCCCATAATCAAAATATTGGCTAATTACGATCGCACCCACCCAACAAATTAGGAGGAATATCGAGCCAATCCCAGGCATAAACACAAGTGATAGGCTACAATGTAACCACTTACTGATCTTCTTAGGTCACATCACCGGGCGCGACAATGTATCACTGAAGTGCCAACAAGCCAAATCAACAGATGTAGCTAATACATCCCTCTTTTTCTGCTTGCAATTGTCGGGTAGCCTCTGTAGCTAAATGACGACGACTCACTGCCCCCCTGGTGTAACTTGTGATTTCTTTCGCTAACTCGGAAGCAACATGATGATGCAGCGATCTGTCCAGCATCGCGAGTTGAACGACCGCGTGAAGCGAGGTATCTCGTCGATCACCACGAATATAAAAAATGTCAAAATAATGTCTCCAAAAACAACACAAGACTCGCATCTGTGGTATTCGACTCATTCCATATCTCTTCCCTTTACGCAAAACCAGTCAGACGATCAAATAATCATATATATCTTTTAACTCGTAACCTTCTGTTGGTTACTACATGACAACCTAACTCGTTCTAACACTCGCAGCATCTCTGCCTCAATGCCTATTAGTAGACCCTTTAAAGAGCCCCGACCATAGACAATGCGATTGGCCATTGGAACTGCCAGTCAGATGGTGTTTTTTCATGCATCAAGATAGGTTGTTGACGGCAGTTTTGCCTCGCTTGGTGTGATTTTTACAAGTATCAATTCCGCTACTTCTCATATATCACCCAATACCTCTCTAGGGAATTCATATATTCTTAGATAATTCTCCTCATGCATTCAGACCAATAAATGTGATCAGATACCAAGATGTTCAGGTATTCATCTCCTATGGGCTATAAATAACATTTTTTATAAAAAGTTTATTCATGTGAATGCATTATATGCAGTAGTTTAGATACTGTATGTGCCCCAAAACTGGAAGGCAGGACTAGCAGTATTTAATTTAATTTTGCATCACCGAATTTAGAACCTTTATTATACGGATTATGGGCTTTACAGTCACATTAATATGCTTCCAGTTGTACATAGCCATGATAAGGCATTTTCCATACTGACTGTGTGACGTAAGACCAGAGTGGACCATACATGAACAAATACACACACCAAGCGCTATGCACCTGACTATATAACAGACTCTGTAGTCCTTAACCTAATCATCATTATTATCATCATCATCATCATCATCATCCTCTTCTTCTTCTAAAGCATGACATGCAGCAAGCAAAAAAAGTGATTGAGGCTAAATATACACCACTACTCTAATGACAGATTCTGCCCTAAATTACTCTTGTGTACGTTCACCTGTGGTTGGAAAGACTAGTGATCAGTTCCAGTGGTCAGATGAAGCAGATGCTAAACTACAGGACTGTTTTGCTCGCACAGATTGAAATATCTTCTGGGATTCTTCCGATGGCATTGAGGAGTACACTAGAGGGTAGTGCGTACGGCCCAGTACATCACTGGGGCCAAGCTTCCTGCCATCCAGGACCTCTATACCAGGCGGTGTCAAAGACTCCAGCCACCCTAGTCATAGACTGTTCTCTCTGCTACCGCACGGCAAGCGGTACCGGAGCGCCAAGTCTAGCTCCAAGAGGCTTCTTAACAGCTTCTACCCCAAAGCCATAAGACTCCTGTACAGCTAATCAAATGGCTACCCAGACTATTTGCATTGCACCCCCCCCCCCCCCCCCCCCAAGCTGCTGATACTCTCTGTTATTATCTATGCATTACCACTTAAATAACTCTACCTACATGTACATAAATACCTTAATTACCTCGACACCGGTACCCCCTGTATATAGCCCCGCTATTGTTATTTACTGCTGCTCTTTAATTATTTGTCATTCTTATCTCTTACTTTTTTTTGTATTTTCTTAATTGCATTATTGGTTAAGGGCTTGTAAGTAAGCATTTCACTGTAAGGTCTACACCTTTTGTATTCGGCGCATGCGACAAGTACAATTTGATTTGAGGCTCTAAATGCTCACCTTTAAGGCGTTATGGATCTTCAATTGGGCAAGAGGAGGCGCCTTACTACCTTGCTGCCTTATTATTGCTAATCAGATTCGTAAATTGTTCCCTCACACATATGGTTGTTGCAGGATATACTGACCATGTTGGCTTTCTCAGTGGAGGAGGGTGTGGTGAAGATTTGAGTGGCAGTAGAAGATCAGGCTACGACAGGGGTCAGAGTTATCTGCCTGAAAACAAAAGGTAGAGAGTGGTTTTAAGATGATCCTGGGTATTTGTCAAAGGGCAACCTCTACCAAGAAATATCCAAGACCAAGTAACCACCCAGTTACAGAAAAACAAGCAAATTGAAAGATGAGGTGTTTAATTGATTCTGTGAACTTCCTATGTGTGAAATGAAACCAATGTCTACAGAAGATGTCTGCTTCTCATACAATTGTCCGTGAGGGTTTGTGAACATTTAAACTATTACTATAAACACATAAACAAGCAGTGTGACTTTCACAAGGACACATCGACCCCTCCTCCTCTCTCAGGCATTATAATCTCACCTCAGTGTCAGACAATGGGTGGGTTTCAAAGGTATATCGGGCTTCCTCTCATTTTCCTTCCTTCATACACTGTTCTGGCCAATAGGAGACTTGTTTTCACACGTCCAATTGTTTAACATAAATGTCTGCCAGGTGTCAGGTATCCCCAGTACTTTGTTTGATGGATACATTTAGTTGAAAACCTGATGCAACTACCATTTTTAAAGATGTTCATAAATTGTCTTACTTGACATATTTACTTGGCTTCTATAAGGAGCATAGGCCATTGACGAATGTCCTTCATCCCCCTTGGTTTGGGCCGGGGAAAGTTTTTTCAGGTCGCACCAGTTGAGGCCACTCTCGGTCATGAGAGATGGAAGAGGAAGCGAGACATCCCACTCCCTCATTTTTTCTGTTTCAATGGAAGTCAATGAACTAATTAGACCAGACCCAGCTGCTATCACATTGGTGTCTATGGGAGAGACACCCCCTTAAGTAGACAGGAACTGACCATTTCTTTCAATGGTAAACGGCCTGAGTGAATTGTCTTAATTTATCCACCATTTTTGCCGTAATCTCTGCCTGGAAGTCTCTCCTCCAAGTGTTTTGGGTCAACCCCTCTTTCTTTTGCACTGGGGGTTCCATTTCATGGAAGGCAAGTGGTTGGTGGCCAGTTTTCGTATGGTGTGTCCAATCCAACTCCACTTTCTTCTTATTTGTAGTTCAACATACACTATATATACAAAAGTATGTGGACACCCTTTCAAATTTGTGGATTTGGCTATTCCAGCCACATCCGTTGCTGACAGGAGTATAAAATCGAGCACACCGCAATGCAATCTCCATAGACAAACACTGTCAGTAGCATGGCCTTACTGAAGAGCTCATTGACTTTCAACGTGGCACCACATAGGATGCCACCTTTCCAACAAGTCAGTTCATGTCTGGCCTGCTAGAGCTGTCCCGGTCAACTGTAAGTGTTGTTATTGTGAAATGGAAATGTCTAGGAGCAACGGCTCAGTCGTGAAGTGGTAGGCCACACAAGCTCACAGGACGGGACAGCCAAGTGCTGAAGCACATAGTACGTACATTCTTTTGCCTGTCCTCGGTTGCAATTCACACTACCGAGTTCCAAACTGACTCTGGAAGCAACGTCAGCACAATAGCCGTTTGTTGAGAGTTTCATGAAATGGGTTTCCATGGCCGAGCAGCCATACAACAAGCCTAAGATCAGCATCCGCAATGCCAAGCATCGGCTGGAGTGGTGTAAAGCTCGCCGCCGTTGGACTCTGGAGCAGTGGAAATACATTCTCTGGAGTGATGAATCATGCTTCACCACGGACGAATCTAGGCTTGGCGGATAACCAGGAGAAGGCTACCTGCCCCAACACATAGTGCCAACTGTAGAGTTTGGTGGAGGAATAATGGTTCGGGCTAGGCCCCTTAGTTCCAATTAAATGAAATATTAACGCTACAGCGTACAATGACATTCTAGACAATTCTGTGCACGGGGAAGGCCCTTTCCTGTTTCAGCATGACAATGCCCCCATGCACAAAGCGAGGTCCATACAGAAATGGTTTGTCGAGATCGGTGTGGCAGAACTTGACTGGCCTGCAGAGCCCTGACCTCAACCCCATCAAACACCTTTGGGATGAATTGGTACGCCGCCTGCAAGCGAGGCCTATTCGCCCAACATCAATACCCAGCCTCACTAATGCTCTTGTGGCTGAAAGGAAGCAAGTCCCTGCAGCAATGTTCCAACATCTAGTGCAAAGCCTACCCAGACGAATGAAGGCGGTTATTGCAGCAAAGGGGGGGACCAACTACATATTAATGCCCATGATTTTGGAATGAGATGTTCGACAAGTAGGTGTCCACATACTTTTGACCATGTAGTGTATTTTACATTAGTTATCTTTTTTGTTTGTTTTCAGTCCCACCCTACAGCTACCCTAAACCCCTTCCATCGATCTCCAAAGATCATCATCCAGTTTTAATTTCTAATTGCCATATTGTTTCCCACTGTGCTGTGATGTTTCACAAAAGTTCTGAACCTTTCTATTCTCGTTGTTTCTTTAGTGGCTAAATTGTTCAATATAATTGTCCTAATACAATTTCCATTCTAATCCTTCAACAACAATGGAGAGTGGCAAAATGTTAGTCTTGACACATACAAATCCAATGTGCAGTTTGATTCATTTATTTGTCATTCTTCTGGATACAAAAATGTAAAGAAAATTCTCACAAAACGAATTCTGATCATTAAAACTAAAGAAACAAACAGTATGGTAACCATGGTCTGGTATGGTCAAAAGAACGTGTGCTGCCATTACGGTCACTTCCAGTAGGCCTTGGAGCATGTATGCCTTTAACTGTTTTCTCCATTGGCCTGTAACACACTTAACAGGAGATTAGTAGCAAACACACATACAACCGTAATTCATCATGACTTGGAAACATACAAATATACAATATAACCTATTTAGCTCAGATGCTAAATTAATTATAAATATTTCTGCTAAGAGTATTATTATATTATTGATCGATTGACTATAACTTTTCAAATCACCCAGTAGTGCTATTTTCCGAGTTCACTCCGGATAAATTTTGCAATTCATCAGCCATTCCTTAACCTGCGACCATAAACAGGCTACATATGGTCAGTACCAAAACATGCGATCTAATGTTTCTGTCTCTTCGCAGCAAAATCTGCAGAACTGCGATGGAGGTATCCTCCATATACAGTACCAGTCAAAAGTTTGGACACACCTACTCATTCAAGGGTTTTTCTTTATTTTTACTATTTTCTACATTGTAGAATAATAGAAGACATAAAAACTATGAAATAACACATATGGAATAATTTTGTAACCAAAAAAAGTGTTAAACAAATCAAAATATATTTTATATTTGAGATTCTTCAAAGTAGCCACCCTTTGCCTTGACAGCTTTGCACACTCTTGGCATTCTCTCAACCAGCTTCATGAGGTAGTCACCTGGAACTGGAATGCATTTCAATTAACAGGTGTGCCTTGTTAAAAGTTCATTTGTGGAATTTCTTTCCTTCTTAATGCGTTTGAGCCAATCAGTTGTGTTATGACAAGGTAGGAGTGGTATACAGAATATAGCCCTATTTGGTAAAAGACCAAGTCCATATTTAGGCAAGAACAGCTCAAATAAGCAAAGAGAAATGACAGTCCACCATTACTTTAAGACATGAAGGTCAGTCAATCTAGAAAATGTCAAGAATTTAGAAAGTTTCTTAAAGCGCAGTCGGAAAAAACATAAAGCGATATGAAACCGGTTCTCATGAGGACAGCCACAGGAAAGGAAGACCCAGAGTTAACTCTGATGCAGAGGATAAGTCCATTAGAGCTACCAGCCTCAGAAATTGCAGCCGAAATAAATGCTTCACAGAGTTCAAGTAACAAACACATCTGAACATCAACTGTTCAGAGGTTGGTTTGGGATGAGTTGTACCTCAGAGTGAAGGAAAAACAGCCAACAAGTGCTCAGCATATGTGGGAACTCCTTCAAGACTGTTGGAAAAGCATTCCAGGTGAAGCTGGTGGAGAGAATGCCAAGAGTGTGCAAAGCTGTCATCAAGGCAAAGGGTGGCTACTTTGAATAATCTCAAATTTAAAATATATTTTGATATGTTTGGATTATAATTTAAATTGAAAACCAAAGTTTTGAATCCAGAGTCCTTATCAGTTCATAAACCACGTGCCATGGAATCGTTACATCGAAAACCTCTTCCCAACTATTTTTCAACCTGTATGACTCAACTGCCATTTTTATGGTCCTTTAATTTTACTGGTATACTTTTTTTTTTATTTATCACAATTTCCTTTAACCAATTTTGGTCTTTAATGCAGGGCCAACAGACAAGTTCCTTCTCCTTCCACTTGCCTCCTCCATTTTTGTAGTAATGCTGCAATCATTTGGTTGTAATCTTGGATAGAGCAGACATTTCCATATATTTTTGTTAACTGCAAGTGTGACATAACTCCACCAGTCCTATTTATGATATAATTTACAAAGATTATACTGTTTTTAAACATAGTTTTTCCATTACATTTTTATTTTTATCAATTAGTATATTTGAGTTTAACCATACTATTTGTTGTAATATTTGTTCTTTTCTGGTGGATTAAACAGAAATTGCAACCAGCTTTCTATGGCATGTTTTTTTTTTTATTACAATATTTTGGAGATTATTTTACTTTCAAATAACCAAAAGTGAGAGGTTGTAATCTGAATAAAGGGGAAAAGGCCATTATTGAACACGGGGTGAGCCATTCTTACTAATCAGCTAGAGAACCAGTTTGAATTTAAATTTCAGTTTTGTATGACTGAAGCCTGTAGTGAGAGGTCCAATCCTTTAATATTTTCTGCCCTCCAAATTCATATTTACTATATAAATAAGCCCGTTTAATTTTGTCTGGCTTGCGCTTCCAAATAAAGTTGAATATCATTTGCTCATATAATTTAAAAAACAAGTCGTTAGGTGTAGGCATAAGTAAATAGGTAAACTGGGATATGGCTAAAGGGTTATAAGGGTGATTTTTTCACAAATAGATAGGTATTGTCCTTTCCATGGTAGTAAGATTATCTTTTTTGACTAATTAAAAAAAATGTATTGTAGTAAGTTAATTTCATTTTTTCAGGATATGAATAGAGTATGTCCACTTCTCCATCAGACCATTTTATTGGTCAACTACACAGTAATGTAAAAGTTGTATTTTTTAGCAATCCAATACATAATATGGTGCATTTATCAATTTGGTTGTAATCCAGCGAGATTAGAAAAATGATCTAGATCCTTTGAGGCTGTGCAGGGATCCACATTACACATTTAAAAGAAAACATGAATTGTCAGCGTACATTGACACCTTTGTTTTTAATCCCTGGATTTCTAGCCCCTTGATATTAATGGTTGGATCTGATTTCAAAGCTAACATTTTGATAGTCATAATAAATAGATATGCCAATAGTGGACAACCTTGTTTTACTCCTCTTGACATTTTAATACTTTATGAGAAGTAGCCATTATTTACTATTTTACACCTGGGGTTACTATACATAACTTTAACCCATTGTATAAGAGATTCTCCAAAATAAAATAGTCCAGGCATTTATAAATTCCAGTCGTACTTTATCAAAGGCCTTTTCAAAGTCAGCTATGAATACCAGACCTGGTTTCCCTGATTTTTCATAGTGTTTTTAGATTTACCACCTAGGTCCTGGGAACATTCATGGGAATGTTTAGAGAGACGTAACGAATACATATTTTTTTTTAGACAAGCATTATTGTATTGAAGTGTTACCAAAATCCAAAAAGTACAATATACAAACATTCATATAAAAAGGAGAAACGACCCCAATGTAACACCACTACAGACAACCATTCAGACTAAAGTCAATGACCATTGTACAGTTTCATACATGAGCTAAGCATCATTTGGACTGAGGTAGTTTTATCTTATATGTAACTTAATGTTTCTTATCCTTTATTTTTAGCCAGGTACATTTATATTTAAGAATTAAGTCATGAGGGGGTGTGGCATATGGCCAATATACTACAGCTGAGGGCTGTTCTTACGCACGACGCATCGCGGAGTGCCTGGACACAGCCCTTAGCCGTGGTATATTGGCCATATACCACAAACCCCAGAGCTGCCTTATTGCTATTATAAACTGGTTAACAGCATAATTAGAGGCGTAAAAATAAATGTTTTGTCATACCCGTGGTATACGGTCTGATATGCCATGGCTGTCAGCCAATCAGGGCTGGAACCACACAGTTTTTAATTTACATTATACAACGGGTGGGTCTAATCCTGAAAGCTGATTGGTTAAAAGCGCATTCTAGCCGGTGTCTATTCCACAAATTACCACTGGCAAAATCTATCTAATCTATGTTAAAATGTACATTTACTCTGTTCCATCTGAATACGCAATCCACTGTCTCATCAGACCAGGCAGGGAAGTTCTAAACTTTAAAAAGCATCTAGACATTCTCACATTTCTTTTAGACTAACATTTAGTTTTCAACAATGGAGATTTGTATGAACATTGATGTCTGTCTCTCTCCAGCTGTCCCATAGTTATGAACTTGTAGGGGTCGGGACGAGAAAGACAGGCAGCGTTTCTCAGCCAGTCGAAATCATGAATCAACTGGCATCATTTTTATGAATATAAACAAAGAAATGTCAATTGAAAAAAGGTCAAATGAAACAAAGCTAGTTTGCAGTCTTTCCAGTTTCCGTTTGAAGTTATTGTAGCTGTGTTGTTAGCTAGCTCCTCTGAACAACAGTGCCCTGATGAGAGAGCACATTTTCAAAGCCAGGCTAAATCGCGTCTCATTAGCTAATTGTTATGGATGTTTCCAAATAAATGTCACTAGAAAGCAGCTTAAACAAATGCAGCTACTGTTGTTATTCTGTCTGCACTGTTTGACGTGACTGTAAGGTAGCCGTAGTTGGCTAGCTAGCAAGCAGGGGATAAGAACGTTGCCTGCCAGTATGGCATAGATACAGAACAAAAAGACTGAACGAACGACCAGCCGGCTTGGGTAGCAACCCTAGATTTGTGTCTGGACTATATCTTGAGGAATGATGAAATAGTATGAATAAATTCATGAAAATAACCTTATTTGAATATGTTGGTAACCCGCTGTATAAAATTGATACTGCCCTCGAAGACGGTGTTTGGAGGATATATTGGCACGGCTAACAATGCTTCTTGGGCATTATCACTTAAATAACTACCTGGTTATCCAATAAATTAAGCTACAGAAGAATTCAGGATGTGAAATTACAAAAACATACAGAAAGTTGCATTAGGAGGAAACACCAGTCTATGCTCTGTGAACTCTTGTGAGCGTGTAAATTAGGTCACAACACCAGTCTATGCTCTGTGAACTCTTGTGAGCGTGTAAATTAGGTCACAACACCAGTCTATGCTCTGTGAACTCTTGTGAGCGTGTAAATTAGGTCACAACACCAGTCTATGCTCTGTGAACTCTTGTGAGCGTGTAAATTAGGTCACAACACCAGTCTATGCTCTGTGAACTCTTGTGAGCGTGTAAATTAGGTCACAACACCAGTCTATGCTCTGTGAACTCTTGTGAGCGTGTAAATTAGGTCACAACACCAGTCTATGCTCTGTGAACTCTTGTGAGCGTGTAAATTAGGTCACAACACCAGTCTCTAAGCAGTTCTATAGGCTAGACTGTGTGTGACTGTGTGTGCGTGTTGATAATATGCGAGTTGCATGTTGACACCACTCTGTCCTGCAGAGGGTTCTTGGCAATGAGGGGTCCTTAGGGGTTGGGTGTGGCCCTTGAGGCTGGAGCCACCCCTGTCTTGCCTGCCAGGGTGCTGGTCTTGGGCCGCTTGGACTCTGGGGGCTGGCACACAGGGTCGGTGGGGGGAGAGGGTTGTTCTGGGGGGAAAAGGTGAACCAAAATACATGCATCAATCGTAGACAGAACATTGGACTGAATAAATCTTTCTTAGGAATAGGATTTTACATCATTTAGTATACTCAGATGTTAATTTTGTTTCATTGGTTGGGCGCTCAGAGGCAGACCCCATTACAGAGACAGGTAACTATAACACTGTCCATAGCCAATCCCTGGCCTTGTTGTAAAAGTGCTTGGCAAATCCCTGTGTTGGTTGTTGCATGATATGCTGACCATGTTTGGCTTTCTCCGTGGAGGAGGGTGTGGTAAAGGCAGCTGGAGATCTAGAGACGACGGGAGTCAGAGATATCCGTCTAAAAACAGAAGGTAGCGAGAGAACAGTGACTTAGAGAGGGATTCTACCCGGCTGTTGAGTAGGTGGCTTAGGAATAAGTTCCAAAATGCGGCTTTTATGTCGGCCTACATAAGAAAAACTTGCACCTAATTTAGGATTCATAAGGAAAAACTAAACCGGCAAATAATAACAATCTAACTGCACTTCTTCACATCTATGCTCTTTCTCTCCTCATTCAATCTCCTCACAGACTGATAATGACCGGACACACACACACACACTGCCCATCTTGTCTGCCGGCAGCCTCTCAGGATAATCGGTACTTGATTAACAGTGGGTGGGGTCCAAAGAACCCTGAATACCAGACAGGGTTTTGTTCTGACAGACAGTAGCTAACGACCAATACACGCCGCAAGCTCTGCCATTATTTTGTCTCACACTCAATGTCAACAAATTACTTATCATCCACAATGTGGATTCAGAACCTGCATAGAGATTCTTAGATACTGCACATTTCTAATAAATGAAACAGTAGGGGGGAAATTGTTCAATGTCCTTCCCTAGACTAGGCATGCTGCCCTGGCTGGTGCTCCCATCAGCCTATCCGTCTAACTGTTCCCTTCCATCCAGTGATCATGTGGCAGTGACGTAGTAGCTGTGTGTAGGTAGGTACCAGGCAGTCACCACCAGCCATTTGAATGGGAGTTCAGGGATTTAGCGTGCAAACGCTACTCACACATGCAGAAACACATTCTCACTAATATACGCACCAATGCACAAACTCTGACTCACAGGTAAGCATTACATTGATTAGACAAACACAGGCATACAAAAATACAGACCAGACACACAATGGTCTATAGATAAAAAATCCATGACATCTTGTGTCTGTGCTCTTACCTGGGGACAGGTTCTTTAGGGGTGGTGCTAGCTTTAGAGGTGCTGGGGCCAAGAGTGTTTCTTTGGGCCTTTGGGGTGAGGCAGGGCTGGGCTGTAGAGGGGGTGTTGGGGGTGGAGGGGGCGCTGATGCTGGTTGTGGTAGGGATCTTGGGGGAATTAGCAGCAGTGGCTTTGGGGGTGCTGGGCTTGCCCCATCCCTCCAGGGTGTTGAGGGTGATCCTATGGGGATGTGGCTTGGCCTTGCCAGGGTTGTTCTTCTCCTCACCCCCAGGGACCAGGGGGGTGGCATGGGAGGTGAGGGAGGTGCTGGGGGTCTCTTTAGGAATGGCGTGGACAGTGGCGGTGCTCTCTGTGGTTTTAGGGACGGGGGACACCATGCGAGCCATGGCAGCCTTCTTGCCCTTCTTCTCTGGGCCGTTGCCGGGGGTGACGACCTCCAGGACTGGGGGTTCCTTCAGGGGGGTGCCCAGCTCGCCAGGAGAGAAGGAAAGGAAGGAGCAGTAGCCGTCTGTAGAAGACACCGCCAGGAAAGAATCGTCCCGAGACCTACAACAGCACATCATCACTAAATAGACTGGATGGAACACAGACTGGAATAATACTACAACAACTTATTATCACAAGGAGTAGTTAGAAGTTACCCCAAACACTGATACAGGGTCAGACATTTTTCAGTGCAGTTTGGGATTGGGGGATAGGGTCATCAGATCCTAGATCAAGGGCATCTTCTACCTCAAGCTAATCAAAAACAGAGCAATACAAGACATCTGAAGAGCGTGTGTGTACCAGGTGAGGTCGCTGAGTGTGTGATAGTGGATGTTGGACACGTAGCCGAAGGGTAGGGTCTGCTGAGTGTCATAGAGGAAGATGGAGTCCTCTGATGCCACAGCAAACACCAGTCTGTAGGGCAAGCCAAACATGTTGGGCAGGGGCTGGGCACTGCCATCTGTAGGGAAGGGAGAGTGGAGTGGTGAGGAGAGAGGAAGGCATAGAGAGGAGAGGAAGGGAGTTAGCTATACTTTTTTTGCTATTGTGTGTGTCCTTACCATCTCCCTTCTTGGTCCTCAGCTCGAAGTAGACAGGGCAACAGCGTACAGCCAGGGTGGCTTTACCAGGGCAGGGCAGGTGAGCTATGGGCCTAAGATACAGAAAGGCAGATACAGGTTATACCTATACTCTGATACAGAAGCAAACTGCAGGCTGTGACAGTCTCAGTTCATTTCACTAAATCTTCATTGTCCCCAGAGGGTTATTGGTTGGCAGCAATGACCTCTTGAGGCTCTTCCTGGAGAAGACGTATGTAGTGCTGGTGACGTTCTCCCCTGCCTCCACACACCCCGCTACACATAGAGAGAGAACGCAGAGGAAGGACAGAGAGAGAGAGAGAAAGGGGGACAGAGAGAGAGGGAGAGACAGAGAGAAAGGAGATGGGCTAAACAGGATGTCACCTATGACCTCCACATCAAAGGATATGACAGCAGCACAGGACACAATTTCTTCCTGTTTCAAGTCACCAGACAAATACACAGAGTAATTGTTTTCGTTTTCGTTTGTGTTTGTGTACCTGGGGCAAGCAGAAAGGATCCGTCCGGTGTGAAGGTGAGTCGCCTGAAGAAAGACTTCATGCTGTCATCATGGAACATTCGGTACTGTTTCACCTGTACAGAAGCAAATAAACACCATTACATCATTGAGTGTTCAGTGTGTGTATGATTGTTTCATGTGTGTATGGGAGATTGTCCATTCAGCTCATACTGACCTCTCCCCCCACAGCTGATCCAGAGCTCATCTTACTGACACTGTAGGCCTTCCTCCTGCTCTGAGTACTGTACACACGCATCACCCTGAAAGAGAGAGAGTTGACAGTCAGATTGGCAATCAATCATATTACATTGTTTACCAGTTGATGCTGGTTCATTGTTTATATGTTAGTTCCACTAATCACTGATTAAGGGAGAGACAAAATGGCTTCTCACGCAGAACCAGTGGCTGTGTGCGGTGTGTTCCTACCGGTCACAGCTGAGTGTGGCCACATACTGGCCCAGCGGGTCCCAGGTCACTCCCTGCACATAGCTCTTATGGTCATTAAAGATGCACAGCTTCTGTCCTGAGAAATACAACACAGTTACTACCTGTGTGATAACTAATGAACAGCATGCATTCACCGAGAGTAAACATAATAGACAACACAGAGGTACAACTCAACAGACACATTTAGACACACTTTGTGTACACACATCTTACCCTTTGTGACATCCCACATAATGGCAGTGTTGTCCACAGAACCAGAGACCATGAAGTTCCCATCCCGGGTCCAGCTGATATCATACACATCCTCTATGTGTCCCCTACCAAACAATTTAAACAACAATCACAGCTGTGGTTATGAAGTAAGACATATCAAAATATTACAGGGAGCGGACCATGCATTGTAGATAAGGGCATTTATTAGAGGGTCTCACCTCAGGGTCTTGACCACACTCCAGCTCTCCTTGTTGAGCTGACTATCCTCCTCCTCCTCCTGGAACGATTGGGCCTGTTCAGGCTCCTTACTGTCGTTTAGCTTCCACAGCAGGATGGTTGCATCTGTTACACAGTCATTACACTCACATGGAAAAATATACTCTGTGGACTGAATATCTCTTATCATAGCAATTTACAAGTACTTGGGTTTCTTGAAAGATCCCACATCGAAGGTCTTGTGAAAAAGCTCAGGCACAAGCTGGATTGTTTTTTGTCCGTAATAAGTCATGTTTTTATTTTGAAGCGATAAAAGAGGCTTGTTTGCACTACTTTTATGCTTATACTTGATTATGGTGATATCTTGTACATGTACGCCCCTATGAGGTTATTATGTATGATGAACACTGTACCATGGGGTGCTGAGGTTTGTTACCAACTCCAAAGCTCTCACATCCCTGTACCCTCTATGTGTGAGTGGGCTGGCCTTCCTTAACTCTTCAGGGGATTAAATCATTTGTACGTTTTTATTTATAAAGCCATACTGAGACAGTTCCATTTTTTTACTAGTCTAACTACATTATCAAGCAGTCACATGAAAAACTATTGCCTGACTCACAACTGTGTTTTGTTGATTGTGCCTAAAGCCAGTATAGAGCTAGGGGGAAAAAGCTTTCCAGTTCTCTGCCCCTTCCGCTTTGAACGAGTTTCAAACGGTCCTGAAATTACAGGACCTCGTCCCTTTAAATGAGTTTAAAGCTAGGTTAAACACTATGATGGAAAATTAAGTGGTGGGGGGGGGGGGGGGGGGGGGGCGTCAATGTTGACCCCTAGTTTCACAACACTCTCAAACCATCTTACTGTTCAATGTGTACATTCATGTTTTTTAAACTGTAGTGCTTCGTGTTGTAAATGTGTCTGCAACTTTGTGTGCTGCTATTTAGGCCAGGTCTCTCTTGTAAAGAGATAGTTAATCTCAACGAGATTGGTAAAACACAAAAATAAAAAAAATAGTATATTATTGTTGTTTTGGCATCAACTGATTACAATACCAGAGGTGCAAAAAGATGGCGGCCTCCGTGCACTTACCACAAATGACTTGTTTGCCAAGTTTTCCGTATTGTACATTGCTCTCTGTTACTCTTTTTTTGTATCATAACCACAGTAAACATGATCCCATTTTTAGCTTCAAGTTTGGAAAATTGAACCATGTCACACCATAGTTTTAAAACGCCATGGATAGTGGTAAAACCATGATGTCATTTTTGAATTCCGACATCTTTATGCACCTTCAGCATTGGAGAAGCTGATCACCCTTGTTCGATTCTATTTGCTATACAGTGGGGAGAACAAGTATTTGATACACTGCCGATTTTGCAGGTTTTCCTACTTACAAAGCATGTAGAGGTCTGTCATTTTTATCATAGGTACACTTCAACTGTGAGAGATGGAATCTAAAACAAAAATCCAGAAAATCACATTGTATGATTTTTAAGTAATTCATTTGCATTTTATTGCATGACATAAGTATTTGATACATCAGAAAAGCAGAACTTAATATTTGGTACAGAAACCTTTGTTTGCAATTACAGAGATCATACGTTTCCTGTAGTTCTTGACCAGGTTTGCACACACTGCAGCAGGGATTTTGGCCCACTCCTCCATACAGACCTTCTCCAGATCCTTCAAGTTTTGGGTCTGTCGCTGGGCAGTACGGACTTTCAGCTCCCTTCAAAGATTTTCTATTGGGTTCAGGTCTGGAGACTGGCTAGGCCACTCCAGGACCTTGAGATGCTTCTTACAGAGCCACTCCTTAGTTGCCCTGGCTGTGTGTTTTGGGTTGTTGTCATGCTGGAAGACCCAGCCACGACCCATCTTCAATGCTCTTACTGAAGGAAGGAGGTTGTTGGCCAAGATCTCGCGATACATGGCCCCATCCATCCTCCCCTCAATACGGTGCAGTCGTCCTGTCCCATTTGCAGAAAAGCATCCCCAAAGAATGATGTTTCCACCTCCATGCTTCACGGTTGGGATGGTGTTCTTGGGGTTGTACTCATCCTTCTTCTTCCTCCAAACACGGCGAGTGGAGTTTAGACCAAAAAGCTATATTTTTGTCTCATCAGACCACATGACCTTCTCCCATTCCTCCTCTGGATCATCCAGATGGTCATTGGCAAACTTCAGACAGGCCTGGACATGCGCTGGCTTGAGCAGGGGGACCTTGCGTGCGCTGCAGGATTTTAATCCATGACGGCGTAGTGTGTTACTAATGGTTTTCTTTGAGACTGTGGTCCCAGCTCTCTTCAGGTCATTGACCAGGTCCTGCCGTGTAGTTCTGGGCTGATCCCTCACCTTCCTCATGATCATTGATGCCCCACGAGGTGACATCTTGCATGGAGCCCCAGACCGAGGGTGATTGACCGTCATCTTGAACTTCTTCCATTTTCTAATAATTGCGCCAACAGTTGTTGCCTTCTCACCAAGCTGCTTGCCTATTGTCCTGTAGCCCATCCCAGCCTTGTGCAAGTCTACAATTTTATCCCTGATGTCCTTACACAGCTCTCTGGTCTTGGCCATTGTGGAGAGGTTGGAGTCTGTTTGATTGAGTGTGTGGACAGGTGTCTTTTATACAGGTAACGAGTTCAAACAGGTGCAGTTAATACAGATAATGAGTGGAGAACAGGAGGGCTTCTTAAAGAAAAACTAACAGGTCTGTGAGAGCCGGAATTCTTACTGGTTGGTAGGTGATCAAATACTTATGTCATGCAATAAAATGAAAATGAATTACTTAAAAATCATACAATGTGATTTTCTGGATTTTTGTTTTAGATTCCACCTCTCACAGTTGAAGTGTACCTATGATAAAAATTACAGACCTCTACATGCTTTGTAAGTAGGAAAACCTGCAAAATCGGCAGTGTATCAAATACTTGTTCTCCCCACTGTATAAAAGTTTGCTACATAGTGACCCACCATCTCCTCCAGAAGCGAGCAGCTCGCTGTTGGGGCAGAAGCGCACCACGTTGACGGCCTTGGTGTGCCGCGCCAGGTTTGACAGGAAGTCCACCACTGCCTTCCCATCAGTCCCCATCTCCACACGCCACAGCTGACCACAGCAAGTGACACCACACGTTACAGCATCACACAGAGCCACTACACGCGTTGGGTCATTGTCTCTGAAAGCATAACTACATTGTTCCCTTACCAAGCAGTGTGAGTGAGAGAAAAAGGCCCTCTGCTAATGCATACAAGTGTTCAGTTTGTGTGTAAATATGTAAGTGTGTGTGAGAGAGAGTAAGAGAGACATGGCGCTGCACCTGCCATAACATCTGAAAATCTGTGTACACGACCACTAAACTTCGATTTGGACAATGTGGTTGTTTTAAACAGCTAGCTAGTACTCACCCTGACAGTGGTGTCCACTCCTGCTGTGGCCAGCCTGTGTATGCGGCCCTCTGAGTTGTGCTGGAAGTCCAGACTGTAGACAGGCTCTTTGTTGTGCCACGCAATCTCACATGTTATCACCTTCATCCTGCTACTAAATACAGGGAAAGGAAGAAAGAGTAAGGAGAATGTCAGCTAGAGATACTAGCTATAACTAGCAACTGAACAAACAACAATTGTTGTGTTGTTGACACCAACAGTCACTTGTAAATGAGAAGGCAGTGAAGAAAGTTGGGACATTAGCAACTTTCAAGTGCTCTACTCTCATATATTCATTGTAGCTCAGTACCTACGAGAAATGTTGCTTAGTAAAGCCAACATGTTCGTTAGCTTAGCCAGAGCTAAGTTAGCTCAATCGCTAGCTAGCTTACGTTAGCTAGTTCAGATAGCTAGCTGTGTGATGAAGTAAACCACTTGCGATGACCTAATGAACAGTGTTAATGTTATATTACCTATTGAATTACTCAGATATGCATCCAGAACATATGCATAAATAAACATGTATCTCTATCTACCTGTTTTTCCGCTGTTTCGCTTTTCTGCTGAGTCCAGTCTACAAGCAGACTGCACAGACAAAACAACATTGGTTTCCCGCGTAGAGTGCGTCCATAACTTCCGGTAGAGAAGTCAACAGTGATAGGAGGAGAGGGAAAGGGGGCGGGTATGAGAACCTGCAACATCAGAGATGGTTCCGGGTGCTGTAATACCAGAGTAATCCAAATGGCGGCAAAATACACAGACTCTCTTGAGTCTGGGTAATTTCAAGGGGTCAGCAAATTGACATTCAAAATAGATTTCAGATGACATTATAGTAGAATAACAACATACACTGCTCAAAAAAATAAAGGGAACACTTAAACAACACAATGTAACTCCAAGTCAATCACATATCTGTGAAATCAAACTGTCCACTTAGGAAGCAACACTGATTGACAATAAATTTCACATGCTGTTGTGCAAATGGAATAGACAAAAGGTGGAAATTATAGGCAATTAGCAAGACACCCCCAATAAAGGAGTGGTTCTGCAGGTGGTGACCACAGACCACTTCTCAGTTCCTATGCTTCCTGGCTAATGTTTTGGTCACTTTTGAATGCTGGCGGTGCTTTCACTCTAGTGGTAGCATGAGACGGAGTCTACAACCCACACAAGTGGCTCAGGTAGTGCAGCTCATCCAGGATGGCACATCAATGCGAGCTGTGGCAAGAAGTTTTGCTGTGTCTGTCAGCGTAGTGTCCAGAGCATGGAGGCGCTACCAGGAGACAGGCCAGTACATCAGGAGACGTGAAGGAGGCCGTAGGAGGGCAACAACCCAGCAGCAGGACCGCTACCTCCGCCTTTGTGCAAGGAGGATTAGGAGGAGCACTGCCAGAGCCCTGCAAAATGACCTCCAGCAGGCCACTGGTGGAGGTAATTTAGTTTGAGACTTGGGGTAAATTGGGAATTAGGAGGTGGGGAAGCCCTATTTAAAGTGCTTTCAGAACGTCTTCACACTCTTATTCCACATTGTGTTACCGCCTAAATACACCATAATGACAAAGTGAAAAGATGTTTTTAGAAATTTTAGCTAATTTAAAAAAAATGAAATACAGAAATATCCAATTTACATAAGTATTCACACCCCTGAGTCATTACTTTGTAGAAGCCCCTTTGGCAGCGATTACAGCTGTAAATGTTTCTGGGCAAATCTCTAAGAACTTTCAAAACCTGGATTGGGCAACATTTGCCCATTATTCTTTTCAAAATTCTTCAAGCTCTAACAAATTGGTTGTGAATCATTGCTAGACAACCATTTTCAGGTCTGCCATAGATTTTCAAGTAGATTTAAGTTAAAACTGTAATTTGGCCACTCAGGAACATTCACTGTCTTCTTGGTGAGCAACTCCAGTGTAGATTTGCTTTGTGTTTTAGGTTATTATCCTGCTAAAAGGTGAATTAATTGCCCAGTCTCTAGTGGAAAGCAGACTGAATCATGTTTTCCTCTATGACTTTGCCTGTGCTTAGCTCCATTCCGTTTCTTTTTGTATCCTGAAAAACACCCCAGTCTTTAACAGTTGCAAGCATACCCATAACATGATACAGTCACACTATGCTTGAAAATATGGACATTAGCACTCAGTAATGTGTTGTATAGGATTTGCCCTAAACATAACACTTTGTGTTCATGACAACAAGTGGATTGCTTTGCTAAATGTTTTGCAATATTACTTTAGTGCAGGGGTGTCAAACTCAATCAGCGCATGGGCCGTATTGAAAAAACACAACATATTGAACAAACACAACGAATTCACAGGCCAAACAAAGCCTATTATGTTTGTTTTTACAAAAATAACATGCATATAACTGCGACCAAAACTGGCCATTGTTTTAATAGAAAAAATATGTCCCTTTATAATGTCCACTTATGTACATAGGATGCTGCATATAGTATTTAACATATTAAAACAAAAGAAGAGATAAATAATATTTGTCCAGCCTTTGCTGCTATGCTTGCAGATGCTGCGACCCTAATCAAAAAGTATATAGTACCTCCAAATAACTAAAAAGTAGCTAGGTTGTTGTAACATTGAAACTTAAAACATGTTTTTAGTTTTGTGGCACCGCATGGATCACCAGTGCGTTTGAATGCAGCATTGCTGTATGCTGCACTCAACATGTGTTGTAGTTGAGTAGCCAGCCTGGCTATTGCTCAAATGTTGCTGTAATATACCTTGTTTCTTCTTTGCATGTCGTGTTGTTGCAGGTTTTGTTTTATGGTTATTCATTGTTGTCAAGCTTTAAAAACCGAAGCCATACTGCAACCTTTTAGTAGCCTAGCTAGCAGCGGTGGAAAAAGTACCCAATTGTCATACTTGAGTAAAAGCAGATACCTTAATAGAAAATGACTCAAGTAAAAGTGAAAGTCACCCAGTAAAATCCTACTTGAGTAAAAGTAAAAAAGTATTTGGTTTTAAATATAATTAAGTATCAAAAGTAAATGTAATTGCTAAAATATACAAAAGTATCAAAAGTAAAAGTATAAATCATTGTGTGCAAAGCTGTCATCAAGGCAAAGTGTGGCTACTTAGAAGAATATAAAATTGAAAATATATTTTGATTTGTTTAACACTTTTTTTACTACATGATTCCATATGTGTTATTTCATAGTTTTGATGTCTTCACAATTATTCTACAATGTAGAAAATAGTACAAATAAAGAAAAACCCTTGAATTAGTAGGTGTTCTTAAACTTTTCAGAGGCAGTGTAAATATATATATACATACATATATATATATATATATATATATATATATATATATATATATATACACACACATCTTTAAAAAAATATATTTTCCTTTATTACTGTCAGAATGTGTGCGTACTTGTCACGTTCTGACCATAGTTCTTTTGGTTTTGTCTTTGTTTTAGTGTGGTCAGGGCGTGAGTTGGGTGAGTTATCTATATGTTGTGTTTCTATGTTGGGTTTGTTGTTTGGCCTAATATGGTTCTCAATCAGAGGCAGGTGTTTGTCATTGTCTCTGATTGGGAACCATATTTAGGTAGCTTGTTTTGTGTTGGGGTTTGTGGGTGGTTGTCTTCTGTCTTTGTGTTCATTTGCACCAGATAGGACTGTTTCGGTTTTGCCACATTTGTTATTTTGTATTGTGTTCATGTTCAGTTGTTTATTATTAAAACATGGACACTAACTACGCTGCGTATTGGTCCGATCCCTGCTACACCTCCTCTTCAGACGAAGAGGAGGAAGGCTGCCATTACAGTACTGGTAGCAAAGTCAGGTGCAGGAGAGCAGAGGTTTGTGAACAGGCCCACACTTTATTTAGGAAAAAGTGCAAAACGCGCAAAACAGTCACAAGAATTATGTTTAACAATAAACATCTTCGTGAAAAAATAACATGGAAAAAACAAGCCAGTCTGGCGCGTCAACAATACACACGTAACACAAACAATCTTACACAAAGATATGAAACGGAACAGAGGAATAAATACATGTAGATTGATTGGGAAATGAAAAGCAGGTGTGCAGGAAACAAGACAACACAAATGGATACATGAAAAATGGAGCGGCGATGGCTAGAAAGCCGGCGGCGTCGACCGCAGAATGCCGCACGAACAAGGAGAGGAGCCGACTTCAGCGGAAGTCGTGACAATTACTTTCTAACCCTACCACCCCTCCCTAATTGGAGTAAACTAGTGAACAACAACGCTTAGGCTTCTACTTCCAGCTTATACATACTATATACTTTTTATGGCACAGTCTATTTTACAATAGTTATATATATATATATATATTTTTACTCCTGTCCTTCGTCTAACCTCAACCTCAACCTAAACCTCTCCCATCTATTTATTTCACAAAAGTGATGAACCTATATACGTTTTATGGACACAGTATGTTTTACATTAGTTATCTTGTTGTTATTAGTTATTATTATTACCAACCTTCAGCTCCATTCAACCCCTCGCATCTATCTCTTAACACCATCCACATTGGATTTATAATTGCCATATATTTTTCAACTGTGCTGTGATGTTTACAAAAGTTCTGAACCTTTCTATTCTCATAATTTGTACAGATTGTACATTAAAAATAGTTTTTTTTGCTAAAGTATTATTATATTATTGATCGATTGACTATGACTTTTCAGATCACCCAGTAGTGCTATCTGCAGAGTGAGCTTCAGGTAAATGTTGCAATTCTTCAGCCATTCCTGGACCTGTGACCAAAAACAAGCTCCATATGGACAGTGCCAAAACAAATGATCTAATGATTCTGTCTCTGGGAAGGTTGTATCCCCCCATATATATAACAATCTATTGGTTGCAAGAATTTTGTATAATAATTTTAATGAAAAATTCAAAGTTTTGAATCCGTTTTGCGTATCAGTTCATAAACCATGTGCCATGGAATCGGTACTTCGAAAATCTCTTCCCTACTATTTTGCAATCTATATGGCACAGCTGTCAAATTTTTTGGTCCTTAAATGAAACTGGTATACTTTTTTATTTGTCAATTTTTTTAACCAATTATGGCATTTAATGCAGGGCTGACAGACAAGTTCCCTACTTTTCCCCCTTCCACTGTCACACCCTGATCTGTTTCATCTGTCCTTGTGCTTGTCTCCACCCCTCCAGGTGTCACCCATCTTCCCCATTATCCCCTGGGTATTTATACCTGTGTTTTCTGTCTCTGTGCCAGTTCGTCTTGTTTTGTCAAGTCAACCAGAGTGTTACTCCGTGCTCCAGCTTGTTCATTTTCCAAAAAATTTGATAGTCATCCCAGTTTTGACCCTTGCCTGGCTTGACTCTGAACCCGCCTGCCTGACCATACTGCCTGCCTGCCACTCTGTACCTTGGAAAAACCTCTCTGGTCTTCGTGGTTGAATTTGTTTGAAATTCACTGCTCAACTGAGGGACCTTACAGATAATTGTATGTGTGGGGTGCAGAGATTTTTGTGGGGTGCAGTCATTTTAAAATCATA
This sequence comes from Salvelinus alpinus, assembly GCF_045679555.1. Lineage (NCBI taxonomy): Eukaryota > Metazoa > Chordata > Actinopteri > Salmoniformes > Salmonidae > Salvelinus > Salvelinus alpinus. The sequence continues at coordinate 29,801,240 of NC_092099.1, forward strand.
TTAAACACTATTATTGCACAGAGTCCATGCAACTTATGTGACTTAAGCACATTTTTACTCCTGAACTTAGGCTTGCCATAAAAAAAGTGGTTGAATACTTATTAACTCAAGCTTTTAATTTTTTATTAATTTGTAAAAATGACAAAAAACATAATTCCACTTTGACATTATTGGGTATTGTGTGTAGGCCAGTCAAAAAAACTAAATGTAATCCATTTTAAATTCAGTCTAACACAAAACAAATGTGGAAAAAGTCAAAAGTTGTGAATACTTTCTGATGGCACTATATATTGCAGGAGTCAGGGATGAGCATGTGGTTGTGGTTTGATTCTACCCCCCCCCCCCCCCCCCTAAAGTGCATCAGGCAAAGAGTAGGTATTTTCTATTGCCCTGCCAATCATCAAATATGCACTTGCTTTGATACTATGTGCCCTTCTAATACACTGAATGACATTTCTGCTTCCGTTTTGATTTTGATGCCTTCCCAAACAAAGAAATTATTACTAATTGTGTATGAAATTGTGATAGTGATATATTGAGGATTCCTTAGTCAGTAAATGTTATTGGGTTTTCTACGTCTATTGTATTTTCTGCAGGTTGACATTTATTGTTATGAGTCTTGCCCTGCTGGCAAAACTGAGCAGTTTCCAAAAGATTGGCTATAAAGTCAAAATTGTCCACAGTATATCGCAAAAATTCATGGAAACAACATTTCGCTTTTTGGTCTTAATTTAAGGTTAGGTGTCACGCCCTGACCATAGTAAGCTGTTTTTCTCTGTGTTGGTTGGGGCGTGATAGTGACTAGGGTGGGTCATCTAGGTGTTTGTATGTCTATGTTGGCCTGATATTTTTTTTTTTTTTATCTTTATTTTAACAGGGAAAACAGACTGAGACCTAGATCTCTTTTACGGCTGTGCCCTGTGTAAACATGTTGACATGTACAGTTTTAGACATACAGACAAGAACATTTCAAAACATACACAATTCAACAGAAACAATCACAGACAACATCATATTGATCCTCCATAAACATTTTAAAATGGGCAAGGGACACCAGAGTGTCTAACTTAAGTTGGATCTGCAGTTTGTTCCATAAATAAGGTGCAAAGGAACTGAAGGCAGTCCTACCCAACTCTGTGGAGACCGCAGGAGTCTCTAATGTAATCCACATCTGTGATCTGGTTTTAAAATTAGTACATCTTGTGGAAATTAATGATGATATATATGGAGGTAGTTTTAAAAGAAGTGCTTTATAAATAAAGAGAGCATGTTGCTCTCGCCTCACAGATAGAGAGACCCAACCCACATGTTGATATAGGATACAGTGATGAGTTCTGTAACTATCACCCGTGATAAACCTGAGTGCACAATGGTAAATAGCATCCAGTGGTTTTAATGTGTTTGCCGATGCATGCATATAGATAATATCACCATAATCTAAAACGGACATAAAAATAGCCTGCACAATTTTTTTTCCTATTTACAGAGGACAGACAAGCCCTGTTTCTGTAAAGGAATCCTATCTTGAATTTGAGCTTTTTTCCCAATTCAGTAACATGTTTTTTAAAAGAAAGCCTATCATCTAACCATACCCCTAAGTATTTATATGCAGAGACCTTATTGATTTGAGTACCATCCAAGCTAGTGATTACAAACGTGTTTCTAACTGGGAGTTTAGACCTAGAAAAAAACATGACATTTGTTTTCTTAGCGTTTAAAACAAGTTTAAGCTGTAAAAGAGACCCCTGTAGTATCCTAAAATCAGACTCCAACTGCATTAAAGCTTGGTCCGCTGTTGGAGCAATAGAGTACATAACTGTGTCATCTGCATATAAATGGAATTTACAATATCTGACATCATCACCAATGTTGTTTATATAAAGTGAGAACAATAGTGGGCCAATTATTGAACCCTGAGGGACCCCTTTAAGTAACTGTAAGGGGTCAGACTTGACCCCATCGACCATGACGGCTTGAGTTCTATCTTTAAGATAGTCATAAAACCATCGGCAGGCATCAGTGCCCAGTCCTATAGATGACAGCTTACTCAAAAGGATAGCATGGTCTACAGTGTCAAAAGCTTTTGACAAATCTACAAACAACGCAGCACAGTGCTTTCTATCGTCTAAGGCATTTGCAATATCATTTACAACAAGCATAGTGGCCGATGTGGTACTGTGTTTAGATCTAAAACCAGATTGATTGGTACTAAGAATACTGTTAGCAGAAAGAAAAGATTGTAACTGTTTGTTGACTATAGATTCTAGAATCTTTACCAGACAAGGGAGCCTAGAGATGGGTCGATAGTTATCCAAATCACTACCGTCACCTCCCTTATGTAATGGCAGAACAAAAGCTGCTTTCCACACCTTAGGGATATTTCCTGTGCTTAATGTTAGATTAAAAATGTGTGTTACTGGACCAGCAAAAATAGGTGCAGCACACTTAAGTAAGTACGGGTCTAAATTGTCAGCGCCTAAGGATTTCTTAGTATCAATGGCACACAGGGCAATTAGAACCTCTGCTTCAGTTATTTTCTGGAAACTAAAAACAGGGTTACCATTTTTCAGAGTAACGGTTGAAAAGCAAGACGAAAAATCAACTAACTGGCCAGTACCACAAAGTCCACTTTTCCTTTCAAATAAAAAACCAGCAGAGATGAAATGCTTATTAAAAGCATCACAAATATCATTTTTTTCAGTTAGAATACAGAAGTCTGAGGTAATTTGCTTAGGAAGAGAAACAGCAGAATTCCCCCGTTTCAGTCAATTAACGGTTTTCCAGAATTTTGCAGGATCTCCTGCAGAATCTGTCATAGCATTAAGGAAGTAATTTGATTTTGCCTTTTTGACAGCTGCAGTACATTTATTTCTCAATTGCCTAAAAAACAGCCAATCAGCTGGAGTACCTGTTTTCCTCGCCAAGGCCCAGGCCCGATTCTTTTGCAGGAAAAGACCTGACAATTCAGGAGAGAACCAAGAACTGGTTCGGTTTCTTACTCTGTGATTCTTAAGCGGGGCATGTTTATCAGACATAGAGGTAACAATAGAAGAGAAAAAAGCAAGGGCTAAAACCGGGTCCAGAAAGCAGCAAGTGGATAAAAGCTCAGAGTGATATAAGTCAAGGATAAAAGCTTGCTGTGAGAAATGTTTATAATTTCTCTTAGAGATTATACAGGGATCAGAGTGTTTCAGCCTGGTATCTCTAATACAAGCAATAGGGCAGTGGTCACTGATATCATTTGCAAAAACCCCACTGGCTGTGTATTTATGGGGGGTATTTGTTAGAATAATGTCTAGTAGAGTGGATTTTACTGGGTTCTTAAAGTTGGGACGGGTTGGTTTAGTTATCAGCTGAGTTAGATTTAGCTCAGTACAAATGCCTTTTAATTTATCGGATACTGGTGAGAGCCAATCCAGGTTAAAATCTCCCAAAATCAGTAATTCAGAGTTTGCATAATTAGACAGTATATCAGATAATTTGCATAGAGTACAAGGAGGAGCTGAGGGGGGGCGATATACCCCTGCTAGAGTTAAATGAGCATTATTACCAAGTACCACGTTTAAAACTAGACATTCATATTGCTTTGAGACAGAGGTTGATATGGACACAGAAACATTTAAGCAGCATTTAACATAAATCGCAATACCACCACCTCTACCAACTCTATCAGTTCTATAAATATTGTATCCAATCAACTGAACATCTGAATCTGGCACAGAATCACACAGCCACGATTCAGATACAATCAGAACGTCAACATTTGATTGTGAGACCAAAATTTCAATAAAGTCCAACTTTTGGATCAGGCTTCTAGCATTCAAATGAATTATTCCAATACCATTGCTACGGGAATTCATATCAGATGGAGTATCCAAGGTAGCACCTGAAGCTGCACTAGATGAGCAATAAACCATTTTCGAGCTATTGACAGAGCTCAATTTTATGGGGACAAGATTACTACTAACAATACCTCTCTGCATGTGAGTAGTATTCGCAATACGGTGATTGGACAATAAACTAGGAATTGCAGAAGGGTTGTTAACTGTAGTTTGTTCCATATTTGCAATTGAGGAACTAATTAATGAAACTGGGAGAGGAGCATTGAACATAGTCTGATAGGGGAGCGTACAATCCCAAAAGTCAACCCCCGAGAATACACAACGTCAGGTATCAAAGGCTCTACATGAGGCAAGAGTAAGAGACATGTTGGTGGAGAGGATGCTGGAGCCATACCTGTTAAGATGTAAATTGTCCCGAAGAAATAGACCTGGTCGGTCTGTAAAAGCTGCAAAGTTATCCACAAAAGGAATTCTCATCGTGCAGCAGTATCCCTTAAGCCAGGTGTGTAATTGGCGTATACGACTAAAAACCATATCCGTGTAGCGTGGGGATGGAAATGGACCGGAAACAACACACTGCTTCCCAGATTCCAGCAGCGTATTTAACAATGTTTTAAAATCGTCTCTCAATTTCTCTGACTGCTGGAGTTTAATGTCATTTGACCCAACATGGACAATGACAGTTGAAGCGGCGGAGTGCTTGCTAATAAGTAGCGGTAGCATGGAATCTAGGTCAGAGATCCTAGCGCCAGGGTAGCAGAAGGTCTCAGCTTTCCGGATTGAAACGTTTCGGACCATGGATGAACCCACCACGAGAACGGAAGGACTACAGATGGGTTTATTGGGTAAATGACGGGGCCTCTCCCGGGTGATCTGCCTCCTAGCAGGTTGAGGGGGGCTAGCAGCTGAGACTGACGACCTAGTGGCAGGCAAGGAGCGCAGATGAGTGTGCTTGGGCACTTCCACCTGAGAGTGAGATGGCAGCAGTAGAGATGAAGCGGAGGGACCCTGTACAGTATGATTGGAATGCACTTCCAGGTCTTCCAGGACCTTGAATCTCCTCCCCAATTGTAGCACCTCCGAAACATTTGATGGATTCCGTTTCCTGGAGTGCTTTCCTCCCCGGACAGCAATCCAGGCATCCTGAGGCGGAGTAGAAGGGGTGGAACAGACCAGGCCCTTCGGTTTAGCTCCTAGTCTGGGCCATGGCTCATTTAAGGGAACCGAATGGAGTTTCACAGTTACAGGCTCCCCAGAAGTGGAGGTGCCGAGCCAGGGGCAGGTGACGTCGTCGATTTTGGAGGTGGTTTGTATAACCATGGAGTCCAGGAGTTCTTCGTCCTCCTTGATCTGGCGCAAGACAGATACTCTCCCCTCCAGCTCAGCGACTCTCTGGCTCAGGTACTGGCAGGTGGTACATCCAGGGGCGAGCGAAGCCATGAGAGACAGGTGGGTTTGGGCCCGGAGGCTAGCAGTTAGCAGTTTGTTTTTAGCCTAAAGCCAGCTTTTTGCCGAACTTTTCCAGAGAGAAAAAACACTTTCCATCCACCGTGGAGCGAGATTCCGGGACAAGAGAGAGTGGTCCTAGCTTATATTTCACATGAACATTAATGGTGAATGGTGAAAGATGGTGAAAGAAAAATACAGATGTCGGTCAATTAGTTGTTTAAAGACCGAACAATAACCAAAATGTTGGTTAATCGCTCAGCACTAGCATTTGGCCACCACGAGCTGCCAGAACAGCTTCAATGCGCCTTGGTATGGAACTCGACACCATTCTTACAATGTGGTTCCCAATCAGAGACAGCTGTTTATCGTTGGCTCTGATTGGGGATCATATTTAGGTAGCCATTTTCCCCATTGCATGTTGTGGGATCTTGTCTACAGTAAGTTGCCTTTGTGCACTCCAGTAGCTTCACGTTTCGTTTGTGCTTCTGTTGTTTTGTTTAGTGAGTTTCTCTTTATTAAAATTATGTGGAACTCTATGCATGCTGCGCCTTGGTCTCATCATTACAACGATCGTGACATTGGGCATTAAGGATAGGTTTAAAATCTGATTTTATGACTTTGTGGTTGTGCCAGCTAGTGATCACTATGCAGAGCTGCCTCCAGTACACGAGTCATCTCAATAAAGGACAACCTGCATATTTTCTTCTCATATACTTTAAGAAGCTGTTGGTAATGTATTACAGCATTAATATGTGTATCTTTTGTTGCCAGTGATATATGAAGCAAGGGGTTATTTCTATTAATTGAGAGAGAAAAAATCACAACACAACAGTGATACATTTTTATTTTGAACAAACATACAAAATTCCCAAATAAATAATACGTTCAAAACAGTTGCATTGTAAACAGAGCTGTTAATTGCAGAGATTACATCCCTACACTAATCTGAGAACTCCTGATCCTGACGTCATTCCAGGAAAGTTCACTGTGGTCCCCTGTAATCAAAGAGAAAATCATCATCCCGGGGAAAAAACGAACACGATTCCAGAGCCTCCATCCACATTGGAGTAGTAAGTCTGTGTGAGAACGAGGTGTTGATCTCAGTAGAGAATACAGTAGACGGCACAGGTCAAAAAGTGATTGATGACCTATTTATGTGTCACGTGGTTATGCCCATATATGTACATCCTGTCCTTCCGTTCTCACGCTATCGAGTGAGTGCTTATGTAACCTGATAAATCAAATCAAATCAAATTTTATTAGTCACATACACATGGTTAGCAGATGTTAATGCGAGTGTAGCGAAATGCTTGTGCTTCTAGTTCCGACAATGCAGTAATAACCAACAGTAATCTAACCTAACAATTCCACAACTACTACCTTACACACACACACAAGTGTAAAGGGATAAAGAATATGTACATAAAGATATATGAATGAGTGGTGGTACAGAACGGCATGGCAGATGCAGTAGATGGTATAGAGTACGGTATATACATATGAGATGAGTACTGTAGGGTATGTAAACATAAAGTGGCATAGTTTAAAGTGGCTAGTGGTACATGTATTACATAAAGATGGCAAGATGCAGTAGATGATATAGAGTACAGTATATACATATGAGATGGGTAATGTAGGGTATGTAAACATTGTATTAAGTGGCATTGTTTAAAGTGGCTAGTGGTACATTTTTACATAATTTCCATCAATTCCCATTTTTAAAGTGGCTGGAGTTGAGTCAGTATGTTGGCAGCGGCCGCTAAATGTTAGTGGTGGCTGTTTAACAGTCTGATGGCCTTGAGATAGAAGCTGTTTTTCAGTCTCTCGGTCCCTGCTTTGATGCACCTGTACTGACCTCGCCTTCTGGATGATAGCGGGGTGAACAGGCAGTGGCTTGGGTGGTTGTTGTCCTTGATGATCTTTATGGCCTTCCTGTGACATCGGGTGGTGTAGGTGTCCTGGAGGGCAGGTAGTTTGCCCCTGGTGATGCGTTCTGCAGACCTCACTACCCTCTGGAGAGCCTTACGGTTGTGGGCGGAGCAGTTGCCGTACCAGGCGGTGATACAGCCCGACAGGATGCTCTCGATTGTGCATCTGTAGAAGTTTGTGAGTGCTTTTGGTGACAAGCCGAATTTCTTCAGCCTCCTGAGGTTGAAGAGGCGCTGCTGCGCCTTCTTCACAACGCTGTCTGTGTGGGTGGACCAATTCAGTTTGTCCGTGATGTGTACACCGAGGAACTTAAAACTTTCCACCTTCTCCACTACTGACCCGTCGATGTGGATAGGGGGGTGCTCCCTCTGCTGTTTCCTGAAGTCCACAATCATCTCCTTTGTTTTGTTGACGTTGAGTGTGAGGTTATTTTCCTGACACCACACTCCGAGGGCCCTCACCTCCTCCCTGTAGGCCGTCTCGTCGTTGTTGGTAATCAAGCCTACCACTGTAGTGTCATCCGCAAACTTGATGATTGAGTTGGAGGCGTGCATGGCCACGCAGTCGTGGGTGAACAGGGAGTACAGGAGAGGGCTCAGAACGCACCCTTGTGGGGCCCCAGTGTTGAGGATCAGCGGGGTGGAGATGTTGTTACCTACCCTCACCACCTGGGGGCATCTGTTTATGGTAAAACATGTGTTTGCATTAAAGCTGTCAATATGATTGATGTGTAGTGACCTTGTTGAACTGTGGAATGTGTTTGAACATTTTAAAGAGTAGAGTAGTGAGTCTATGCTGTTCAGCAATAATATTTATGAAACAGTAATTTCCGGGGGGGTAGGGTATTTGTCAGTATAAATAAAGAGCTGTGAACACTACGAGCAACAAGAAACCTCGAGATAAACCACAGAAGACTCTAAATAAATAAAACATGGATTTTTTTTATTACTGACATGCCATGACGACCTTAACATCCGAAGCAGGACCCCGGTTAAAGCATAAAGAAAGGGGAGAGTATAAAGCATCAATATACGATGCGCCAAAAAAGCTTTTTCTAAATATGTATAGAACCCAAATATCGCCCGCAAATGTGTTGATGTGTTGATGTCTAATGGGCAACTATGGTGGTATACTGTATGTTTGATTACCCGGCCTGTAGAGTGAAACTCTATACCATAGCCGAAGGAGAAGAATATACAGACCAGACCTTAGGAGTGGACTACAGAATTGAAGACTGGAATGTGTTTCACAAGGTGGTGTGTCCCGATCTGAGAGTTATCACAAAGAGGTATAGCTTGTTCACGGGCTACGAGGCCCATTGAGAAGGTGCCCCTAACTCCTCATGAAGAATATTTCATAGGGTGAAAATACAAAGATAGAATGTGTAACGATTTGGACCAATACGCAGCGTGGTAAGTATTCATAATACTTTTAATAAATACGAACACTTGAACAAAAACAACAACGCGACACACGAACAGTTCTGCAAGGTGCAATACACAAAACAGAAAACAACTACCCACCAAGCACAGGTGGGAAAGAGGCTACCTAAGTATGGTTCTCAATTAGAGACAACGATAGACAGCTGCCTCTGATTGAGAACCACACCAGGCCAAACACCTAGAAATACAAAACATAGAACAAAACATAGAATGCCCACCCCAACTCACGCTCTGACCAATCCAAAATAGAGACATAAACAAGGAACTAAGGTCAGGGCGTGACAGAATGGACTTCCATGTGGGTGCGTGAAGTTCTATATCAGCAACGAGAAAATCCGCAACGGTAACATCCGTGATGGTGGACTGACCGGGGATTTTAGGTTGCGTATGCTTATTCCTTTTAAAAGTTGGGATATAATGGAATTGAAAATGTTAGAGTTAGTGGTTCCTCGGTTCCTCCAGTGAAGGTCCATGCACCAGGGCCGCCACCAAAGCGGAGGGATCTGCGGGCGGAGGGGGGTCTACGTCCCGCACCAGAGCTGCCGCCGTAAAGGGATGCCCACCCGGACCCTCCCCTTTAGAGTCAGGTTTTGCGGCCGGAGTCCGCACCTTTGAGGGGGGTGGGGGGGGGATACTGTCATGCCCTGGCCATAGAGAGCGTTTTATTCTCTATTTTGGTTAGGCCAGGGTGATACTAGGGTGAGCATTCTAGTTTCTTTATTTCTATGTTGGTGTGGTTCCCAATCAGAGGCAGCTGTCTATCGTTGTCTCTGATTGGGGATCATATATAAGTTGTCCTTTTTCGTTTGGGTTTTGTGGGTAGTTGTTTTCTGTTTAGTGTCTGCACCTGACAAGACTGTTTCCGTTTTCCGTCTTTGTTATTTTGTTAAATGTATTAATCAAAAACACTCTATCATGAACACTTACCTGGCTGCGCTTTGGTCCACTCATTCCGACAAGAGCTGTGACACTTATAGAGGGTTCCTTTTATAAGAAGGAACTCCAGAAGGTAAAGATGGGTAAAGACAAAGTCTTTCACGTGGCGGAGATTCTGGATCAAAACAGAGAAAGGATAAAAAATGGTTGCTGGTCCGTTGGAAAAACTGGCCACAAAAGTTCAACAGTTGGGTATTAGTGGAGGAGGTGGTGGAGACAGTGGGGGTTAATTTAAACCCTCATGCATGGTAAAAACACCATCATTCGAGTATACACAAGAGTGCATCATGGAGCACAGTGGATTTGATCTGACTCTCCCCAGAAATGCATCTGCAGATATATAGGAATAACAAAAGTTTGAATTATACAACCAATTTTCCAAAGCCTATAGAGTTATCAGAGGCCTGGGAAGTAGGTCTCAGCGAGATTACATACCCCCATAGTTGGTATAATATCAAGGATAAGGACCACGATTTTTATTGTAAAATGACATCTGAACCCCCAAAGCTTATAAAGGTTAAAAAACGATTCTATTGAACTGTAGAGAGGATCATCTTTGAGTTGAATGGCCTCCTAACCCTGAACAATATGGAAATACTATTGAACTACAATCCTATTCACAAACGTACACAAATCTCAGGGGATGATGAGGGGGGTATAAAGACCGGTGGTAATTTAGCCTACATGTTGGGGATGCATTCCAATAAATGGACGTATGTGAAAGATAAATTATTCCCATTCCCTGCGGATATACATGCAGGGTTTTACAACATGTTTGTGTATACCGACATCATATCCTGTTACGGATACAAGTATTCTGTGTGTATTTCTTTTCTCTCCTTCTCCCCTACTCACAGGTGACAATCATCATTCCCCAATCAGTCATCAATCAGTCGCTAATCGGAAGACACCTACTCCTTTTCCCTTACCCAATCACAGTCCCTTTCCCTTGGTTTAAAAACCCTATCAGTTGTGTTCTCTAGAGCTCACTCTCTGTAAATGCCATATGTTTGTAGATCTCTTGTGTGGTTTAGGATACATGTCACGTTGTCCCCACCTGTGAGTATTGTTTTTGGTTATGGTGTTTGAGTGTTTGTTTGATGGTGGGAAAAGGGGGTAACCAGACAGGTCGCCCATGGGCATACACTACCCGTAGGTAAACATTTGTTAGAACTGGGCGGACCACCCCCTGTATTTTTGGTTAGTTAGTTAGCTGTTGTTGAAATAGGCTAGTCTAGTTTAGGGGTGTTTTTGGATTATTATTCGTTCTTTCCTTGGGTCCAGCTTAGCCCCTTTTCAAAGCAGTTCGACACATACAGAGTTACACATGGAATAAACAAACATACAATCAATAATACAGTAGAAAAGTCTATATGCAGCATGTGCAAATGAGTTAGGATAAGAGAGGTAAGGCAATAAATAGGCTATGGTGGCAAATTAATTACAATATAGCAATTAAACACTGGAATGGTAGGATGTGCAGGTTGAGATACTGGGGTGCAAAGGAGCAAGATAAATAAATACAGTATGGGGATGAGTTAGATTGGATGGACTATTTACAGATGAGCTATGTACAAGTGCAGTGATCTGTGAGCTGCTCTGACAGCTGGTGCTTAAAGCTAGTGAGGGAGGTAAGAGTCTCCAGCTTTAGAGATTTTTGCAGTTCGTTCCATTCATTGGCAGCAGAGAACTGGAAGCAGAGGTGGCCAAAGGAAGAATTGGCTTTGGGGGTGACCAGTGAGATATACCTGCTGGAGCGCGCACTACGGGTGGGTGCTGCTATGGTGACCAGTGAGTTGAGATAAGGCGGGGCTTTACCTAGCAGAGACTTGTAGATGACCTGGAGCCAGTGGGTTTGGCGACGAGTATGAAGCGAGGGCCAGCCAACGAGAGCATACAGGTCGCAGTGGTGGGTAGTATATGGGGCTTTGGTGACAAAACGGATGGCACTGTGATAGACTGCATCCAATTTTCTGAGTAGAGTGTTGGAGGCTATTTTGTAAATGACATCGCCGAAGTCGAGGATCGGTAGGATGGTCAGTTTTACGAGGGTATGTTTGGCAGCATGAGTGAAGGATGCTTTGTTGCGAAATAGGAAGCCGATTCTAGATTTAATTTTGGATTGGAGATGTTTAATGTGAGTCTGGAAGGAGAGTTTACAGTCTAACCAGACACCTAGAATATGTGGACAACTACAAATACCTAAGTCAGAACCGTCCAGAGTAGTGATGCTGGACGGGCGGGCAGGTGCGGGCAGCGATCGGTTGAAGAGCATGCATTTAGTTTCACTTACATTTAAGAGCAGTTGGAGGCCACGGAAGGAGAGTTGTATGGCATTGAAGCTCATCTGGAGGTTAGTTAAGTGTCCAATGAAGGGCCAGAAGTTTACAGAATGGTGTTGTCTGTGTGGAGGTGGATCAAAGAATCCCCAGCAGCGAGAGCGACATCATTGATGTATACAGAGAAGAGTCAGCCCGAGAATTGAACCCTGTGGCACCCCCATAGAAACTGCCAGAGGTCCGGACAACAGGCCCTCCGATTTGACATACTGAACTCTATCGGAGAAGTAGTTGGTGAACCAGGCGAGGCAATCATTTGAGAAACCAAGGCTGTTTAGTCTGCCAATTAGAATGTGGTGATTGACAGAGTCGAAAGCCTTGGCCAGGACGATTAATACGGCTGCACAGTAATGTCTCTTATCGACGGCGGTTATGATATCGTTTAGGACCTTGAGCGTGGCTGAGGTGCACCCATGACCAGCTCTGAAACCAGATTGCATAGCGGAGAAGGTACGGTGAGATTCGAAATGGTCGGTAATTTGTTAGTTAAATTGGCTTTCAAAGACCTTAGAACGGCAGGGTAGAATAGATATAGGTCTGTAGTAGTTTGGGTCTAGAGGTTCTCCCCCTTTTGAAGAGGGGGATGACCACGGCAGCTTTCCAATCTATGGGAATCTCAGACAATACGAAAGAGGTTGAACAGGCTAGTAATTGGGGTTGCAATAATTCCGGCAAATAATTTTAGAAAGAGATGGTCCAGATTGTCTAGCCCGGCTGATTTGTAGGGGTCCAGATTTTGCAACTCTTTCAGAACATCAGCTATCTGGATTTGGGTGAAGGAGAAGTAGGGGAGGTTTGGGCGAGTTGCTGTGGGGAGCGCAGGGCTGTTGACCGAGGTAGGGGTAGCCAGGTGGAAAGCATGGCCAGCTGTAGAAAAATGCTTATAGAAATTCTCAATTATTGTGGATTTATCGGTAGTGACAGTGTTTCCTAGCCTCAGTGCAGTGGGCGGCTGGTGGAGGTGCTCTTATTCTCCATGGACTTTACAGTGTGTCATGGTAATTTCCTGTATTACTAAATGGAAAGAGTTTACAAACCACACACAAGTCAGTTATATTTTAAACTCCATCTTTAATTATATGAGCTTCACCATAGCCCTTTTGACTCTCAGATCAATTCAGTGTCTATAAATTAATTCTCTGAGAGTCCTTACAAAACAATTCTTAGTATCTTTTATAGCCAAGATACACCCCTCTCAACTCACATGACGAACCACAGATCGTAGGAACAGTTCACAGAGAACCTTTAACTTGAAAGAGGAGTATCCCATAGCTAGATAGCATTAGCTATAAATTATCGTTCAGTTTGGTCTCCTAAGACGAGGTTCTAATCTCGTGCTTGGTACTTCTTTAGTACGAAAACATTACCTCATTCAATGGCATATATCAATTGTCAATTCTAGATACTCCCATCTCAAATATACCCCCTCCTGGACAAGCTCAGAAAGGGGTGATTCTCTAGGTCATATATCAGGTCAAGATTCATACAACATCAGAGGGGTAATACAATGATTCCAGACATTGCCATACTCCTCCCCCCAATGGGAAAAGAAGGGAGTGACTAGCGTACAGACATAGTGGAGCCCTTCTCCCTTTCTGATATTCTGCATATTATGAAAATAAATAAAACATCTTATTTATCTGTTACCTAACTAATTCTGGTTCAGCTACGACAAGTGTCCCAGAACTTTTTTGAGTTTGTACTACAGGATGCAAATTTCTGTTTGAAAAAGATAGCCTTAGCTTTCCTAACTGCCTGTGTATATTTGTTCCTAACTTCCCTGAAAAGGTGCATATCACGGGGGCTATTTGATGCTAATGCAGAATGCCACAGGATGTTTTTGTGCTGGTCAAGGGCAGACAGGTCTGGAGTGAACTAAGGGCTATATCTATTCCTAGTTCTATATTTTTTGAATGGAGCATGCTTATTTAAGATGGTGAGGAAGGCACTTTTAAAGAATAACCATTAAAGAATAACCAGGCATCCTCTACTGACGGGATGAGGTCAATGTCATTCAAGGATACACTGGCCAGGTCAATTAGAAAGGCCTGTTCGCTGAAGTGTTTTAGGGAGCGTTTGACAGTGATGAGGGGTGGTCGTTTGACCGCAGACCCATTACGGATGCAGGCAATGAGGCAGTGATTGCTGAGATCTTGGTTGAAAACAGCAGAGTTGTATTTGGAGGGCCAGTTAGTTAGGATGTTATCTATGAGGGTGCCCGTATTTACGGATTTGGGGTTGTACCTGGTAGGTTCATTGATAATTTGTGTGAGATTGAGGGCATCAAGCTTAGATTGAAGGATGGCCGGGGTGTTAAGCATGTCCCAGTTCACCTAGCAACACGAGCTCAGAAGATAAATGGGGGGCAATCAATTCACATATGGTGTCCAGGGCACAGCTGGGGGCAAAGGGTGGTCTATAGCAAGCGGCAACAGTGAGAGACTTGTTTCTGGAAAGGTGAATTTTTAGAAGTAGAAGCTCGAATTGTTTCGGTACAGACCTGGATAGTAAGACCGAACTCTGCAGGCTCTCTCTGCAGTAGATTGCAACACCGCCCCCTTTGACAGTTCTATCTTGGTGGAAAATGTTAGGGAAAGGCATGCGTAGCCAAGTGATCGTATGGGTCCAGTGAGTGATTGGGCTGGCTGGGGACACGGCGATTAGCAAGCTAGCAGTTAGCAGGCCGGGGCTAGCAAGCTAGCATAAGGGCCTTAGAGGGACGTCGCAATGGGGAAAGTCTGTTTTTGCCTCCTCGTGCGGTGACGTCGATAGAACAGTCGTGGAATTAGTAGGGTTCCAAGTAGCAGAGGGGTCCAAGTCCAATTGACAAAATGGGTAGTGGTACAACAAACTGGCCGATGGATCAGCTGATAGATAGCTAGCCGGACGAATTTACTTATGGTTAAAAGATTGTAAAACTCCACTTTAGACCCGACAAAGCTTCTCTACATATCTAATTTTTTATTAGTATTATATATATTTTTTTTTATAAACATAATACAAATAAATTTAAATGGTTATGGTACACAACCACCATCTCGGCCCTAACCGATATGTATCACACTATGTTGATCAAGTGGGTAATGGATCCCCTACTATGTATGGTTCGGGGATAGGCGGTATATTTCGTAACCTCTTTAGGATGGTTTTACCGTTTATGAAGAGAGGATAGCCAAACCTCAAACCTTAGCATAGCCAAACCTCATTTAAAATCAGCTGACAAATATAGTAAGTGAGGTGGTGGCTAATACTATGACTAGACGGGTGTCATTAGATCCTGACCATCAAGAAGGCTCGAGTCTTATGCTGTTGTCTCGAAGACCAAAAAAGAGACCTCCGGGTATAAGGCGTATGCTGGCCCTTAAAAAGCGGAGGTTAACCGTTAAAAGAAACTCAGTAAGTCAAAGACAACGTAAAGTGAGGAGGTCTGGACCAAAAACTGCAAAAAGAATACTCAGAAGTATTTTCTAAAAGAACAAGCAACATGTCTCTTTTACACCGCATGTCCTCTGAAGCTATAAAGACAGAGCTCGATCTTTTCACTGCCCCCTTAACCCAACATTCAATAGAGAGGTCCAGTTATGTGGAGATAGCCCCACTCTGCCATTACAGACAATGGACCTATAGAGTTTTTCATCCCAGGCCATGGTGGCAACTACCTGGACCTCAACAACACATTACATTTACGTCCCAAAGTGACCAAAAGAGATGGTACTAATATTGCAAATGATGCCAGTGAGTCTCATTAATTACCCCTTGGTGACCATCTTCTCCCAAGTGGATGTGACTTTGGGTGAACGACTTATCAGTCAAAGCAGTGCCACCTATCCTTATAGGGCTATCCTGTAATGTTTACTAAACTACTCCGAAGACACTCTGAAGACACAATTCACCGCCGGGCTGTTTAGCAAGGATACTGCAGGAACATCTATGGAAGACATTGAACCCAGCACAGGTGAAGACAAAGAACTGGAGGCACGTGCTCGCTACTGTGCTGAATCTTGAGTTTCATCTGCTAGGGCCTATACACTCAGACATTTTCTTTCAAGAATGTTTACTCTTAGACAAAAGTATACACCTCATACACATGGTTATGGCCTTATAAAAAGAGAACACCTGTACCGTGTCAGAGTTGAAATGCATTTTACTTTAAGTTTGCATCCCAATATTACACATTAAATACATCACAGAAGACTGAAAAATAACAAAACCTTTTGACAAGAAACACCAGATATCCGGCGGGGTGTTTTAAATGTTTATTAATTATGAAAAATATTAATAACATTCCACCCATAAGTCAACCTAAGTCATTTGACTGCAGGCTACGTGCAAAATAGCTTACAGTTTGTTGCATCATTAAGTACCACTGTGATGGAAATTTTATACATGTGCTGTTCTAATAACCAATTTCTGAAGACCCGCCCAGACCCTTACTTTGCGCTGCCCAGGAGGAGACACATCATTCACAAACAATTGACGGACGGCAACTGGTAAGTCAATTTAAATAAATCAGTATAAAAATAAATGATGAATAAAATCAAAGCGAGTAACACATAAAAAAGGTACCCATAGTCATAGAGAGGAGGCTATTTACTAGTCTTATGAGAACTAGGACGAGGGCGTAACGGTACCATGGAAAGCCCCGCTGACAGCAGGCATTTAAAAGAAATGTCTATGTGGTCTGCTGCCAATAAAAAATAACAAGGTATTTTTGAATATGGGGTGTTATTTATATGTATAGCAAGTAGTGGCAAGAGAATCGTTGAAGATGCACATGGGTAATAGTACTAAGTGAATGTGGATGTGAAAGTTGTGTGATTGTGAGAAAATACATATTAAACTGAAATTTGGATAATAAGTTTGAAATTTGATATCAAGCTGATAGGAATGTGGTTAAGAAATGGATTGAAATGATTAGTATTAAGATTGAAATCTGGATAATAAGCTGATTGAAATTTGGACAATAAGAGGATTGAAATTGAGCTATTTAGTGAATGAGAGCTGTCAGGGGACTAGTAAGTGTGAATATGGAGTGAATGTGAGCTGAGTTTGCCAGTTCTGTGTGAGCTGATCTATAACGTTATCTACAGTAGAGGATAACATGTCAGAAATCTCTTACGAGACAACCTGTCTCAGGAGATGTCTCGATTAGTAACAAGGAAAACATCTGAGGGTAACATGACTCATTTTGATTATATGACGATAACATGTCTCATCAGTGGAGTTTGATGTACACTACCGGTCAAAAGGTTTAGAACACCTACTCATTCAAGGGTTTTTCTTTATTTTTACTATTTTCTACATTGTAGAATAATAGTGAAGACATCAAAACTATGAAATAACACATATATATTATATTTGAGATTCTTCTAATAGCCACCCTTTGCCTTGATGACAGCTTTGCACGCTCTAGGCATTCTCTCAACCAGCTACCAGATTGACCTCGAGTGTCCCTGTGCAAGAATTTCCACAACACCACCATGGTCATAGAACAAAATAAAAGTTTTTAAAAAGTATAGAAAACATTAGGAATACCTTCCTAATAGGAACACCCCCCCCCCCCCCCCCCCCTCTCTGAATGGCACACATACACAATCTATATCTCAATTGTCTTAAACTCAAAATCCTTCTTTAACCTGTCTTCTCCCCTTCATCTACAATAAACAAAGTGGTTATACAAACTGAAATCATTAAGGGATCATACCTGTCACCTAGATTCGCCTGGACAGTCTATGTAATGGAAAGAGCAGGTGTTCTTGATGTTTTGTATACTCAGTGCATTCGGAAAGTATTCAGACCCCTTGACTTTTCCCACATTTTGTTACGTTACAGCCTTATTCTATAATTGATTCAATGGTTTCCCCCCCCCCCCACAAATCTACACACAATACCCCATAATGAATAAGCAAAAACAGGTTTTTAGAAATGTGTGCAAATTTATATATATAAAAAAAAAGTATTCAGACCCTTTACTCAGTTTTTTGTTGACAGCAATTATAGCCTCAAGCTCTGTCAGGTTGAATGTGGAGCATCGCTGCACAGCAATTTTCAGGTCTCTCTAGAGATGTTCGATCGTGTTCAAGTCCGGGCTCTGGCTGGGCCACTCAAGGACATTCAGAGACTTGTCCCGAAGCCACTCCTGCGTTGTCTTGGCTTTGTGCCTAAGGTCATTGTCTTGTTGGAAGGTGAACCTTCACCCCTGTCTGAGATCCTGAGGGCTCTGGAACAGGTTTTCATCAAGGATCTCTCTGTACTTTGCTCCGCTCATCTTTACCTCGATCCTGACTAGTCTCCAAGTCCCTGCCACTGAAAAACATCCCCACAACATGTTGCTGCCACCACCATACTTCACCGTAGGGATGGTGCCAGGTTTCCTGCAGACGTGACGTTTGGCATTCAGGCCAAAGAGTTCAATCTTGGTTTCATCAGACCATGGTCTGAGAGTCCTTGGGGTGCCTTTTGGCAAACTCCAAGCGGGTTGTCATGTGCCTTTTACTTGGGAGTGGCTTCCGCCCACTCACTCTACCATAAAGGCCTGATTGGTGGAGTGCTGCAGAGATGGTTGTCCTTCTGGAAGGTTTTCCCATCTCCACAGAGGAACTCTGGAGCTCTGCCAGAGTGACCATCGGGTTCTTGGTCACGTCACTGACCAAGGCCCTTCTCCCCCGATTGTTCAGTTTGAACGGGCAGGCAGCTCTAGGAAGAGTTTTGGTGGTTCCAAACTTCTTCCATTTAAGAATGATGGAGGCCACTGTGTTCTTGGGGACCTTCAAAGTTGTGTGCCTTTCCAAATCATGTCCAATCAATTTAATTTACTACAGGTGGACTCTAATCAAGGATGATCAACGGAAACAGGATGCACCTGAGCTCAATTTCGAGTCTCATAACAAAGGGTCTGAATACTTATGTAAATAAGGTATGTTTATTATTTTTAATTATTTTTTTGTAAAAGAAATCCCTATAAAACAAGTTTAAATAGTGTAAAAAGGGATAGGCAGGAATCATCTGACTATCCCCAGGTTTGCCTCACCTTACAGAGTAAGATGGATGACAACCCCTCCATCCATATCCCGCCCACAGGCCCCTACACAGGCCCCTACACAGGCCCCATGGACTCCACGTCAGTAAGAACCTGGTCGAGGATCTCGTCAATGACTGAACAGTCATAGTTTACTTGTTCGAGGTCCAGCGCTGGGACAAATGTGACCAGGAGACGGCCAATGCTCCTCCGAAGCTCCCTCAGTCTGAGAGACAGAGAAACAGATTGTCAACATGTACACTGTCAGAAATGAATACTGAAGGAAACAATCTTATCCTCACGTCTGGGGCGTCTCCGAGGTCGAGCCATTAGCAGCACTAGTGGCCTCTCCGTCTCACCTCTCTGCCTGGTCAGCTGATGTCTGAGCTCCCTCACTCTCCTGTTTCTCTCTCAGCTGTTTCTCTTTCTCTTGTTTATCTCTCTCCTGTTTCTCTCGCTCCCACTCTTGTTTCTCCCTCCTCAGCTCCACCACGTCCTGCTGCAGCGTCTCACAAAGAGACCAGAGGTTGCCCCTCTCCTCCTCTATAATCTCAACCTGTAAATTGGGGAGCAGGCAGGGTCACAGAGGGGATGGATGACAAAAGATTATGGGGAGAGGAAGAAGTTATCAGATAGACACCCTGGCAATGTTCTTTCGCACACTGCATTCTCCATTTAACAAATACTAACTGTACCGACAGCTGCTGGGCAAATCTTACTCATTAAATATTAACAGCATACAAATATGAGGCTACAAGATGGCCAGCTGGTGACTGACCTTAATCCTCTCCGACTGCTCTCCTTCTTCCCCTCCTTCTCCAGTCTGACAGGCCTGGTGGCAGTGCTCTCCCTTCACAGTGGCCTGGGAGAGCTCCTGCATGTTGCCCTCCAGGTTATGGAGCTGGGAGGTCAACTTGATGACTTGCTCCTTGAACTGGTCCCTCTCGTGGGCTGCAGCCTGCATGAGCTCCAGCAGCTGGTCCTGCTGCTCCTGGGCCACTGACAGGTTACGTAAGTCAATCATAGGATGGTCTGATGGGTCTGGGGCGGATGGACCAGAAGAGGATGGGCCTGGTGTGGATGGGCCAGCAGAGGGTGGGTTTGGTGTGGAAGGGCCTGGTTCGGTTCTGTCCCTCCCTTTTTCCTCCTTGTGCTCCTCATCTTCGTCCTTCACTGTGCTCCATATCTTTGTCTGGGTGGTGATGCTCACCTGCTCTGAGGAAGGTGGTGGAGGGGAGTAGCTGGTCGCCGCAGTTCCCGTCTCCACAGAGCTTGTTCCTGTGCAGCTAGTTTTAACGTTGCCAGTGCCAGAAGGTGTCTCCATGGCCCTGCGCTCTGATTTTACCATGGCAAGGTCAAAGGTTGCCTTCTTTTGAATAGGGGTGCTGTTGATCTCCAAGATCATAATGTCCTCATCATCCATGATGTTATCGTCGTCATCGTCAACAGGGATGACGACTAACGTGGATGACATGGTTGTTTCTGCAGCTGGTGATACAGTCTCCATGGGGGTGTTGTGGAAACCATTCAACCTGGGTCTTTTTGTCTCCCTTTCAGGGGTCATGGCCAGGGTTCTCTTCATTCTGTAGAGAGGGTATGGGGGCTTATCACTTGATGCACTATTGAATGAATAATGATTATTGACAGAAATTCTCTGTCCCCTGTGGCAATGATATGAACTACAAACACTACGAGAGAGAGAGAGAGCATTCAAGGGAGGAGAGACACTACCACTCAGACAGTGGGCCTACCTTGGGTTTGAAGGGGTTGACGGGGCCGGAGGGGTTGACGGGGCCGGAGGGGTTGACGGGGCCGGAGGGGTTGACGGGGCTGGAGGGGTTGACAGAGAGCACACGGTAGAAATTAGGGAAATGTTTTTGGAGGAAGGGCTGGTCAGTCCCTACATCTTGGCCATGTTCTGTTATAATCTCCACCCGGCACAGCCAGAAGAGGACTGGCCACCCCTCATAGCCTGGTTCCTCTCTAGGTTTCTTCCTAGGTTCTGGCCTTTCTAGAGTTTCCTAGCCACTTGGCTTCTACACCTGCATTGCTTGCTTGAGGTTTTAGGCTGGGTTTCTGTACAGCACTTTGAGATATCAGCTGATGTAAGAAGGGCTTTATAAATAAATTTGATATGAAGAGAGACCCACATGTATATCAATACCGACATTATTAAAAACATCCCCATCAACATAACACATGCACACATCTCGTACAGGAGACTTACATGCTTTGGTGAGGCAAGAGATCCTCTGGTGCTTCAGAGTCTTGTTCTTCTGAGCCAGCGCCTTAATCTGCATCTGCTCTGGCTTCTGCTCATCTTCATTCTGACACACACACACACACAAGGGTAGTTTGGGTAGGGCACACAACATATTAGGGAGAACAAAACATTTGTGGGCATAACATAATCATGAACCAGGGTGTGACATACACCACATGACTAAAAGCATGTGGACACCTGCTCGTCGAACATCTCATTCCAAAGTCATGGGCATTCATATGGAGTTGGTCCCCCCCCTTTGCTGCTACAACAGCCTCTGCTCTTCTGGGAAGGCTTTCCACTAGATGTTGGAACATTCCTGCTGGGACTTGCTTCCATTCTAGCCACAAGAGCAATAGTGATGTTGGGCGATTAGGCCTGGTTCGCAGTCAGCTTTCCAATTTATCCCAAATGTGTTTGATGGGGTTGAGGTCAGGGCTCTGGACCTCACTTTGTGCACAGGGCATTGTCATGTTGAAACAGGAAAGGGCCTTCCCCAAACTGTTGCCACAAAGATCGACTAGAATGTCATTGTATGCTGTAGCGTTAAGATTTTCCTTCACTCGAACTAAGGGGCCTAGCCCGAACCATAAAAAAACAGCCCCAGACCATTATTCCTCCTCCACCAAATTTTACAGTTGGCACTATGCATTTAGGAAGGTTGCATTCTCCTGGCATCAGCCGAACCCAGATTCGTCCGTCGGACTACCAGATGGTGAAGCGTGATTCGTCACTCCAGAGAACGTGTTTCTACTGCTCTAGAGTCCAATGGCGGTGAGCTTTACAACACTCCAGACGACGCTTGGCATTGTGCATGGTGATCTTAGGCTTGTATGCCGCTGCTCGGCCATGGAAACCAATTTCATGAAGCTCCCGTAGAACAATTCTTGTGCTGACGTTGCTTCCAGAGACAGTTTGGAACTCGGTAAGGAGTGTTGCAACCGAGGACAGACTTCAGCACTCGACGGTCCCGTTCTGTGAGCTTGTGTGGCCTACCACTTCGATGCTGAGCCATTGTTGCCCCTAGACATTTCCACTTCACAATAAGAGCAATACAGTTGACCGGGGCAGTTCTAGCAAGGCAGAAATTTGACAAACGTACTTTTTTTTGTAAAGGTGGCATCCTATGACAGTGCCACGTTGAAGGTCACTGAGCTCTTCCGTACGAGCAGTTCTACCAAGTTTTGTCTATGGAGATTGCATGGCTGTGTGCTCAATTTTATACACCTGTCAACAATGGATGTGGCTGAACACGCCGAATCCACTAACTTGAAGTGGTTTCCACATACTTTTGCATATTTAGTGTATACACTGATGGACAGACAGACACAGACAGCTAACCTGTTGTTGTTTCTTATCCGGCTTCATTTTGGTGTTCCTTTCACTGTGAAACAGAACACAGATTGACTGACATATTAAACACTGGCACCATCTAGATTTGATTGAACATAAATCAGTAATTTCATTCATCTCACCTGCTGACATCCTATACATTCTATAGAATAGCCTATATACAATGTTAATGACTTGCCTACTGTGCTGCTAAATGAAGGCAAAATCTCACTTATATGAATCTGTCAAGTCAACAGTTTTCTTTGGGTTTTACACTTTTCTAGTCTGAACACCAGCTCATTCGTCCTTATAAATATACAAATGCCATTTGACATGTGACTGCAAGCATGCAGTTGACTATGCCAGCTAGCTATTTTGCGTTTGATAGTAAGCCGGTTATTTGTCTAACATGTCGCACAAAAAATGCTTTACCTGCGTCTAGTAAAACGTAAACTGTCCAGCTTCTACCAAATGCAAGTATTGTGGTGGGAAAACTTGTGCCACGAGCCAGCATGGTAAACATGTCACGATTACTTTGCCTCCATCAATAAATCATATAAAGCACTTTATTGTCAATCTTAACACATTTTGTGCAAGGCCTAACGTTATTTTTTCACTCCATGCATAGACAAAATAACGATGCATGTTTCCGCCTCAAGGTTCATTATCTGCAAACAACCTACATGTTCAGTTATGCATTACAAATATATTTAGATGCAGCATCATTGATACAGTATATGGTTGGGTTCTCACTGTTGCTTGTGGGTTTTCTGGTATGAAGGTTGGTCATCGGAGTCTTCAGGCTCTTCCTCTACCGTGCAGCTCCTGGAATAGGGGATACTGAATGCCTATATACTGTAGTGGCAACGTCAACACACACATGCATGCACACCGGTTGGCAAGTAGGCATGCACAGACAATATACACTGAGTATACAAAACATTAAGAACACTTGCTCTTTCCTTGACATAGACTGACCGGGTGAAAGCTATGACACCTTACTGTTGTTACTTGTTAAATCCACTTCATCAGTGTAGATGAAGGGGAGAAGACAGGTTAAAGAAGGATTTTTAAGCCTTGAGACATGGATTGTGTATGTGTGCCATTCAGCGGGTAAATGGTCAAGACATACGATTTAGGTGCCTTTGCACAGGGTATGGTAGTAGTTGCCAGGCTCGCCGGTTTGTGTCAAGAACTGTAAAGCTGATGTTTTTTTTTACGCTCAACAGTTGTCATGACTGTCCTGTGAGGATCCAAATAGGTCAGATCAGCTTTGCAATAAATGACTTCAACCAGACTACCTCACCCGCAGAGGGGGGAGACTGGTGGGGGTTAACACCTCACACCCTGTTGTAAATCAAGGACAGAACACTCAGACCTTCCCTATCCAAATTCACCCAAGGAATGGGCTTTGTTTAAAGAAGACTTTTCCCACCGAAACTAACTCGTTCAAAAGTAACTACTGGAACAATATTTCTAACATAGAACGTTGGGAATGGTCTGAGGCAACCTAACACTAATGTCGTTTTGGGTAGTACTTTTTGTGATGTCATTAAATATGTTATAAAGGAAATACTGTAACTTAAAGTATACACACTACGAGGTTTCCATCCTCTGCGTTGAGCATGCTATATGAAAAATGATGAGTGTTTTTGTTAAGGGATGTGATTTGAGAAACTATAGGAGGAAATTGTTTCTATAACTGTCCACAGTAAGTAGTCACCGCCCCCTTGAGTGAGGTCAGAGAGCATGTCAAGCTGATGGAATCACCCATTTTGAACAAACTGTATAAAATGAGGGGATAAGAATTAACATACCAGACCAGAGAGATGTAGAGCTGCAGCTTTACGTTTAAAGTGGTTTGAACTCTAAATCTCAACACGAGGTAGAGACAAAGTCACCTCCCGGACAATCACGGGTACGGCTGATTAGCCGTCCTAAGTAAAGTATCTAGAAACGCAAATTGAAGTGGAACCATTCTACTACTCTGCTCAAACCACTGTAGTACACTACTCTCATCACCCCACTGGGAACCATCGACACAGCTGACTAGCCTATCTTCAAAGAAGCATCTTCCAGAGCGAATGGAAGAAGAATAAACTTGTAGTTCTGTTCAGGACTACACAACAAGTCACCGGAAACCGGACGACTGCAGAGAACAACAGAGAAACCCCTTTTGGACAATCAGAGACTTACAAATGTGCCACGAAAAAAGGCCCTGTCCACTGAGAGAAACCAAGGATTTTCACGTAACAAAAATCTCTCTCTCAGCAGCCATATTGTTGTCAGTTAATTTATTAAGTGTGTATGTTCATCCTGTTACCATTTAGTTAGCTAGTAAATAATTAAACCAATTTGTGCAGTACTGTATCATAAGTAAGGCTCTGGTTTTTGCAGAAGCAAGGAGGTTACAACTGTTCAGAATGATGATATGAGGTTATGATTAATGAGTTGACTGTTTATGGATGTGATAGGCAATTCGGGAGATGGTAACTCTTTAAAGAACCACTCTCGTGGTGCCTCAGATCCTAATGAGTTAATTGTTACATGATTAATAAAAAATAAATATTTAAAATATGTAAAAAAAAAAAATTGGGGTAACAATTAAACATAGTTGCTTGATTAGATAAATAACAGTCTTCAGATTAATGAAAGTAAAGTCACAACCGTTTCACGTGTGTATCAAGAATGGTCCACCACCCAAAGAACATCCAGCCAACTTAACACAAATGTGGGAAGCATTGGAGTCAACATGGGTCAGCATCCCTGTGGAATGCTTTCGACACGTAGTCCATACCATGACGAATTGAGGATGTTCTGAGGGCAAAATGGGCGGGTGCAACTCTTAAATCAAATCAAATTGTATTTGTCACATGTGCCAAATACAACAGGTAGACCTTACCGTGAAATGGTAACTTACAAGCCTGTGGTGTTCTTAATATTTGGCATACTCAGTGTATTTTATAACACCTGTTATAAGTATTATTATTTGATCTAGGTGGGACTCACCTGAACTGGGGGTCAGGGTTCATGTGGCAGAACCACTCCTTTGGGAGCCGTTTGCAATCAATTCCATCTGGCAGCTTCCTCCAGCGCAGGCAGGTGTCACACTGCACCCAGTTCTGGTCTGGACGTTTCCTATGGATGTAGAGATACACAGAAGAACCAGTTAGAGGAGGGATGGAGAGAGGAGAAAGGAAAACAGAGGAGTGTTTTACTTACATGGTGTCTTCCACTGGTGTGGTGCTGCTAGGATCTTCTTTGTTTCTCTTAAAGCGTATCTCTTTCCAGTAGTCCTCCAGCTTTAACCCCAAGTTGTTGATGGTTTTCCTGCACATAGGAAATAAGAAATAAACAGACAGTTCACCTAGTGCTGATTTATTCAACTAGATTATTGAAAGTACACCATCTTTAAAGTGAGTGTGGGCAGATTGACGATAAATAGTTTTATTGAGTGGAAAACAGTTCCTCGGGACATGTTCTTGAATGGAGCACTCTCCTCATTACCTGTATTTGTCAGTATTGTCAAAATCCTGCTTGTTGTGGGTGGGCTCCAGAAAGTTACACTCGATGACCCCAATGACCCCGAGACCTTGGATGTTGGCCTGAGGGGGGGTAGAGGTGGTTATGGGGTCAGTGACAGGATATACAGTGCATTCGGAAAGTATTCAGACCGCTTCCCTTTTTCCACATTTTGTTACGTTACTGCCTTATTCTGAAATTGATTAAATTGTTTCCCTTAACAATCTACACACAATACCCCATAATGACACAGCGAAAACAGGGTTGTATAATTTTTTGCACGTTTATTAAAATAAAAATATACCTTATTTACATAACTATTCAGACCCTTTGCTATGAGACTCGAAATAGAGCTCAGGTGCATCATGTTTCCATTGATCATCCTTGATGTTTCTACAACTTGATTGGAGTCCACCTGTGGTAAATTCAATTGATTGGACATGATTTGGTATCATGCCATGAGGCTGAAGGAATTGTCAGTTAAGGATCGAGGGAAAGATGAACGGAGGAAAGTACAGAGAGATCCTTTATGAAAACTTGCTGCGGAGCCCTCAGGACGTCAGACTGGGGCAGGATCTGCAGAGAAGAATGGGAGAAACTCCCCAAATACAGGTGAGCCAAGCTTGTAGCGTCATACCCAAGAAGACTCAAGAATGTAATCGCTGCCAAAGGTGCTTCAACAAAGTACTAAGTAAAGGGTCTGAATACTTATCTAAATGTGATATTTCAGTATTTCTTTGGAAAAAATAAAAACCTGTGTTTGCTTTGTCATTATGGGGTATTGTGTGTAGATTTGAGGGGGAAAAACAATTTAATCCATTTTAGAATAAGGCTGTAACATATTTTGGGGGGGAAAAGTCAAGTGGATCTGAATACTTTCCGAATACAAGTCCCACAATAGAAGCATCGGAGTACCACAATGGATGGCAGTCATTTTTCTTATACACATGCACAAGCACATACACTATTCTACCTTGAGTTGAACGCCCACTCGCTCATAGGCTTTGATAAGGCGGTTTTTGTGGTACATCATGATGCCGTATTGGTCCTTGCTCTTGGTGTTGTACCCAAAGGTCACGGGGATGCGTCTGTTCTGGTAGAGGACTTAAGGACAACTCAAACAGAAAGGAGAACAGTGGCATATATATATATATATATCATTTTCCCCTTTATGAAAAATACCATATTGTATCACTTTGTTGAACATGAACATCCAACTATGAAATACATTTAACTTATAATTAGCTAAAGATAGGTAACTGATTATTGCAAGCTTATAAAGTATTGCGTCTATAGCAGTGACTGATGGTATGTCTTGTATATAGAGCATACTACCCATATTTTCCTATTTCTAATTTCCCTCCAAATGCAAACAAAAAGTAGTGTCTCGAGGATATGACAACATGCGCACGCACACAGACTAAAGCCATCCAGAGAGGACCCGGGGTGAAGAAGGATACCACAAAGTTGGGCTTGTAATGGTCCTTAGCAATGTAAGCCAGGCTCTTGGAGATGAGCTCAGTCTTCACTTTCTGACCTCGAATTATGATCTGCATCCGGGGCTTCAGGTACAGAATACTGCAGTATGCCTGAGCACACAACAACACTTTGATAAACAATCAAAATATGAAATATTTCACACATACAAAATGAATAAACTAGTCAAAGGACAAGGTTCACACACCATGCATAGTCTTCACATTTTGCTGCCTTAGAATTAAATAAAAAGGGATTAAATTAGATATTTTTTGCTACCGATCTACACAACCTACACTACATTTTCAAAGTGAAAGAAAAATTATAAAACATTTTCCAAATGAATAATTGATTGTGTATATCTTCACACCCCAGAGTTAATACTTGGTGGAAGCACCTTAAGCAGCCATTACAAGCTGTGAACAATTTTAGATAAGATTCTACCAATCTTGCACAACTCTTTGGGCAACATATACAGTGCATTCGAAAGTATTCAGACCCCTTGACTTTTTCCACATTTTGTTACGTTACAGCCTTATTTTAAAATGGAATAAATATATTTTTTCCTCATCAATCTACACACAATACACCATAATGACAAAGCAAAAACAGGTTGACATTTTAGAAAATTTATAAAAAATAAAATGCTGAAATATCACATTTACATAGGTATTCAGACCCTTTACTAAGTACTTTGTTAAATCACCTTTGGCCACGATTACAGCCTTGAGTATTCTTGGGTATGACGCTACATGCTTGGCACACCTGTATTTGGGGAGTTTCTCCCATTCTTCTCTGCAGATCCTCTCAAGCTCTGTCAGGTTGGATGGGGAGCGTCGCTGCACAACTATTTTCAGGTCTCTCCAGAGATGTTTAATCGGGTTCAAGTCCTGGCTCTGGCTGGGACACTCAAGGACATTTAGAGACTTGTCCCGAAGCCACTCCTGCGTTGTTTTGGCTGTGTGCTTAGGGTTGTTGTCCTGTTGGAAGGAGAACCTTTGCCCCAGTCTAAGGTCCTGAGGGCTCTGGAGCAGGTTTTCATCAAGGATCTCTCTGTACTTTGCTCCGTTCATCTTTCCTTCGATCCTGATTAGTCTCCAAGTCCCTGCCACTGAAAAACATCACCTCAGAATGATGCTGCCACCACAATGCTTCACCGTAGGGATGGTGCCAGGTCTCCTCCAGACGTCATGCTTGGCATTCAGGCCAAATAATTCAATCTGGGTTTCATCAGACCAGAGAATCTTGTTTCTCATGGTCTGAGAGTCCTTTGGGTGGCTTTTGGAAAACTCCAAGCAGGCTGTCATGTGCATTTTACTGAGGAGTGGCTTCCGTCTGGCCACTCTACCATAAAGGCCTGATTGGTGGAGTGCTGCAGAGATGGTTGTCCTTCTGGAAGGTTCTCCCATCTCCACAGAGCAACTCTGGAGGTCTGTCGGAGTGACCATCGGGTTCTTGGTCACCTCCCTGACCAAGGCCCCTCTTCCCTGGTTGCTCAGTTTGGCCGGGTGGCCAGCTCTAAAAAGTCTTGGTGGTTCCAAACTTCATACATTCAAGAATGATGGAGGCCACTGTGTTCTTGGGGACCTTCAATGCTGCCAACATTTGTTGGTACCCTTCCCCAGATCTGTGCCTCGACACAATTCTGTCTCGGAGCTCTACGGACAATTCCTTTGATCTCATGGCTTGGTTTTTGCTCTGACATGCACTGTCAATTATGGGACCTTATTTAAACAGGAGTGTGCCTTTCCAAATCATGTCCAATCAATTGAATTACCACAGGTGGACTCCAATGAAGTTGTAGAAACAACTCAAGGATGAACAATGAAAACAGGATGCACCTGAACTCAATTTCAAGTCTCATAGCAAAGGGTCTGAATACTTATGTAAATAAGTTATTTCTGGTTTTGACTTGTAATACATTTGCAAAAAAAATTTAAACTTGTTTTCGCTTTGTAATTATGGGATATTGTTTGTAGATTGATAAGGGAAAACATTTATTTAATCAATTTTAGAATAAGGCAGTAACGTAACAAATTGTGGAAAAAATCAAGGTCTGCACTGTATAAGTACATACAGTTGAAATCGGAAGTTTACATACACTTCGGTTGGAGTCATTAAAACTCGTTTTTCAACCACTCCACACATTTCTTGTTAAGACATCTACTTTGTGCATGACACAAGAATTTTTCCAACAATTGTTTACAGACAGATTATTTCATAATTCCCTGTATCACAATTACAGTTTGTCAGAAGTTTACATACACTAAGTTGACTGTGCCTTTAAACAGATTGGAAAATTCCCGAAAATTATGTCATGGCTTTAGAAGCTTCTGATAGGCTAATTGACATAATTTGAGTCAATTGGAGGTGTACCTGTGGATGTATTCCAAGGCCTACCTTCAAACGCAGTGCCTCTTTGCTTGACATCATGGGAAAATCAAAAGAAATCAGCCAAGACCTCCGAAAAAAAACTGTAGACCTCCACAAGTCTGGTTCATCCTTGGGAGCAATTTCCAAAACACCTGAAGGTACCACGTTCATCTGTACAAACAATAGTACGCAAGTATAAACACCATGGGACCACGCAGCCGTCATACCACTCAGGAAGGAAACGCGTTGTCTCCTAGAGATGAACGTACTTTGGTGCGACAAGTGCAAAACAATCCCAGAAAAACAGCAAAGGACCTTGTGAATATGCTGGAGGAAACAGGTACAAAAGTATCTATAACCTGAAAGGCCGCTCAGCAATGAAGAAGCCACCGCTCCAAAACCTCCATAAAAAAGCCAGACTACGGTTTGCAAATGCACATGGGGACAAAGATCATACTTTTTTTCATGTTGTGGGGGTGCTTTGCAGCAGGAGGGACTGATGCACTTCACAAAATACATCATGAGGAAGGAAAATTATGTGGATATTGAAGCAACATCTCCAGACATCAGTCAGGAAGTTAAAGCTTGGTCGCTAATGAGTCTTCCAAATGGACAATGACCCCCAAGCATGCTTCCAAAGTTGTGGAAAATGGCTTAAGGACAACAAAGTCAAGGTATTGGAGTGGCCATCTCAAAGCATTGACCTAAATCCCATAGAACATTTGTGGGCAGAACTGAAAAGCGTGTGAGAGCAAGGAGGCCTACAAACCTGACTCGGTTACACCAGCTCTGTCAGGAGGAATGGGCCAAAATTCACCCAACTTATTGTGGGAAGCTTGTGGAAGACTACCCGAAACGTTGGACCCAAGTTAAACAATTTACAGGCAATGTTACAAAATACTTACTGAGTGTATGTAAACTTCTGATCCACTGGGAATGTGATGAAAGAAATAAAAGCTGAAATAAATAATTCTCTCTACTAATATTCTGACATTTCACATTCTTAAAATAAAGTGGTGATCCTTAGGTCAGCTAAGACAGGGGATTTTTACTAAGATTAAATGTCAGGAATTGTGAAAAACTGAGTTTAAATGTATTTGGCTATGGTGTATGTAAACTTCTGACTTCAACTGTGTATATATATATATATATATATATATATATATATATAATATAAGTTTATCTATTGTTTTTGTCCTCTCACTCAAACCCTCCATTTTTTGGGGTGTTTTGCACCTACCCCACATTTTCCAGGAATATTCTTATGTTACTAAATGTATCAAGAGTATTTTCTGATTTCGTTTTCAACAAATGCAGCAAAAGGTACAGTAAATGTTAACAGTGTATTGATATGATATTTAAGTGTCACAAACCTACAGGTGCCCAGCCCAAAGGGGCTTCCAAGACACTACAGAACAAAATAATATTTTAAAATGATATGCATACAATGATCATGGCAAGTACAGCTACCATCTAGCCACACTACACAAACAGTACATTTCTCATTCTCCTCCAGGCGTTGTTAACAAACACGCCCTGTCTAAAACAAAATTCAAGCCTCTGCTCGTCCCGTAACCAGAATCCTTCAGGGTTATTAACAACTAAAAAACATGTCTCAGATCGTTATACAGAGGGCAATAAAACACTAAATGGACTTTGTTTTCGATCACACAGCAGGCAAAGTCTTTCCTCTTCAGGCACTCTGTTAAATCTACCCATATCTATAGCCAGAGGGAGGGTGACGGATCGGCACAAACTGACCTTTAGATTTTTGTTAGGTTCAGGCAAACATTTGGTTCAGGGGTGTAGTTCTCTTTGATGAGAGTGTACGTTCTAAGTTCAGGTTTAAAGCGCAATGTTTGGATTCAGTCTTGTGTCAGGTGAAATGGTGTGTCCTCAACTTTGGTCTAATAATTTTCCCATAATCTCCTAACCTTTCCCTTTCAATTGCTAGCATGGTTATGCATATAGGGTTAATCTGGGAAAGTTTCTATAATTTTCTTTCACTTAGTCAGATTGAATTTTACAGCAGCAAAATGTGAAGACTGTGCAAGGGGTGTGTAGACTCACTAGGCACTGTATTTGAGTCAACCTTAGAAGTTCTAACTCAAGTTATGATCTGTTGTGCAAAATGCTGTATGGTAAATCAATAACATTATAATCAGTATACTCAGTCATCACTTACACGTAGTGAGTAGTAACTCTCTGGTTTTGTGAGCAGCTCTGACTGTCTGTATTGCTCACTGGTGCTGTATTGGTGGTCCAATACATCCAATGGGATTTTGATGTCGTCGCTGAATGTCGTGAAATCAAATTCTGTCGGACCTGTTATCGTCCTGTGGACAATAACAAACACTTACTGTATAGACTCTTACTCAACAGTTGTACTTACTCCACACTTCAAAAAAGGCCTCTCTGTCAACCCCTAATGGTGGAATTTTAGGTTTTGATTATGGGGAAAACAGAAGTGAAACCGAAAATTCAACCAAGGGCATTCATAGAGGCAGAGGGAGAAGTGACATTTGAAAGTAAAATTCCACATAGCAAAACCCAATAGATGTGGAGAAGGAAAGGGAAGAGAATGCATGTGTGTGTCTGACCTGCGCAGGTTCCAGACGATAATGCGTGTTCCCGAGGAGCCTGTGGAGCTGATGGCTTTGAGCTCCTCGAGCAGCTCGTTCTCAGTATTAAAGATAGAGTAGCGCAGGATGTCCTGCAGACTAGCCTTGTGCTTCTCATTCACATAGAGTGCACCGGAAGTCAAGGACAACACACAGGGACAACACAAAATGTAGATAGACAAATAGCTAACAGTATTTAAGGTTGGCACTATAAAATAACACTGTACATGCACATCTATAGAGGGATCTAAATCCAACCTGTTTGGAGGTGATGACAGTTTGGGCACTATGTGTATGTGTATAGTCTCTCTATAAAAGGATATACTTATACTGGCTGTGTGGGACACATTGGAAGGAGATGATGGGCACAATGATCTCGTCTGCTTTGATCTGTGCCAAGTAGCTCTGGGAGAGCATGCCTACTTGCATGGTGTCTCCGTCTTGCGACTTGGAGAACACAATGGCATCTTTCCCCAGACGCATGGACCCGGACTTGAAGCCGTTACCATAGAGACCAATCGGGTATTTGCCATTTATGACTCTCTTATCACTGTAACCGAAACTGAAAGAGAAAAAGAAGGAAACATGCTATTTTTGTGTACATCAATCGTAAACGTGCATTCTTATAGTACAGCATAAGACTTGTCCCTGGTTTGTTCCGGGGACATCCCTTAGGATGTTTTCAGGACGTGCTCTGAACATCTGTATTTCCTTTAAAACATAAAATAATGGTCCTAAGGGGAACATTCTCTAGGGGACTTCCTAGTTCCCTGTAAGTTCCCTGTAAGTTCCCTGTAAGTTCCCTTGACACTACGGAAGATGTGTCAAGCGTTTTTAGGACATTCTCAGAACATTCATCAATATACCAGTTGTCAGGACGTCTTGTGATGGTCCCAAGGGAGGTCTCTGCAGGACTTTTGTCTAGATCTAACCTGATTTACCCTGCTGAAGTAGTGGCAGTCGTTGAAAAACTGTCCATACCTGAGCATCTTGTGCATCTTTTCATAGTCCAATCCATTTCCATTGTCCATGAAGATGAGGCAGTCTTGGTCTTTGATCTGGGTCTTATCAATCCAGAACTGCTTGGCGTTAACATCAGGATCATAGGCATTGTCTGGTGAAAGATAGAGAATGTAAGCATTAGTGCATACATATAATACACTGACAATTACTTTGATACATAAAGAATATTGTTATTACAGTAGGTTGCTGTGCAAATAACCAGTCCCTTTCATAGTGTAGATGATAAAACCCTATACTAGACCACTCATGACACCTTCTTATTGCTTTTCAATGAGAACAAGACTATGGCCAAGCCGGCACATCCACGCCAAGCCCTCCACTTACCAGCTGTGTTGCTACTGCTGTGGAAAATTACCACACCACGAGGGGTTTAGACCCCCCCCAGAAATTCTACATTCAAAATGGTGTATGGTAAAGTGTGATAGATAGAACATGTCCCCCTTTGTTGATTGTGCAATGTGAACCATTAAGGCTTGGACACACTGGTAGCGTTTGCAGACCAAGAGTACATACCTCTGAACAAAGTGACAGCCTTCATTTGCATATTGACTGCAAATCAATTCGTCATCTAGAGACGGCTGCAAATGTTGACGCCTACCAGGGGTTGGTCCCGAAATCACAAAAAGCTGAACGAACTGCGAACGAAAGGCAGACCGTCATTCGGTGCAATGTGTTTTATCCTTTAGAACAGCCTGTCTGGGACAGCTGTCACGGAGGACGGAACCCCAGCCTCGTATACTGATGCTATATCCTCAAGACACTACTGTAACATCAGGCTAACACAAACATGTGGTC
This sequence comes from Salvelinus alpinus, assembly GCF_045679555.1. Taxonomy (NCBI): domain Eukaryota; kingdom Metazoa; phylum Chordata; class Actinopteri; order Salmoniformes; family Salmonidae; genus Salvelinus; species Salvelinus alpinus. The sequence continues at coordinate 29,835,600 of NC_092099.1, forward strand.
TGGTCTCCCACTCTCCCCAACTATTTTCAAATCAATCTCTCTATTAATCCAGCCATCTCCTTTTCACATTTCCTCCCTACTGCAATTTTTGTACTACTATATGTTATTGCCTAGCCCACCCTCTCTCCATTATTCTGTCTGGAGTAGGCTTGAATCCAAAGGCCTGTCCAAAGCCATACTGGTGGGGGTGGGAGGGTTGGCAATGTGTGTGTGTGTGTGTGTGTGTACTGAGTAGATGGGAGACACTGGCTGATGAAATATATGAATATATCCTAAGCCTTTATTGCTCCAGGTAGAGGTAAAAAGACAGAAATAGTGTGATGGGTTAAGAATAGTGAGGATATGGAAGGAAATCAAGAGTGTGAGATAAAGGAACACAGAGAAAGATGGAGATAAGAGAAGGAGAGATTGATGGACACATTCATTAATCTCTGCATTTAGCAAAAGAGTGCCATCTGCACTGCTATTTTAGTTATCAATTAATCGGAGTATTCGCTCATTGATTTCATTTTTGCGACCATCAGGTGACATCCCTGAGACAAACCGGAAACTAGTCAAAAACCTCCAGGGGTCCATGACAACGTCCAAATAACATTCGGTGGACCTTCAGGGGACAATGACACAACATCCCAAGAACGTCCTCGGTGACATACTCAGGACCAACCGGGAACTGGACAAATCCACCAGGGGACCATGATACAACGTCCCAAGAACATCCTAAAAAGTCCTTGGAGACATCCCCGGAACCAAGCTAGAAATAGACAAAACCTCCAGGGGACCCTGACACAACATCCTGACGATTTTAGGTGACCATTTCCTAACGACTCATTATTGTTTGCAGGGAGGGTATTACCACTAAATAAACTAATAGGGACATTTTAGGTGTGCCTTAGAATGTTTTATCCCATCAATGTATATCAGGGTTAAAAAAGGTTGGAAAACACTGGTTTTGTGATTGGACAATATGACGATGACTCACCTATTAGTTCAGCGATGGCGCTGAAGGGCCAGGTGTGGCTGGTGGAGTTTGTGTGGAGGAACTTTGGACATAGCTGTAAAGGAAGGGGCAGAGGATTAGAGTTACAATATACAAATGCTGACAACATGAAATGGGATTTTATTTTTTGCATATTACCACCTCCTGGATTAAGTTAGGCCTACTCTTGCCCTTATTTTTATTATATTATTTATTTAACCTTTATTTAACTAGGCAAGTCAGTTAAGAACAAATTCTTATTTACAATGACGGCCTACCAAAAGGCCTCCTGCGGGGACGGGGGCCTGGGATAAAAAATGTATACAATATAAATAAATAAATATAGGACAAAACACACATCACAACAATATAGACAACATTACATAAAGAGAGACCTAAGACAACAACATAGCAAGGCAGCAACACATGATAACACAGCATGGTAGCAACACAACAGAACAACATGGTAGCAGCACAAAACATGGTACAAACAATATTGGGAACAGACAACAGCAGAAAGGGCAAGGTAGAGACAACAATACATCACACAAAACAGCCACAACTGTCAGTAAGAGTGTCCATGAGACACGGACATAAAACTGTCCAGTTTGAGTGTTTGTTGCAGCTCGTTCCAGGGATGTGTGTGCTTTGGGGACCTTTAACAGAATGTGACTGGCAGAACGGGTGTTGTATGTGGAGGATGAGGACTGCAGTAGATATCTCAGATAAGGGGAGTGAGGCCTAAGAGGGTTTTATAAATAAGCATCAACCAGTGGGTCTTGCAACGGGTCTACAGAGATGATCAGTTTACAGAGGAATATAGAGTGCAGTGATGTGTCCTATAAGGAGCATTGGTGGCAAATCTGATGGCCAAATGGTGAAGAACATCTCGAGAGCACCCGTACCTGCCGATCTATAAATTATGTCTCCGTAATCTAGCATGGGTAGGATGGTCATCGGAATCAGGGTTAGTTTGGCAGCTGGGTGAAAGAGGAGCGATTACGATAGAGGAAACCAAGTCTATATTTAACCTTAGCCTGCAGATTTGATATGTGCTGAGAGAAGGACAGGGCACCATCTAGCCATACTCCCAAATATTTGTATGAGGTGACCACCTCAAGCTCTAAACCCTCAGAGCTAGTAATCACACCTGTGGGGAGAGAGGCATTCTTCTTACCAAACCACATAACCTTTGTTTTGGAGGTGTTCGGAACAAGGTTAAGGGTAGAGAAAGCTTGTTGGACACTAAGAAAGCTTTGTTGTAGAGCATTTAACACAAAATCCGGGGAGAGGCCAGCTGAGTATCATCTGCATATAAATGGATGAGAGCTTCCTACTGCCTGAGCTATGTTGTTGATGTAAACTGAGAAGAGCGTGGGTCCTACGATCGAGCCTTGGGGTACTCCCTTGGTGACAGGCAGTGGCTGAGACAGCAGATGTTCTGACTTTATACACTGCACTCTTTGAGAGAGGTAGTTAGCAAACCAGCCCAAAGACCCCTCAGAGAGAGACACCAATACTCCTTAGCCGGTGAATAGTGATCGCTAAGGTCATTACAGAAAACACCAGACTGATACCTATCAGGATTATTTGTGAGGATAACATCGAGGAGAGTAGCCTTTTCTGGGTGTTTGGAGTCAAACCCTGTGGGATTGGTAATAATCTGAGAAAGATTTAGGGAGTCCCATTGCTTTAGGACTTGGTCAGGTGGTTTAAGCATGTCCAAGTTTAGGTCACCTAGCAGGACAAATTCAGAGTTAGTGTAAGGGGCCAGGAGAGGGCTTAGGGCATATAGGGTACAGGCCGGTGCTGATGGAGAACAATAGCACCCAGCAACAGTCAACAAAGAGCTATTTGAAAGTTTAATGCTTAAAACCAGAAAATCAAATTGTTTTGGGACAGACTTGGTGGAGACAACCGAGCACTGAAGTTGATCCTTGGTAAAGAATGCCACTCCCCCACCTTTGGAAGATCCGTCTTGCCGAAAAAGGTTATAACCAGAAAGGTTAACATCAGTGTTCAAAACAGTCTTCCTTAACCATGTCTCAGTAATGACCAACACATCTGGATTGGAGCTGTGAACCCACACTTTCATTTGATCCATTTTAGGTAATAAGCTTCTAGTGTTAACGTGCAGAAAACCCAGGCTTTTATGAGGGCAGAAATCAGTGAATCAGATATCAGAGCACAAGTCAGAATTGGGGCTAGCAACAGTAGATGGGCCAGGGTGTACATACACATTTCCAGATATCATCAACAGTAACACAATCAAGGCATGCCATAGGACAGGGAGAGCTCTGCATTGCTGACGTATGTTACGTTCCCCAGTTTCTGTGTTGTGGTTTTGTTTGTATGTGTGTTTTTCAGGATGGCTTCCTGAAATTCCCCCAAGCAGCTGATTGGTTGGCCCCATTGCTAATTGGAGCTGGCCCCGCCCTCTCGTCAGAGGATACAGCTGTATCCCATTACAGACTCCTTCTCCAGCTAGAAAAAGTCAGTGTTCCTTTGTTAGAGAGAGATTATTACTATGTCCTGTGTTGGTTGTTGCTGAGAGACTAGAGCTGATTGGTATGTCCTATGTTGCTGACAGAGCACTGATTATTATATCCTGTGTTGGTTGTTTCTCAGATAGAGCTTATTGTTATATCCTGTGTTGGTTGTTGCGCAGAAGTATAATTTGTTGGCAGTATTTTATAGTCGGTCCTGCTAAGGTATATCTATGACAAAGGGACTGTTTTTGATTATAGTAATTGTTTGTATTCTGTTTCATTTGTTCCCAGGGGGGAAGGGACATATGGAGTGCTTAGGCAAGAGGCCTGCGGGCATACATAACCAGTAGTATTTACTGTCTATACATACTAGGTAAGACCTGGGTGGACCACCCCCTTTATTTTGGTTAGCGCACCAGGTGGTGCTAAGTTAGGTGGGTAGGCAGATAAGGTAGGAGAGGGGGCTTTGCCTTTGACATTTACTTTCTTTGCTTTGGTTCCGTTCAGCCCCTTTTCCCCAAATGTACCGTGTGACGGAATAAATTCCCTGTAAACGGTACCAATCTCTGCCTTTGTCATCCTTACTCGCACCTACAGTGCCATACCTCTTTCACTCCACGGGCAGTTGAGTTGTAGCAGGGTGTTGCGTTCCCTCTTCCTAGAGGCGTACGTAACGTATGATATCTGAATGTGCATCAGATGGCAACAAGATCATATTGTATAGCAATTTCATCAGGTAACATGAATCCAAAGCTGGCAAGAGGTGGTTAGGATGGGAGGCCAAATGTCAGTGTAAACAATAATTAAAAAAAATATATATAACGACTTGTGGCTAGCCATTGTAAGTTCAGAGTCACTCGCCCCAAAAGTGTGTGAGTGCTGGAAGCGAGCGACAGCTCAGGAGAGAGGGCTGAGTGTGGTGGGGGTACCTGTACCAGACAGGGGGAGACAGGCCAGGGCAGACGGTGAACAGATCTCCAAGTGGAATCCAAGCAGCGGGAGTAGGTGTCCACCCACTTGGGAGAAGCTTTAATTTCTGGAGGCAGATTTCTTGTAGAAAATGCCAGTGAATGGTCTTTGAACAGTAGGAGGGGGCTTCAGAGGACGCTTCAAAGACTCCTCCTGTTGGGCCCAAAGGCCTCAACACCATTTACTTCACACCTTAGTGCTAATTGGATTTGTATCTGGTCTGTCCTTGCAAGCCTGGGAGCCTTAACTCAGCATTCAGTTTTGATCTGGAGTGAAGGACATGCTGTAGAGGGTAGCATCCTGCACATGTACCTGCCGAAAAATCTAGTTTATCTAACTTCAAATCTATCCTTTTGTAAAAAACATGTTGAAAAATGTGAGAGCTCACATGCAGCTGTGTCTCGCTCTCTGATGGGGGTGTGCCAATCATGACTCCAACTGCATTACATTGGGCATTCAGAGTACAATACAAAGAGTAAACAATACAATAAAAGGGTTTTAAATGACGAGAGGGCATGCATTACAATTCCTCCAGAGAACGAAACGCGCTCAGCCACAGACGAGGGGGGTAAATTGCTGTGTGCATCAGGAGACGACGACGCAGATCTTGTTGAAATATTTAAACCTTGAGTCAAACGCCGGTGTACGCTGCTTAGTAATAGCGAGCCCATGTTCCTACATGCCGTCAGACGCAAATGCCCAGACACTTCCCAAACGCTCTACTAATACGCTTGCGATACGGTTTTGGAAATACGAAAGATACACTGCCAATATTCGTGGCCAATCTTTGTGTAAAAATCTATAAATCAAATACAATCATCGTACCAATAGTTGCATCTATTATTAGGGAAATGTATGTAAAAATGTATCACTAGCCACTTTAAACAATGCCACTTAATATGTTTACATACCCTACATTACTCATCTCATATGTATATACTGTACTCTCATCTACTGCATCTTTATGTAATACATGTATCACTAGCCACTTTAAACTATGCCACTATGTTTATATACCCTACATTACTCATCTCATATGTATATACTGTACTCTATACCATCTACTGCATCTTGCCTGTGCCGTACCATCACTCATTCATATATCTTTATGTACATATTCTTTATCCCTTTACACTTGTGTGTAGAAGGTAGTAGTTGTGAAATTGTTAGGTTAGATTACTCGTTGGTTATTATTGCATTGTCGGAACTAGAAGCACAAGCATTTCGCTACACTCGCATTATCTGCTAACCATGTGTATGTGACAAATAAAATTTGATTTCTATTACACTAGATGTCCTTAAATCAATATTACTCCACAAAAGCTTTAGAGGAAAGGAAACAACTTCAAGGTCTCAGAGCCAGTGAATTCACTGATTGAAATGCTACTAGCATGCACTGCTAACTAGCTAGCCATTTCACACTGGTTACACCCCCCCCCTTTTAACCTCCTAGTTCTCTGCAACAACCAGTAATCCGAGTCAACAACATCAATGTAACAGTCTTGCTTCCGTCCCTCTCATCGCCCCAACCTGGGTTCGTACCACAGACTCTCGGAACACAACTGCCTCCGACAAAACATCATTACCTATCGCTCCACAAAAGCTGTGGCCCTTGCAGAGTAAGGGAAACAACCACTTCAAGGTCTCAGGGTGAGTGACGTCACTGATTGAAATACTACTAGTGCCCACCGCTAACTAGCTAGGAATTTCACACCAGTTACACTAAGACATTACATGCATCAACCAATGGTTGTGTGCCACATCAGACTGTGCCGTCGGGTACCAGATTGCTATAGCATATGTGGTTAGCTGACACATAAAATACCAATCCAGGCATTGTTTAGATCTGGCATGTCAGCAACTCCTGGGCAGAGGAACGCGACCTGTCTCTCCATGAGACGCCATCATTGCCGACTCCCTTGGCTTCAAATGCATTCAAAGATGGTGGATAATAGAAGATCTCTTACACTGGCCGTTTACCATTGGAAAAAATGGTCACAGTTCCGGTCTACTAAAAGGGATACTTTGGATTGTCAATTAAGCCATTTTTCCTACTTACCCAAAGTCACACAAACTAAATTATACAATTTGTATGTCTCTGTGTGTAGTTTTAGCTGAGCACAATTATTAGAAGTCTGCATGAACTACTAGCTAGCTCCTTTCAAGCAGGGAAATATACCTAACTACTCCAAAGTTGGGTGGTTGATCCATCGTTCAGAAACATCTCTTTTCCATAGAATAGATTTGAATTTTCAAACTAGATAAAGAGTTATCAAAAGCAATCACTTTTGCATGTGAAGAATCCTTAATCCTACTCATTACTCCATGTGCTTAACTTAACCTACGTCACTTTTGTTTTGAGCTGATTTCGCAGTAGGCCAGAACGGGGCATCCGGCTCAGCCCTGCATGGCAGCCCGGTTCCAAAATGAATACAATCACTTTTCACCCGGTGCAAACTACGCCTACCCGGCCAGATGAATAGAATCCCCTGTATTTCACTACATTTAACCTGTTCATTGGCCTATATGCATTTGTCAACTGGATCTGGTCTAGTTATAGAGTAAACAGAACAATGTAAATTGTCACCCATTTGCTAGTACAACAGAACAGTCATTGTGTGTAAAGTTAATGGGTGCATAATGAACAAAAATTGGGATACAGTTGAAGGTGGTGATGAACCCACTTGCAGTCTGAGTCCTCACATAGAAATGAATGGTGTCAAGTGATGATGCCTTTGTCCATTCAGTCATTGGTTTAAGGCAATCTGGCAATAGGGTCTGGCTCCAGCAGATACTTTCTCAGGACACAGACTGTGAGACATACCAGCTCAGATAGGTCTAATGATGCCAGAAAGGATGGTGTTTTACCGCCACCAACCCGCACTGGTGGTGAAATTACTTGTAGCATTAGAAGCTAGGTACTATAGCTAGTGTTGTAGGCCTACTACCTATCTAGTGTGTACTAGCTAGCTAAGTAGTGTGTACTAGCTAGCTAAGTAGTGTGTACTAGCTAGCTAAGTAGTGTGTACTAGCTAGCTAAGTAGTGTGTACTAGCTAGCTAAGTAGTGTGTACTAGCTAGCTAAGTAGTGTGTACTAGCTAGCTAAGTAGTGTGTACTAGCTAGCTAAGTAGTGTGTACTAGCTAGCTAAGTAGTGTGTACTAGCTAGCTGCACAAGCAACAGTGGTTAGCATAACGCCCCGGACCAGAGCTAGTACACCGACTGGTGCCTTGGAACAAAGCTACCGACTCACGCAATACACACAACCAACAAACATCTACAGGTTGCGTGTGCACATACCATCTGAGAAGCACCTGCATGCACTTAGAGGTTCGCAGACCAAGCAGCGTCAGCATGCATAATCTGTAGCTGGATGCGTCGCCAATCTGGAGGTTTCTCACTATCTGGGCAAGCGGCAAAACTAAATACTGCCTATTTCTACAATTTCTCTCTTAAAATCCAATTTTAAACCTAACCCTAACATTAACCACAATACTAACCTTTACCTTGAATTAAGACCAAAAAGGAACATTTTGTATTCATCAATTTTGACTTTGCCTCAACTGTCTAGTAGTGGGAACAAATCTGGCGCTTTGATTTGGAGAAGTGAGTGTTGGAGCTACAACATGTGTATGTGACCAATAACATTTGATTATTCTATATTACGCTCATTTCCCTATAGTAGACAGAACGTGTTACTACATTACACAGATGCACGTTTTCACCACACACGAATTAAAGGAAATACACATCCCCTTTAACTCAGATTGGTGATCAAATCAAACTTTAATACAACAAGTGTAGACCTTACTGTGAAATGCTTACTTACAAGCCCTTAACCAACAGTGCTTTCAAGACAACTGGGAACTCGGAAAAAAAACGAGGTCGAATCATGTCAGTGATCTTCAGTTCGGAAAGACGGAGTTGTAGAAAGAGTGTTCCCGAATTGGAATTCAGAGTTTTCGATTTTTTCCCCAGTCGGAACTCGTTTTTTCCCCCAGACTTCCCAGTTGTCTTGAACGCACTGAATTCGGAAGTCGGAAATTTCCCAGTTCAGAGTTCCCAGTTGTTTTGAATGCGGCATTGGAAATGGAGCTGCCATTTTCAGACCACCGTGACTAGAAAAAAAGTCGGGCGATACTCCCTGAAAAGTCCTGGGCTCACATTAAGTCATGGACTTAAGGGTTTATCATTGATATGAAAGCCAACCCCTGTCGCTATCTAGAAACCATTATGGAGGTGGTGATTTGTTTAAATTATCCAGTAAAAAAACGTGTTTTTTCCTGGCCATCTATCGAAATAATGTTCTCACAGAAATATAAGTGATACATGGCTACGACAGGTTGTCATCGCTTGACAGGCATAAGTAGTAGCCTATACCAAAGTTCTTTGAGTTCGTCTGTAAAATGTGTGCAAACCGTACATGTCCCAGCGGTTATTGTCCCAGTTCTATTGATTTAAACACAATATCGACGTGACTGGTATATTTGCGCGCACTATTGATTACAGTAGAACAAGCGATCAATTCCAGCCTTGAGTGACCGCTTGGTAAATATTGCTGCGTGTGCAGGTTAGAAGGTAGGCTACGAATTTGCCAAATACAAATATTCTAAACACAAGTGTGATACGTGTGTGTAGGCAGTAACTTTTACGTATTCAAAATATCACAACTTATTTCAGCATATTGATTATTAATTTGAACATTTAAAACCGGCGCTTGGACAGTGGGCCATAAATAAAAAAGCCATGATTAGGAAACAGCAACAGTATAATCTTCTATATGTTTTAGGAATATAAACGGTACTTAACATACTTTTTCAACAGGATTCTACTTTATCAGGTAAAAACTACTGATCGAGACCAAAAACGTGCTATGATTTCGATGATTAGTTTAATCACTATAATCAGAAGCAACTGCACATAATTTACTTCTACATAGCACAATGTCAACAGGTTGTGGCTAGATACTGTAAAAGTAAAATATCATGTTAACGCCTACCTTACTTATAGGGACTCCTCTCTGCGACGCCATCTTCTCCGAAATGCAGAAGGGACAACATGCACAAGTCTAGCGCGAGGGAACCACCCAGCTGGGCCTAGCGGGTGTGTTGAATAATAATGCTGCGTTCAGAACCAAGTGGGAAGGTGGTATTACCAGTTAAATGTATACATGCACAAGCCTAGCGGTGGGGCACCATCCAGCTGGGCCGAGCGGGTGTTTTGAATAATAATGCTGCATTTATAGCCAAGTGGGAAGGTGGTAATTACCAGTTAAATGTATTCACTTTCTTTGAACACGTTGAAAAATGCCAATTCACACAAGCTCCATCAACTGTACTTTTAGTTTATGGTTATCATGAATGTAAACAAAAAAAGTGTTAAAAAAACATTGCTTTTTATAAATAATGTTTTGTTGTATTTAACTGACTAAAATGCTATTATCTAGGTCATTTCTTTAGTAGAGGTCAGCTTGTGGGACAAGTCAGGGGTGCTTTCAGTTCGATGGAACAACTGCTATGTTGCAGAACAGTTTGTACTGAACTACATGTTTCCCCAAGATGTTCTGGAACAGACTTTGAGGTACGTTTTCTCCATTTGGTGGGTGTAACAGGGTGAATCAAACTGAACTCTTTGGAGTGTTAAAGAATAACTTAATTTCTGTTTATTCATGAACCAATTGATTTTAATTTAAAAGAGAGATGCTGGTATTGTCCCAGAACAAACACCTGCCTCCCTAGATTACTATTTTATAAAAGGGGCTGAGCTGGACCCAAGGAAAGAAAGAATAAGCATCCAAAAACACCCCTAAGCTAGATTAGCATATTTAAACAACTAACTAACCAAAAATACAGTGGGTGGTCCACCCAGTTCTAACTAGTGTATTTAACAAAGTTTACCTACGGGTAGTGTATGCCCATGGGTGACCTGTCTGGTTACCCCCTATTCCCACCATCAAACACCATAACCAAAAACAATACTCACAGGTGGGGACAAAGTGACATGTATCCTAAACCACACAAGAGATCTACAAACATATGGCATTTACAGAGAGATTGCTACACAAAGAGATCGAGCTCTAGAGAAAACAACTGACAGGGTTTTTAACCCAAGGGAAAGGGACTGTGATTGGGTAGGAGAAAAGGAGCAGGTGTCTTCTGATTAGCGACTGATTGATGACTGATTGGGGAATGATGATTGTCACCTGTGAGTAGGGGAGAAGGAGAGAAAAGAAATACACACAGGATACATACAGAATACCTGTATCCGTAACATAAATAAATACAGTATGGGGATGAAGTAGTTGGATGGGCTATTTACAGATGGGCTATGTACAAGTCCAGTGATCTGTGAGCTGCTCTGGCAGCTGGTGCTTAAAGCTAGTGAGGGAGATATGAGTCTCCAGCTTCAGTGATTTTTGCAGTTCGTTCCAGTCATTGGCAGCAGAGAACTGAAAGGAAAGGCGGCCAAAGGAAGAATTGGCTTTGATAAACAGTTATAAAACCTGCATACATTATGCTATTGGGATCCTGAGTGGCGCAGCAGTCTAAGGCATTGCATCGTAGTGCTAGAGGCATCACTACAGACCGGGGTTCGATCCTGGGCTGTATCAACCGGCTGTGATTGGGAATCCCATAGGTCGGCGCACAATTGGCCCAGAGTTATCCGTGTTAGGGGATACAGGTTAGTTGAGGTAGTTTGTACTTGTAAGTAGGGGTAAAGTGACTATACATAGATAATAAACAGTGAGTAGCAGTGGTGTAAAATCAAAGGGGTGGTATCAATGTAAATAGTCTGGTGGCCATTTTTAAATGTTTTTATTTGCAGACCATGATATATTAATTCGGATATTAACAAGTAATCATTTTCAGGAGGTCAAACATTTACATAGTTTAGTTAAGCATTCACAATTGAATAATAAAATTGTGTTGAGTGGTAATGGTGTATTCATGACAAGTGGTAAACTGAACCTCTGAGTTAATTTACATTTGTTTGCATAGAGCTTCCTATTGGTTGATTCTAGAAACTTGGGCCTCATCATTCTACAACTAGTTTCCAAGTCAAATTTCAGAGATTCTGAGTTGCTTTGAAAGCACCATATGTCCAAACATTCCACAAAACACCTAAAAATAGACAGACTCCCAATGAACAAATACCACACGTTATTTAACTTATATTAGATATCTAGAGGTATTACTATGCACACAAATCCAATTAAAGAATTTACCCACAAATAAAACTGTGACATGATTGATGACAAGCAGAGCTTTTTAAACATAAAAAAAATCAACCATCCTCTATTAAAAGCCTTAGAGGTCCCATAGTCACTGACCAGCAGGTATACTCATCTACTCCTGTCTCATTGGAATATATTACAACATATGCTAATAGGAGGGAGCAGGTTTATGGAGAGCTTTGTAGAGCAATTAGTAGTCAGTACTGCGGTCTCTCTCTTTGTTACAGTGGTTACAGTGGTGCTTCTTTTATGACCAGTGTCACCTCTAAAAGCTAGTTAGTATCAGTACTACTCTTATTTTAAGTCAGCACATTCAGACTTGTACTCAGAGAGAGCCTAATTTTTAAAATGTATTTCACCTTTATTTAACTAGGCAAGTCAGTTAAGAACAAATTCTTATTTTCAATGACGGCCTAGGAACAGTGGTTTAACTGCCTTGTTCAGGGGCAGAGCGACAGATTTTTACCTTGTCAGCTCGGTGATTCGATCTTGCAACCTTTCGGTTACTAGTCCAACGCTCTAACCACTAGGCTACCTGCCGCCCCAACTGCCATTCCAGTTTGTGTCAGTTAATTCTAGATTATTTTCGAGTATCTCAAATGTAGAATATCCTATATAGATGTGTTAAATCTCAACCAGGTAACGTAAACAATTCAAAATTCAAAAGAACATCCCAAAAGATGACAATTTAGCTGGTATATGCCTACAATACAACATTGCTTTCAGTGGTTGTGCCCATTCTACACATTCCATTTCTATGGTTCCAGTTCTCATTTCCTCTACGTTCTAAGATCTAGATCCTTGGTGGAGTTCTAACTCTCCATGGAGTCTAGGAACTCTTCCTCAGTGATGTGCTCCAGTCTCTTCAGGACTTGGTCGGCACTGGCTGCAGGGTAGTCTGTCACAGGGTAATCTGGAGGGCTGCTGGGTGAAGTGCCCTGGAAGGAACAGCAGAGTGTATGGAGGAAGGGAGCAAGCTGGATGATGGAGGTGAGAAAGCGACGGGTGAGGAGGGGGAACTCCAGACGCTCCGTAGATGACTCCTCGCTCAGCCCGTTCAGCATCTGGAATGAAAATACATGTTATACAATACTCGCATGATTGAGTCAGCTCGTTATCATGGTGTATATAAGGACGTGTTATTTTGCTCGATAACGGTGTGTGTGTTCAAATCAAAATTTATTTGTCACATGCGCCGAATACAATGGGTGTAGACTTATCCATGAAATGCTTGCTTACAAACCCTTCCCAACGATGCATAGTTAAGAAATAATAATAAATAATAAAATAGTAACACATGAGGAATAAAATACACAAGAATGGAGGTATATCCAGTGAGTACCAGAACCAGATCAATGTGCAGAGGTGAGAGGTACACTACATGACCAAAAGTATGTTGACACCTGCTCGTTGCTTCCAGACACAGTTTGGAAGTCGGTAGTGAGTGCTGCAACTGAGGGAAAAACTATTTTTACGCGCTTTAGCACCCGGCAGTCCCATTCTGTGAGCTTGTGTGGCCTACCACTTTGCGGCTGAGCTGTTGTTGCTCCTAGACATTTCCACTTCACAATAACAGCAATTAAGAGTTGACTGGTGTCAAATAAAGAAGAGTCAAATAAAGAATAGAGTAGCAGCAGCATATGATGAGTGTAAAAGTGTGTGTGTGTGTGTGTGTGCGCGTGTGTATGTGCGTTTGTGTTGTGTTGGTATCTGTGTGTATATGTGTTTGCGTTGTCGATATGCATGTGTGTGTGAGTTTTGTGTGAGAGTGTCTGTGGACATGTTTAACTATACTTGTGGGGATCAGAAGTCCCCACAAGAATAGTAAATTAACAAACAAACATTTTGTTGGTCCCCACAAGGTCAAATGCTATTTCTAGGGGGTTAAGGTTAGAATTAGGTTTAGGGTTAGGAGCTAGGAGGTTGGGGTTAAGGTAAGAGCACTGGTTAAGGTTAGGGAAAATAGGATTTTGAATGGTACTGAATTATGTGTCCCCACAAGGTTAGTCGTATAAGACTGTGTGTGTGTGAGTGTGCATAGTGCAAGGTAGGGTGTTCCCTTACTCCGTAGCGTTGGTGTAGTGCCTCTAGTACTTTGACAATATGGGGTTTGCACTCCTGCTCTCCCTCCAGGAGACTATTCTCTGGGCCACTGTAGCAGCTCATATCCACTTCTGGAACAAAGGCCCAGCGATACCTAGACACACATGCACACACCAGACACACCAGACACACACACAAGAGCAGAGAGAATGGAATGCAATTGTAATCATTCTAAGCACACCCTACATAGATGCGAAGCAGATACTAAGCCGATGAGGCTCTTACATCTGAAAGAGGGGCATCTTCTCTGGGGGGAAGGCCAGGGCGGTGTCCAGGAACTTGCATGCAGACAGGTACATGTCCAACTCTGGCTGGGGGAAAGCCAATGGCCCGTTCCCCATGGCTCCACGTACAACTTTAGTCAACCTGACAGAGAAAGACAGAGTAGAAGGAGAACAGAGAAAAAGCAAGAGACAACACAATAAGTCTGAATGAAACATAGTCAAGATATTCACATGAGATACTGCCTGATACATTGACATTATATATGTAGATAAAATAATGGATGGGTAGACTGACTCACTTTGACACCTCTTTTTCGTCCAACAAGGCTTTTTCCAGTCGAACAAATATTCGGATCTGACAAACGGAGAGAAGAGACACGCCATTAGAAGACAGGACTGGACAAACACTAACAAACACTTTATTTTTTACATGCCACAACTCTGCTGAAAACAATGCATGTCAGGAAATCAACAGTGACAGGAAGTGATGTCATCAGGGCGGGGTTGTTCCTCACCAGTTCTGTGACCATGATTGGCCAGAGGGAGGTGAGGTGCTGGGGGGAGATCCGCAGCACAAGAACACGGAAAGTCAGAAACATCTGAGCAGAGACGGAGGGCGTCTGACCCATACGCAGAGCCTCTGTCAGCCGCTCTGAGTGAGGATGGGAGGAGAGATCATCATTACATTTAGGGATGGGTACGGTTATTTGAATATTCAAATATCTGAACGTACATAGGTATTCGATTACTTAAGAGAGTATTCATTTTTTAAATAGGCTTTTATTTTAAAGGCCTTGTCTGAAATTTAAATAAAATCAGTGGAAGCTACTCAGAGGAGGAAGGGGAGAACCATAAAACATTACAAAATAAATTGTTGAACATTTAAAAAGTTAAAACTATTCACGCCACCAAATAATTGATTAAAATACACTATTTTACAATGAAGGTCTACAGTAGCCTCAACATCACTCTGTAGGATAGCACCATGGTGTAACCGGAGTACAGCTAGCTTCCGTTCTCCTCTGGGTACATTGACTTCAATACAAAACCTAGGAGGCTCATGGTTCTCACCCCCTTCCATAGACTTACACAGTAATTATGACAACTTCCAGAGAACGTCCTCCAACCTATCAGAGCTCTTGCAGCATGAACTGACATGTTGTCCACCCAATCAAAGAATCAGAGAATTAATCTAGTACTGAAAGCATAAGGTACAGAGCTAGCACTGCAGAGCATAAAATATGGTGAGTAGTTGACTCAGAGAGAAAGAATATAGTTGAACAGTGTTCCAAAATGAAGGAGAAGCCATAGAGAGATCGAGAGAGATTTCATAAAAAAAAAAAAAACATTTTCAGTTTCACTTATTTAGCTAGCAAATGCAGCTAGCTAGTTTAGCCTACTCAAACACCCTGCTCAAACAGAGGGATGCTATGTTAGCTAGCTGGCTATGCAACACAACACTGGAAATCTTCCAAGTCAAGGTAAGCTTTAGGTTTGACAAATTAATTGCCACGGGGCCCGCCGGTGTCAGTGCTAAACTGCTTACTGACTGTACACTAACGTTACTGCATGATTGTATCGGGTTTACTAAATCAAATAACATTTTATTTGTCACATGAGCCGAATACAATAGGTGTAGACCTTACAGTGAAATGCTTACTTACAAGCCCTTAACCAACAATGCAGTTAAGAAAATACCTTAATTTAAAAAAAAGTAAGAGATAAGAATAACAAATAATTAAAGAGCAGCAGTAAATAACAAGAGTGGGGCTATATAAAAGGGGTACCGGTACAGAGTCAATGTCAATGTACAGGTGCACCGGTGTCGAGGTAATTGAGGTAATATGTACATGTAGGTAATAACAGAGTAGCAGCAGCGTTCCAGAGCGGGGGGCAATGCAAATAGTCTGGGTAGGCATTTGCTTACCTGTTCAGGAGTCTTATGGCTTGGGGTAGAAGCTATTTAGGAGCCTCTTGGACCTAGACTTGGCGCTCCGGTATCGCTTGCTGTGCGGTTGCAGAGAGAACAGTCTATGACTAGCGTGGCTGGAGTCTTTGAAATTTTAGGGCCTTCCTCTGACACCGCCTGGTATAGAAGTTCTGGATGGCAGGAAGCTTGGCCCCGGTGATGTACTGGGCCGTACGCACTACCCTCTGTAGTGCCTTGCGGTTGGATGCCGAGCAATTGCCATACCAGGAAGTGATGCAACCCGTCAGGATGCTCTTGATGGTGCAGCTTTAAAACCTTTTGAGGATCTGAGGACCCATGTCAAATCTTTTCAGTCTCCTGAGGGTGACTGTCTTTATGTGCTTGGTCCATGTTAGTTTGTTGGTGATGTGGACGCCAAGGAACTTGAAGCTCTCAACCTGCTCCACTACAGCCCGTCTATGAGAACGGGGGCGTGCTCGGTCCTCCTTTTCCTGTAGTCCACAATCATCTCCTTTGTCTTGATCACGCTGAGGTAGAGGTTGTTGTCCTTGCACCACACGGTCAGGTCTCTGACCTCCTCCCTATAGGCTGTCTCATCGTTGTTGGTGATCAGGCCTACCACTGTTGTGTCATCAGCAAACTTAATGGTGTTGGAGTCGTGCCTGGCCATGCAGTCAAGAGTGAACAGGGAGTACAGGAGGGGGCTGAGCACGCACCCCTGAGGGGCCCCTGTGTTGAGGATCAGAGTGGCGGATGTGTTGTTACCTACCCTTACCACCTGGGGGCGGCCCGTCAGGAAGTCCAGGATCCAGTTGCAGAGGGAGGTGCTTAGTCCCAGAGTACTTAGCATAGTGATGAGCTTTGAGGGCACTATGGTGTTGAATTTTGAGCTGTAGTCAATTAATAGCATTCTCACATACAGTTGAAGTCGGAAGTTTACATACACTTAGGTTGGAGTCATTAAAATTCATTTTTCAACCACTCCACACATTTCTTGGTAACAAACTATAGTTTTGGCAAGTCGGTTAGGACATCAACTTTGTGCATGACACAAGTAATTTTTCCAACAATTGTTTACAGACAGATTATTTCACTTATAATTCACTGCATCACAATTCCAGTGGGTCAGAAGTTTACATACACTAAGTTGACTGTTCCTTAAAACAGCTTAGAAAATTACAGAACATGAAGTCATGGCTTTAGAAGCTTCTGATAGGCTAATTTACATCATTTGAGTCAATTGGAGGTGTACCTGTGGATGTATTTCAAGGCCCATCTTCAAACTCAGTACCTCTTTGCTTGACATCATGGGAAAATCAAAGGAAATTAGCCAAGACCTCAGAAAAAAATTTGTAGACCTCCACAAGTATGGTTCATCCTTGAGAGCAATTTCCAAACGCTTGAAGGTACCACGTTCATCTGTACAAACAATAGTACGCAAGTATAAACACCATGGGACCACGCAGCCGTTATACCGCTCAGGAAGGAGACGCGTTCTGTCTACTAGACATGAACGTACTTTGGTGCGAAAAGGGCAAATCAATCCCAGAACAACAGCAAAGGACCTTGTGAAGATGCTGGAGGAAACAAGTACAAAAGTATCTATATCCACAGTAAAAAGAGTCCTATATCGACATAACCTGAAAGGCCGCTCAGCAAGGAAGAAGCCACTGCTCCAAAACCACCATAAAAAAGCGAGACTATGGTTTGTAACTGCACATGGGGACAAAGATCGTACTTTTTGAGAAATATCCTCTGGTCTAATGACAAAAATAGAACTGTTTGGCCATAATGACCATCCTTATGTTTGGAGGAAAAAGGGGGATGCTTGCAAGCCGAAGAACACCATACCAACCGTGAAGCACGGGGGTGGCAGTATCATGTTGTGGGGGTGCTTTGCTGCAGGAGGGTCTGGTGCACTAAACAAAATAGATGGTATCTTGAGAAAGTAAAATTATGTGGATATATTGAAGCAACATCTTAAGACATCAGTCAGGAAGTTAAAGCTTGGTCACAAATGGGTCTTCCAAATGGACAATGACCCCAAGCATACTTCCAAAGTTGTGGCAAAATGGCTTAAGGACAACAAAGTCAAGGTATTGGAGTGGCCATCACAAAGCCTTGACCTCAATCCCATAGAAAATGTGTGGGCAGAACTGAAAAAGCATGTGTGAGCAAGAAGGCCCACAAACCTGACTCAGTTACACCCGCGCTGTCAGGAGGAATGGGCCAAAATTCACCCAACTTATTGTGGGAAGCTTGTGGAAGGCTACCTGAAACGTTTGACCCAAGTTAAACAATTTAAAAGGCAATGCTACCAAATACTAATTGAGTGTATGTAAACTTCTGACTCACTGGGAATGTGATGAAAGAAATAAAAGCTGAAATAAATCATTCTCTCTACTAATATTCTGACATTTCACATTCTTAAAATAAAGTGGTGATCCTAACTGACCTAAGACAGGGGATTTTTTACTAGGATTAAATGTCAAGAATTGTGAAAAACTGAGTTTAAATGTTGTGTTAATTGTGTTAATGTAAACTTCCGACTTCAACTGTAGGTGTTCCTTTTGTCCAGGTGTGAAAGGGCAGTGTGGAGTGCAATAGAGATGGCATCATCTGTGGATCTGTTGGTGCGGTATGCAAATTGGAGTGTGTCTAGGGTTTCTGGGATAATGATGTTGATGTGAGCCATGACCAGCCATTCAAAGCATTTCATGGCTACAGACGTGAGTTCTACAGGTCGGTAGTCATTTAGGCAGGTTATTTTAGTGTTCTTGGGCACAGGGACTATGGTGGTCTGCTTGAAACATGTTGGTATTAGACTCAAACAGGGAGGGGTTGAAAATGTCAGTGAAGACACTTGCCAGTTGGTCAGCGCATGCTCGCAGTACACGTCCTGGTATTCCTGCTATCCGGAGGGCATAGCAGGATTTCTTATAAGCTTCCGGGTTAGAGTCCCGCTCCTTGAAAGCGGCAGCTTTCCATGGCTTCTGGTTGGGGTATGTATGTACAGTCACTGTGGGGACGACAGCCTTGATGCACTTATTGATAAAGCCAGTGACTGATGTGGTGTACTCCTCAATGCCATCGGAAGAATTCCGGAACATATTCCAGTCTGTGCTAGCAAACATGTTAGTTCTATTAGCTATAGTATGTTGACTATGACGTTACTTTAGCTAATATGGTGACAATGATGTAGACTGTGTAGCAGTTATGATATGGTTTGGCTTGGAAAGGTTTTTTCGCCTGGTCACATACAGTGTTGTCCATTGAAGTACACGAGCGATGGGAAAAGGTGAGAGGAGGCGAGCGCTGGATGCGAGAAGGAATACAACATGGCTGCTATGAAAGTAAACTGTGTTTACGCGTGATCAGGGGTGTATTCATTCCTGCCGATTTTGTTGAAAAACGTTTCTTTCGGAACGGGGATAAACATACCCTAATTTGTCCAATAGAAACTCTAGCTTGCAACTGTTGGACTAATGATTACACCTAGATAAGCTCGATGCAGGCAAGAGTGTGCAAGGCGGTATTGAATGTGTCACTGTCTGTCCATGTGTCACTGTCTGCCTAAAATGTTTCTCTCGACCTGTGTGCACCTACATTGTAAACTATCACTCATAGGCTAGGTTGTAGCAACCTCATGATGGGTATAGGGAAAATATGAGTATCGTGTTGTAGCCAAAACCTATGGCTGTTACAGTACATTGAACTAGGTGAATGGAATATACATGAGTCATCCAATATGCTGTAATAGAAATAAGGCCATGCTCATTAAAAAAAACACATCTTAAACGGCACTAACCGCCACTGAAATATATGTATCTGTGACATTGCTACATAGCCTACAAGGATAGACTATTACATTCTACAGTTTTTATGAGTGTGTCCCATAAAAAGGAAACATTGGATGGGAAGCGCAGAAAAATAGCCTCAATTAGCCTTGCTACTTTAGCTAGCTAGATGACTTACACTACATGCTTGTCGAACATCTCATTCCAAAATCATGGGCATTAATATGGAGTTGGTCCTCCCTTCGCTGCTATAACAGCATCCACTCTTCTGGGAAGGCTTTCCACTAGCTGTTGGAACATTGCTGCGGGTACTTTTTGCCATTCAGCCACAAGAGTATTAGTGAGGACTGGCACTGATGTTTTGGCCGATTAGGCCTGGCTTGCAGTCGGAGTTCCAATTCATCCCAAAGGTGTTCGATGGGGTGGAGGTCAGGGCTCTGTGCAGGCCAGTCAAGTTCTTCCTCACCGATCTTGACAAACCATTTCTCTATGGACCGCGCTTTGTGCATGAGGGCATTGTCAAGCTGAAACAGGAAAGGGCCTTCCCCAAACTGTTGCCACAAATTTGGAAGCACAGAATCGCATAGAATGTCATTGTATGCTGTAGCGTTAAGCTTTCTCTTCACTGGAACTGAGGGGCCTAGCCCGAACCATTATTCCTGCTCCACCAAACTTTACATTTGGCACTATGCATTGGGGCAGGTAGCGTTCTCCTGGCATCCTCCAAACACAGATTTGTCTGTCGGACTGCCAGATGGTGAAGCGTGATTCACCATCTGATTCACTCCAGAGAACACGTTTCCACTGCTCCAGAATCCAATGGCGGCAAGCTTTACACCACTCCAGCCGATGCTTGGCATTGCGCATGGTGATCTTAGGCTTGTGTGCGGCTGCTCGGCCATGGAAACCCATTTAATGAAGCTCCCGATGAACAGTTATTGTGCTAATGTTGCTTCCAGAGGCAGTTTGGAACTCTGTAGTGAATGTTAAAACCGAGGACAGACAATTGTTACGAGTGACCCGCTTCAGCGGTCCTGTTTTGTGAGCTTGTGTGGCCTACAACTTCGAGGCTGAGCCGTGGTTGCTCCTAGATGTTTCCACTTCACAATAACAGCACTTATTGTTGACCGGGGCAGCTCTAGCAGGGTAGAAATTTGACAAACTGATTTGTTGGAAAGGTTGCATCCTATGACGGTGCCACGTTGAAAGTCACTGAGCTCTTCAGTAAGGCCATTCTACTGCTAATGCTTGTCTATGGAGATGGCATGGCTGTGTGTTGATTTTATACACTTGTCAGCAACGGGTGTGGCTGAAATAGCCGAATCCGGGGCCTCCCGGGTGGCGCAGTGGTCTAGGGCACTGCATCGCAGCGCTAGCTGCGCCACCTGAGTCTCTGGGTTCGCGCCCAGGCTCTGTCGCAGCCGGCCGCGACCGGGAGGTCCGTGGGGCGACGCACAATTGGCCTAGCGTCGTCCGAGTTAGGCCGGTAGGGATATCCTTGTCTCATCGCGCTCCAGCGACTCCTGTGGCGGGCCGGGCGCAGTGCGCTCTAACCAAGGGGGTCAGGTGCACGGTGTTTCCTCCGACACATTGGTGCGGCTGGCTTCCGGGTTGGAGGCGCGCTGTGTTAAGAAGCAGTGCGGCTTGGTTGGGTTGTGCTTCGGAGGACGCATGGCTTTCGACCTTCGTCTCTCCCGAGCCCGTACAGGAGTTGTAGCGATGAGACAAGATAGTAATTACTAGTGATTGGATACCACGAAAATTGGGGAGAAAAGGGGGTAAAAAAAATAAATAAATAAAAAATTAAAGAATTAGCCGAATCCATTCATTTGAAGCGGTGTCCACATACTTTTGAGTGTATATATAGTGTAGCTGGCTAATGTAGCTAGCTTCTTTACAACGATTTGATGTAGTCAAGACAAGCACTACCAGCTGGTATGATAGATAACATATGGCAGCAACAAGTTTGTCTAACTAGTGCAAGTTGGTTTGGGACACAAACCCACACACCCGCTGAAATCTGTCCAAAATAAGCCCAATGCGTTTCTATGGGCTTATTTTGGATCTAAGCTTGTCGCCCATCTTTGGGACAACAAGCATGAGCATCTCGTCATTATATACAGATCACTGGCCCCTGCTCCTCTCTCGCCCCACCCCCACCCTTCTGCTGACACAAGCAGAGCACAGCGAACCGGCTCTATCGAGTTGCACGAGCATTGATTTATTTTTGTAAAGTTAACAAAATTGTACATGTATTTGGACTGTCCGGAAATCAGAAAAAATATAATGATATCATTAGAATACCGAAATCACTTCAAATGCCCATTCCTAATTACATTATACTGTAAATTAAGGACTCATATTGACCTTATAACATTTCACACACACACACACACACACTCACATTCTCTATCGCATTTCATTGTCTACATACTCAGACACACAGGAGCAATGTTCATGCAAAGCATTCAGTCACACACACAAAGAAATGCCTAAATACACAAAAAGCACACCCACCTTGGATGAGGGGCAGGTAGAGGTGGTACTGGTCTAACTCTCCACTGAACATGGCAAAGGCCTGACGCTTCAGTAACATGGGCTTCTGCTCTGCACTGGGAAACAGCTTCAGAGAACTGCTCTGCATGCCTGCAATACACACACAGAGTTAACACGCACGTGCGTACAAACACATGCATGAACACACAAACAGGGTTGGGTGGCTCTACTTACTCATGAGGTCTTTGAACATGGTCTTCTCATGGGTCAGCAGGTGGTCGATGATAGACCTCCAGCTATAGAAAACAGGTCAGGAGGTCAAACAGACCATTTCTTTTTACATTTTATCTGATGATAATAATGTCAATATTTACATGTAATGTACATGTAATGTACACACGCACCCACACACACACACACACACAAATCCAATCTTACTGGGGGGTGCAGGAGACATCCATGGTGAAGAAGAGGGGGTCCATGTAGAGTTCGAAGGCCTCTTTCCTCCAGGCCCTCTTGGTGTAGGCGTACCCACTCAGATTGCTCAGAAGCTGGGCACCCGCACCGAAACTGGGCATGTTGTAAGCACTGTGGTTCTTCAGGTAGGGGAAGACGTAGTACATGAGGCGAGAGATGAGAGGGACGGCTTTCTCCTTCTCATCACTGCGATACACCATGTCCAGGAGAGGGGCTAGAACCTGCAGAGGAGGAGGGTCTGTCATATACAGAAACACATACATAGGCGTGAAAACCATAGTTGCACACAAACACACTTACCTCTGCCAATAGCACTAGGGCTTGCACACTGTACACAGAAGGGGCTGAGGAAGAGACCATGGTGCTGGCCTGAGCCTCAGAGTCTGGAGAAGAGAAGACAATTGAGGAGAAAGGGAAAGAAGGAGATGGGGACAGAAGTGTTGTTACTCATAAATATTTATGACTTTCTTCTTTAGTGCGTGCACTGAGGACAGACCCAAGGCTTAACCTTCTCAGGGTATCAGGAAGGAACTCTATCTCATACTTCAGACCACATCCTGAGTCTACCCATGAAGTACCAATGCCAGTGAAGCTGCAGTGCTCTTACGTCACTGGAGGAACTAGTCTGGTTGCCATGGTAACAGCAGAGGAGAGAAGCATTTCTCCCAATGCACTTTTGAGAGAAGTGTCCTTCTTCCTCCCTCGATCACTACACTGGGGGACTAAGAGGGGAAGTGCTGTATTTCCATGGTTACAGTATGGGTCTGTGGACTCTCTCAGTCCACTCTAATGTAGACCTGAAGAGAGATGAGTAGAGAATAAAGGTTAAATGGTTAAATTAAAAATAAATGAGAAGAGAGGAAAGGAGACTGTTGGTTGAGGTGGGCCCTTTCTCAGCTAATGTGGAACGTGCATAAGGGGGTCAGGGTTTGGTTGCCATGGTTACAGAGGAGAGTCATGTCCTGAGGGTTTAGGATGTGAGCAGCTCTGAGCCAGTTTGAAGCCTAACCTACTGCTTCAATCGAATGTCAATTGAACATCCGCTCCAGTCCGCACCTGGAAAAGTGTGGACATATAGAGACAGGAGTGGACTTTTGATATGGCATCATTTCTTTAGAGCGGACCTATCAGACCAAGGTGTAAACTAGGCTTGAGTCTGTACCTGATAGAAACCAGGGATGTCTACAGGTGAGTGTGTGTGTGGTATCCATGGTTACCATAGAGGTCCAGGTCCAGCTCGTCGGATGGCTCCTCTGTCTCAGGACACACCTGAGGCTGGTTCTTGACCTCCAGGTTACGGCTGAGCCAGCTGGTCTGCTCCAGAGACGACCCCGCCACCCCGCCCACAGCCTCCAGGATCTTCTGGGTCACCTCCTACATGGCATCACCATCATTACCACCATCATCATGCATCTCACACTGTACCCTTTCAATCTCACACTAAAGCCTAATTTACACCTTTCACTTCAATCAAATGTCCGCTCCCTTTCGCACAGTTCTGCAAAGTGGGGTTTCTGAATCCGTGAGGACAGACCTAGCGGATGGTGCGGAAGAGAAAGGTGTAAATTAGGCTGAAGGATGGTGACACTGTGACCCATGTCTTACCTGCATATCCCTAGTGTCCTTCTTATTGTCCAGGTTGGGGAGCCGGTTTACAAAGTCATTGAGGATCCTGTGGTAGGAGAGAATTAAAATAACAGTACAATTATGGATTGGTAGACCAGAGTGCAATAATATCTTATTGATTATGATACAGTATCAAACCAAAGCACATCTGAGAGATGTGTGACATTCTACTTATGTTTGGTAAAAACATATAGGAGAAACATTGTTTCAAACAGAGAGTGTTATGCTAGGAACAATATCTATAGTAATAAATCGGTATGACCAGAGATTAATGACTGATAACCAGTGGTGTAAAGTACTTCGGTAAAAATAATTTTCATTACTACTTAAGTAGTTTGTATGGGTATCTGTACTTTACTATTTACTTTAACTTCACTACATTCCTAAAGAAAATAATGTACTTTTTACTCCATACATATTCCCTGACACTCAAAAGTACTCGTTACATTTTTAATGCTTATTAGCAGGACAGGAAAATTGTGAAATTCACGCATGTACGAAAATAATATCACTGGTCATCCCTACTGCCTCTGATCTGGCAGACTCACTAAACACACATACTTAGTTTGTAAATTATGTCTGAGTGTTTGAGTGTGCCCCTGGCTATCTGTAAAAAAAATAACAACAATAAAATAGTGCCTTCTGGTTTGCTTATTATAAGGAATTTGAAATGATTTATACTTTTGATACTTAAGTATATTTTAGCAATTACTTTTCCATTTGATACTTAAGTATAAACTCAGCAAAAAAAGAAACGTCCTCTCACTGTCAACTGCGTTTATTTTCAGCAAACTTTGTATTTGTATGAACATAACAAGATTCAACAACTGAGACATAAACTGAACAAGTTCCACAGACATGTGACTAACAGAAATGGAATAATGTGTCCCTGAACAAAGGGGGGGTCAAAATCAAAAGTAACAGTCAGTATCTGGTGTGGCCACCAGCTGCATTAAGTACTGCAGTGCACCTCCTTCTCATGGACTGCACCAGATTTGCCAGTTCATGCTGTGAGATTTTACCCCACTCGTCCACCAAGGCACCTGCAAGTTCCCGGACACTTCTGGGGGGAATGGCCCTAGCCCTCACCCTCCGATCCAACAGGTCTCAGATGTGCTAAATGGGATTAAGATATGGGCTCTTCGCTGGCCATGGCAGAACACTGGAGGAAATCATGCACAGAACGAGCAGTTCGGCTGGTGGCATTGTCATGCTGGAGGGTCATGTCAGGATGAACCTACAGGAAGGGTACCACATGAGGGAGGACGATGTCTTCCCTGTAATGCACAGCGTTGAGATTGCCTGCAATGACAACAAGCTCAGTCCGATGATGCTGTGACACACCGCCCCAGACCATGATGGACCCTCCACCTCCAAATCGATCCCGCTCCAGAGTACAGGCCTCGGTGTAACACTCATTCCTTCGACGATAAACGA
This sequence comes from Salvelinus alpinus, assembly GCF_045679555.1. Classification (NCBI taxonomy): domain Eukaryota; kingdom Metazoa; phylum Chordata; class Actinopteri; order Salmoniformes; family Salmonidae; genus Salvelinus; species Salvelinus alpinus. The sequence continues at coordinate 29,861,358 of NC_092099.1, forward strand.
GAATCCGACCATCACCCCATGTGAGACAAAACCGCAGCTCGTCAGTGAAGAGCACTTTTTGCCAGTCCTGTCTGGTCCAGCAATGGTGGGTTTGTGCCCATAGGCGACGTTGTTGCCGGTGATGTCTTACAACAGGCCTACAAGCCCTCAGTCCAGCCACTCTCAGCCTATTGCGGACAGTCTGAGCACTGATGGAGGGATTGTGCGTTCCCGTTGTAACTCGGGCAGTTGTTGTTGCCATCCTGTACCTGTCCCGCAGGTGTGATGTTTCGATGTACCGATCCTGTGCAGTTGTTGTTACACGTGGTCTGCCACTGCAAGGACAATCAGCTGTCCGTCCTTTCTCCCTGTAGTCCTGTCTTAGGCGTCTCACAGTACAGACATTGCAATTTATTGCCCTCGCCACATCTGCAGTCCTCATGCCTCCTTGCAGCATGCCTAAGGCACGTTCACGCAGATGAGCAGGGACCCTGGGCATCTTTCTTTTGGTGTTTTTCAGAGTCAGTAGAAAGGCCTCTTTTAGTGTCCTAAGTTTTCATAACTGTGACCTTAATTGCCTACCGTCTGTAAGCTGTTAGTGTCTTAACGACCGTTCCATAGGTGCATGTTCATTAATTGTTTATGGTTCATTGAACAAGCATGGGAAACAGTGTTTAAACCCTTTACAATGAAGATCTGTGAAGTTACTTGGATTTTTATGAATTATCTTTGAAAGACAGGGTCCTGAAAAATTTCTTTTTTTGCTGAGTTTATTTAACCAAATACTTTTAGACTTTTACTCAAGTAATATTTTACTGAGTGACTTTCACTTTTACTTGAAGGTATCTTTACTTTTACTCAAGTATGACAGTTGGGTACTTTTTCCACCACTGCTGATAATGGTTTATGGGCATTGGACAACAAATGACAGTACATGTGTCAGACAGAAAGGAAGTTGCTGACTCACCCCAGCAGCAGGAAGTGTCCGGGCGGGGCCAGGTTGAGCTGCACAGACTCTCTGAGAAGAGTGAGGAGGGGCGCCATGTTCTCCTGGAGTGCCTGTGCCGGAATACTACCACACACAGAGAGAGGAGGAAGGTGAAACACTTTTAAATGCTATCACATATAGGCAAGAACTGAAGTGTATTACTAACTACATGACACTGTGAATCTCTGTGTTGTTGTTGTAGTTTGTTACCTCTGAATGTAGGCATAGCTGAACTGTAGCATTGGGATGTCTACCAGGGTGGACTTCTGCCACACAGAGGAAGGAAACAAAAGGGACTTGCATCAACTATGACCTTCAGATTACCACCGTGTCATTTATCTCTGGGTTAAACAGTCAAATGTTTAGGTGTATGTGTGTGTACCTGGTCTCGTTTGATCTGGTGGGGTTTTTTCACCACCTCTTTGACCATCTGCAGGATATTTTCTGTACTGAGCGTGCCCAAGGACTTCACCAGATCCACGATGGTCAGACGAGACTCACTGGCCACAGGTAAGATCTAGATTGAGATAGAGGGGGGGTGGGGGTGGGAGAGAGAGTGAGGGGGAGAGAGAGAGGGATTACTTTGTGTGTCACCTTCTTGTTGTCATGTAAACAGGGGTGTGTGATGAAGGTACACTATATATACAAAAATATGTGGACAACCCTTCAAATTAGTGGATTCTGACATTTCAAATCGAGCACACAGCCATGCAATCTCCAAATAGAAACATTGTCAGTAGAATGGCCTTACTGAAAAGCTCAGTGACTTTCAATGTATTCGCCGTCATAGGATGCAACCTTTCCAACAAGTCAGTTCGTTCAATTTCTGCCCTGCTAGAGCTGACCTGGTCAACTGTAAGTATTGTTATTGTGAAGTGGAAATGTCTTTGAGCAACAACGGCTCTGCCGAGAAGTCGTAGTCCACACAAGCTCACAGAACGGGACCGCCGAGTGCTGAAGCGGGTAAAAATTGTCTGTCCTCAGTTGCAACACTCACTACCAAGTTCCAAACTGCCACTGGAAGCAACGTCAGCACAGGAACTGTTCGGTGGGAGCTTAATTAAATGGGTTTCCGTGGCCAAGCAGCCGCGCACAAGCCTAAGATCATCATCATGATGCAATGCCAAGAGTCAGCTGGAGTGGTGTAAAGCTTGCCGCCATTGGACTCTGGAGCAAGGGAAAAGTATTCTCTCAGTGATGAATCACGCTTCACCGTGTGGCAGTCCAACGGACGAATGTGGGTATGGCGGATCCAGGAGAACGCTCCCTTCCTGAATGCATAGTGCCAACTGTAAAGTTTAGTGGAGGAGTAATGGTCTAGGGCTGTTTTTCTTGGTTCAGGCTAGACCCCTTAGTTCCAGTGAAGGGAAATCTTAACGATACAAAATCCAATTACATACTTCCAACTTTGTGGCAAAAGTTTGGGGAAGGCCCTTTCCTGTTTCAGCATGACAATGCCCCTGTGCACAAAGCGAAGTCCATACAGAAATGGTTTGTCGAGATCGATGTGCAAGAACTTGACTGGCCTGCACAGAGCCCTGACATCAACCCTATCGACCACCTTTGGGATGAATTGGAACGCCGACTGCGAGCCAGGCCTAATCGCCCAACATCAGTGACCGACCTCACCAATGCTCGTGGCTGAATTGAAGCAAGCCCCCGCAGCAATGTTCCAACATCTGGGAAGGCTTTCCACTAGAAGAGGGGAGGCTGTTATTGCGGCAAAGAGGGAACCAACTCCATATTAATGCCCATGATTTTGGAATAAGATGTTTGACGAGCAGGTGTCCACTTACTTTTGTAGTGTAGTGTATGTGTGTGTGTAGCCTACATGTCCCACCCGCTTATTGCTAAAATTAATAATGATGTTTTAAAGCACTCACTTTGTTTTTGGTGTGTCTCCTCCTGCTCCTCCGGCTGCTCCACACAGCTCCCACTGAGGCCATTAGCTGCACCCCGTACTGCCCCGTCAGAGGAGTCAGGAACTCCAACACACGCTGTCTCAGGGTCTACCCACACACACAATGAGTAGTACCATCAGAGAGTGACACACAAATGCACATGCAAAACATATCACAGCACTACTGTCCATAAGAATGCACACACACACACCAACACACACATACATACATACCTTGGAGCTCCTGAAGTAGACAGAAGTAGAGGTGTGTCTGGCGGTCTGGGAATAGTCTGAGCCCCTACTCTGGGACTCCTCCCTCTTGACCACACCCCACAGCAGAGCCATGCTACTGAGCATGTGCGGCAGCTCCTCAATCACAGCGTTGCGGGCGTTCCGGACGTCTGCAGGGTCACAAGCCACCAGGGACTGAGAAGGTGGGAGAGAAACATTTAAAAGTTTTCTGCATTCAACTCTGTGTGTCTAAGTGTGTGGCACAGTGATCCACCTACATGTAGCCAAATCAGCAGACTGCATGGATGTGTGTGAGTGTGCCTCACCTTCTTGTTGTCCAGTAGACAGTGGTGAGTGAGTGTGGTCAGTCCCTCCAGTAGGGTGAGAGGATAATCAGGAGCGATGTTCTCCTTCCTGCCAATCAGACTCTGTGTAGCCTTCCCCCCGTCGTGATCGTACTGTTTGACCAGCTCGTCCAGGTTCCTGCACATCTGAGTGATGAGAGGAGCCACAATGATGCCCAGCGAGCGCCCCAGGTAGGGCAGAGACGAGCAAAGCAGCGCCACCCAGTGGGGGTGCATGGCATAGCCGTACTGCGGCTGCAGAGCCCGGGCTGCAGCCGACACAAACATCCCCTGGGCTGTGATGGGCTGGGTTTGGACGTACTGAGCTGCCTTGATGGACTGTTGGAACAGAACCGCTGTCTGCCATTCCCGTGCTAGTGCTGAGGAGGCATGGGAGTCACGGGGCTCATCGGAGTGCAGGGTCAAACCAGACTCCCCTGGCCACACATGGTACTCCAGGACGATGAGGGCCTGTAGGAGCTTGAGCAGCTCCATCTGTAAGGGGTACTGCTCTTGTCCCCCTCCCCCTCCCAGATTCACCAGGCTCTCCTCAGACAGACCCACCTGTTCATCTAACAGATCTACACCCCCCATGGCAGAGCCCTTCTCCGTTCCTCTCTGGCTGATGTACATGGAGGCTGAGAGGGTGAGGAGGGCGTACTGCTGCACCTTACACCTGGCCAGCAGCTTACAGATGGGCTCTGGGCTGACCCCAGCCTCCCCCTGGGTGGAGGTGTCTCCCTGGCCCCGCGCCACGATCCCCAGCTGTGTCACCAGGCGAGTCAGCACCCCCACGCTCTTCACCTGGACCTCCCTGTTCCCCTGCAGCTCCCCGGGGTCCAGAGTGAGGTAAGATGGGTAGTGGGAGCGCAGGAACTTCAGGCACAGGGACACCATCAGCTCGATGAGCAGGGAGAGGGGACTGGAGGGCGAAGCGTTGGGCAAGAGCAGGCGTCCGTAGAAGCCTCTTCCGTCCTGGGCCTGCTGGTGGCGCTGGAGCAGGTTGGAGACCAAATTGAGGTGTGCAGCTGAGCTGGTGTCCAGGGAGGTGGAGGAGAGGGCATTCACTAGAGGCTGCTGGGCACTGCTCCTCAACAGGCTGTCCAGCAGGGCCAGGCCGTGGAGCAGACGGGGCCAGCCGCCGGCCACAGAGTACAGCAGAACATGGCGGAACATAGAGTCAATGGCTTCCCGCTTCTCACGCTCCTGTTTGAGGAGACGTGACCGAGCCATGGCTTCAAGCTCCAAGTCCTCCTCCTCCTCGCTCGACAGCGAATCGGACGCCTGCGTGTGTTCCGATTCCACCCTCCTCAGGCCGTTGACCATGCTTCCTTCTTCTACACTACTACCGTAAGGGGCGGAGCCAGAGCTAGAGTTCTCCGTGGAGACCTGGACGCCGCTCGACTCGGTGTGTACACTCTCATCCTCCTCCTCCTCTTCCTCCGGTTCGTTTTCTTCCTCTGTCGCTTCGCTATCGCTGCGAGACACCCCCGTGGAGTCGGCCGGTGGTTTGGTTGTCTCCGGGTCATGCTCTAGCTCCCCCCACAGGGCCTCCCGGTCCACCAGGATCATGTGACCCAGTGTACCTTCATCTGTTTGGGTGCTGGTTGTCATGGCGTTCGTGTAACCATTGGTAGTGCTTCGACTTCTGCTCTTTAAATCTTTCAGAATACCTACAGAGAGAAAGATATTTCTGAGCATATCAAAACACACACACACACTAGGAGAGCAACATCCCTAAACACTCCAACAATCACCACTTCACACACCAAAACACACACATACCTGCGGTGAGGTTCTGTTTGACACTCTGGATGGTGCAGCGCTGGGTGGAAGGGTGGAGCAGCAGCAGCAGAACAGGCTCCAGGATGCGGACAACGTCCTGCAGGGAGAGAGCCCTGACCAGCCAGCACTGGGCTGCAGCACTCACAGAACCATCTGGGCTGTTCAGACAGTCCACCACCACACACAGAGATCTGGGACAGAGATACACAGTCAGTCATAGAGAGCTGAGAGAGACACACACATAATCTTAAATGGTGACCAGAGAGAGAGAGAGAGAGAGAGGAGCGAGAGAGATAAGGAGAAGGAGATACACATCCCATCTCCGCAATCTGAGGAAAAGGAGAACAGGTTCACCATGGTAGTAAAGAGTGATGTTGTAGGAAACCACTGACCGCACTACAGCTCTGTACTCACCGGTCAAATGAGCGGTTCAGAGACATGGTCCGGTTTGACTGGATGTCCCTGGTCAGGTGCCACAGCACTGAGAACCTGTGTAGGGCCTCCAACCGTACAGCCTGAGGAACACACACACGTCATTTACATGTTAGTTAAACACACAGGATAACTTACTCTTAGTCATATCACATGAGCATGGCTTCATGTATTTGTTCCTCGTCAATGTAAGGTGGATATGTGTAAAACTGGGTTTCTTAGTTACAGGGCCTTGTTTAAATGTGTTAGGGATGCTGTAGGGCAGGGGTAGGCAACTAGATTTCTGTCGGAGTGGATGGTTGGGGGGCCGTAACAAAATTATAAATGATACACTACAAATTGACCACAACAAAGCCCCAAATGAGATTTTATTTGAAAATCTATTCAACCCTAGTTCCCAAAATGAAATTGTATTTGAAAATCTATTCAACCCGAGTTCCCAAAATGAGATTGTATTTCATACCTTGATTACATTGATTATGTCTCTCTTTTTGGGGGGAGGGGGGGATGCTTGGGAACTAGGGTTGAATAGCGGGAACCGGGTTACCTTTTCAAAGAATAAATAACTGCGAGAAACCGGTAAATTATAAGAAATTACTTAAATGAACAGCATGACGTGAAATATATCTGTTAAGTTATATGCAATGTCTAAATGTCTAAATAAATGTTCCGGAGTTCCAAATTAAGCAGCAGCAGCTGAAAAGATGAGCTCCTACAAATATTGAAATTTAAATGTTTTTTTAGAGTAAAGTACATCGAAAAAAATCAAAAGAAAACTGCAAACTGAATAGGAGACCAAACAAGCAGCTAACAAAGAAGAAAGGCTTTTGAAAAAGTAACAATTTTTCATAAAATTATACCGTTTTCTTAGCTAGCTAAGTTGTTTACCTGTTGCTAGGCAGTTGCTAGGGACATTCCTGGAAGAAGCTAGCTAGCTAACAAGGAGTGTCTAGTTGGCAGAAGGGACAAAGAAGGGACAAAGTGGGACAAAATAAGGACAGAAGAAAAGGGAAAGGGGACATTAAGGTGAAGCAGTCCTCTAAAGACACAAAAGACAATAATACAAGAAACAACACTTCTATTGCCTCTCCCTCTACGATACGCACTTCCGGGTTGGAGCGAGTAGTTGCATTCCGCTTCGCTCCACAGGTAGTATTACATTTCATTTCATTACAGTACAACAGTTTGATTTGTTTGATCTTAGCTGGCTACATAGCCGTCTTTGTATCCAAGATAATTGTGTAGTCTAGAGTAATTGTCGAGGTTACCTAGCCAGTTACACTTTCAAACAAAGTCAACAACGCAGCCACTGCTAGCTAGCCTATTTCACCAGCCAGCAGTACTATATCATTTTAGTCAATAAGATATTTTGCAACGTAAGCTTAACTTTCTGAACATTCGAGACGTGTAGTCCACTTGTCATTCCAATCTCCTTTGCATTAGCGTAGCCTCTTCTGTAGCCTGTCAACTATGTGTCTGTCTATCCCTGTTCTCTCCTCTCTGCACAGACCATACAAACGCTTCACACCGCGTGGCCGCTGCTACTCTAACCTGGTGGTACCAGCGCGCACGACCCACGTGGAGTTCCAGGTCTCAGGCAGCCTCTGGAACTGCCGATCTGCGGCCAACAAGGCAGAGTTCATCTCAGCCTATGCTTCCCTCCAGTCCCTCGACTTCTTGGCACTGACGGAAACATGGATTACCAATGATAACACTGCTACTCCTACTGCTCTCTCCTCGTCTGCCCACGTGTTCTCGCACACCCCGAGAGCTTCTGGTCAGCGGGGTGGTGGCACTGGGATCCTCATCTCTCCCAAGTGGACATTTTCTCTTTCTCCCCTGACCCATCTGTCTATCGCCTCCTTTGAATTCCATGCTGTCACAGTTACCAGCCCTTTCAAGCTTAACATCCTTATCATTTATCGCCCTCCAGGTTCCCTTGGAGAGTTCATCAATGAGCTTGACGCCCTGATAAGTTCCTTTCCTGAGGATGGCTCACCTCTCACAGTTCTGGGTGACTTTAACCTCCCCACGTCTACCTTTGACTCATTCCTCTCTGCCTCCTTCTTTCCACTCCTCTCCTCTTTTGACCTCACCCTCTCACCTTCCCCCCCTACTCACAAGGCAGGCAATACGCTTGACCTCATCTTTACTAGATGCTGTTCTTCCACTAATCTCATTGCAACTCCCCTCCAAGTCTCCGACCACTACCTTGTATCCTTTTCCCTCTCGCTCTCATCCAACACTTCCCACACTGCCCCTACTCGGATGGTATCGCGCCGTCCCAACCTTCGCTCTCTCTCCCCCGCTACTCTCTCCTCTTCCATCCTATCATCTCTTCCCTCTGCTCAAACCTTCTCCAACCTATCTCCTGATTCTGCCTCCTCAACCCTCCTCTCCTCCCTTTCTGCATCCTTTGACTCTCTATGTCCCCTATCCTCCAGGCCGGCTCGGTCCTCCCCTCCTGCTCCGTGGCTCGACGACTCATTGCGAGCTCACAGAACAGGGCTCCGGGCAGCCGAGCGGAAATGGAGGAAAACTCGCCTCCCTGCGGACCTGGCATCCTTTCACTCCCTCCTCTCTACATTCTCCTCTTCTGTCTCTGCTGCTAAAGCCAATTTCTACCACTCTAAATTCCAAGCATCTGCCTCTAACCCTAGGAAGCTCTTTGCCACCTTCTCCTCCCTCCTGAATCCTCCTCCCCCTCCTCCCCCCTCCTCCCTCTCTGCGGATGACTTCGTCAACCATTTTGAAAAGAAGGTCGACGACATCCGATCCTCGTTTGCTAAGTCAAACGACACCGCTGGTTCTGCTCACACTGCCCTACCCTGTGCTTTGACCTCTTTCTCCCCTCTCTCTCCAGATGAAATCTCGCGTCTTGTGACGGCCGGCCGCCCAACAACCTGCCCGCTTGACCCTATCCCCTCCTCTCTTCTCCAGACCATTTCCGGAGACCTTCTCCCTTACCTCACCTCGCTCATCAACTCATCCTTGACCGCTGGCTACGTCCCTTCCATCTTCAAGAGAGCGAGAGTTGCACCCCTTCTGAAAAAACCTACACTCGATCCCTCCGATGTCAATAACTACAGACCAGTATCCCTTCTTTCTTTTCTCTCCAAAACTCTTGAACGTGCCGTCCTTGGCCAGCTCTCCTGCTATCTCTCTCAGAATGACCTTCTTGATCCAAATCAGTCAGGTTTCAAGACTAGTCATTCAACTGAGACTGCTCTTCTCTGTGTCACGGAGGCGCTCCGCACTGCTAAAGCTAACTCTCTCTCCTCTGCTCTCATCCTTCTAGACCTATCGGCTGCCTTTGATACTGTGAACCATCAGATCCTCCTCTCCACCCTCTCCGAGCTGGGCATCTCCGGCAAGGTCCACGCTTGGATTGCGTCCTACCTGACAGGTCGCTCCTACCAGGTGGCGTGGCGAGAATCTGTCTCCGCACCACGTGCTCTCACCACTGGTGTCCCCCAGGGCTCTGTTCTAGGCCCTCTCCTATTCTCGCTATACACCAAGTCACTTGGCTCTGTCATATCCTCACATGGTCTCTCCTATCATTGCTATGCAGACGACACACAATTAATCTTCTCCTTTCCCCCCTCTGATAACCAGGTGGTGAATCGCATCTCTGCATGTCTGGCAGACATATCAGTGTGGATGACGGATCACCACCTCAAGCTGAACCTCGGCAAGACGGAGCTGCTCTTCCTCCCGGGGAAGGACTGCCCGTTCCATGATCTCGCCATCACGGTTGACAACTCCATTGTGTCCTCCTCCCAGAGTGCTAAGAACCTTGGCGTGATCCTGGACAACACCCTGTCGTTCTCAACTAACATCAAGGCGGTGACCCGTTCCTGTAGGTTCATGCTCTACAACATTCGCAGAGTACGACCCTGCCTCACGCAGGAAGCGGCGCAGGTCCTAATCCAGGCACTTGTCATCTCCCGTCTGGATTACTGCAACTCGCTGTTGGCTGGGCTCCCTGCCTGTGCCATTAAACCCCTACAACTCATCCAGAACGCCGCAGCCCGTCTGGTGTTCAACTTTCCCAAGTTCTCTCACGTCACCCCGCTCCTCCGCTCTCTCCACTGGCTTCCAGTTGAAGCTCGCATCCGCTACAAGACCATGGTGCTTGCCTACGGAGCTGTGAGGGGAACGGCACCTCCGTACCTTCAGGCTCTGATCAGGCCCTACACCCAAACAAGGGCACTGCGTTCATCCACCTCTGGCCTGCTCGCCTCCCTACCTCTGAGGAAGTACAGTTCCCGCTCAGCCCAGTCAAAACTGTTCGCTGCTCTGGCACCCCAATGGTGGAACAAACTCCCTCACGACGCCAGGTCAGCGGAGTCAATCACCACCTTCCGGAGACACCTGAAACCCCACCTCTTTAAGGAATACCTAGGATAGGATAAAGTAATCCTTCTAACCCCCCCCCCCCTTAAAAGAGTTAGATGCACTATTGTAAAGTGGTTGTTCCACTGGATATCATAAGGTGAATGCACCAATTTGTAAGTCGCTCTGGATAAGAGCGTCTGCTAAATGACTTAAATGTAAATGTAAATGTAAATCTGACTTATCTATGGACTTCTCTCTGCTATTCTTTTAATACTTTCAGTGGTATTGTTAACAAATGCCCCCCCGTAAAGAAAATTAGAATTCAAAACAGGTTCAGCCCCTGGGTCGACCGCGATCTTGCAGTTACTCCACCTAAAGAATTGCATTTGGCGAGAGGCTCGGCACACGCATACTCAGGCTGACTGGCTCTCGTTCAGGCAAATGAGAAATAAGTGCACTCAGGCTATCCGTAAGGCCAAAGTTAGTTACTTTAAGGAGCAGTTCTCTCTCTGTGGGTCTAACCCCAAGAAGTTCTGGAAAATGGTTAAAGACCTAGAGAATAAACCCTCCTCCTCACAGCTGCCCATGTCCCTTAAAGTTGATGGGGTTGTTACTGACAAGAAGCACATGGCTGAGCTCCTTAATCACCACTTCATTAAGTCAGGATTCCTATTTGACTCAGCCATGCCTCCTTGCCCGTCCAACATTTCCTTATCTCCCACCCCTTCTAATGCAACTATCCCCGTTGCTCTACCCTCTTTTCTCCTGCCCCGCTACAAAGTTTCTCCCTGCAGGCAGTCACTGAGTCCGAGGTGCTAAAGGAGCTCCTTAAATGTGAGCCCAAAAAAACATCTGGGTCAGATGGTTTAGACCCTTTGTACTTTAAGGTTGCTGCCCCTATTATCGCCAAGCACATCTCTGACCTTTTTAACCTGTCTCTCCTCTCTGGGGAGGTTCCCATTGCTTGGAAGGCAGCCATTGTGCGTCCTTTATTTAAAGGGGGAGATCAAGCTGATTCTAACCGTTATAGACTAATTTCTATTTTGCCCTGTTTATCAAAAGTGTTGGAAAAACTTGTCAATAATCAACTGACTGGCTTTCTTGATGTCTATAGTATTTTCTCTGGTATTCAATCTGCTTTCCTCTCAGGTTATGGATGTGTCACTGCAACCTTAAAGGTCCTCAATGATGTCACCATTGCCCTTGATTCTAAGCAATGTTGTGCTACTATTTTTATTGACTTGGCCAAAGCTTTTGATACGGTAGACCATTCCATTCTTGTGGGCCGGCTAAGGAGTATTGGTGTTTCTGAGGGGTCTTTGGCCTGGTTTGCTAACTACCTCTCTCAAAGAGTGCAGTGTATAAAGTTAGAACATCTGCTGTCTCAGCCACTGCCTGTCACCAAGGGAGGCCCCCACGCTCTTCTCAATTTACATCAACACAGCTCAGGCAGTAGGAAGCTCTCTAATCCACTTATATGCAGATGATAGTCTTACACTCAGCTGGGCCCTCCCCGGATTTTGTGTTAAATGCTCTATAACAAAGCTTTCTTAGTGTCCAACAATCTTTCCCTGCCCTTATCCTTGTTCTGAACACCTCCAAAACAAAGGTCATGTGGTTTGGTAAGAAAAATGCCCCTCTCCCCACAGTTGTGATTACTACCTCTGAGGGTTTAGAGCTTGAGGTAGTCACCTCATACAAGTACTTGGGAGTATGGCTAGACAGTGCCCTGTCCTTCTCTGAGCACATATTAAAGCTGCAGGCTAAGGTTAAATATAGACTTGGTTTCCTCTATCGTAATCGCTCCTCTTTCACCCCAGCTACCATCCTACCCATGCTAGATTACGGAGACGTAATTTATAGATCGGCAGGTAAGGGTGCTCTCGAGCGGCTAGATGTTCTTCACCATTCAGCCATCAGATTTGCCACCAATGCCCCTTATAGGACACATCACTGCACTCTATATTCCTCTGTAAACGGATCATATCTGTATACCTGTTGCAAGACCCACTGGTTGATGCTTATTTATAAAACACTCGTAGGCCTCACTCCCCCCATCTGAGATACCTACTGCAGCCCTCATCCTCCACATACAACACCCGTTCTGCCAGTCACATTCTGTTAAAGGTCCCCAAAGCACACACATCCCTGGGTCGCTCCTCGTTTCAGTTCGCTGCAGCTAGTGACTGGAACGAGCTGGAACAAACACTCAAACTGGACAGTTTCTCCATCTCTTCATTCAAATACTCAATCATGGACACTCTTACTGACAGTTGTGAATGCTTCACATGAAGTATTGTTGTCTCTACCTTCTTGCCCTTTGTGCTGTTGTCTGTGCCCAATAATGTTTGTATCATCTTTCGTGCTGCTACGATGTTGTGCTGCTGCCATGTGTTGCTGCCATGTTGTTGTCGTGTTGCTACCATGTTGTTGCCATGTTGTGTTACTACCATGTTGTTGCCATGTTGTGTTGCTACCATGTTGCTGCCATGTTGTGTTGCTACCATGTTGTTGTCATGTTGTGTTGCTGCCATGCTATGTTGTTGTCTTAGGTCTCTCGTTATGTAGTGTTGTGGTGTCTCTCGTCGTGATGTGTGTTTATGTTCTATATTTTTATTATATTTTGTATTTTTATTCCCCTGTCCCCGCAGGAGGTCTTTTGGTAGTCTGTCATTGTAACTAAGAATTTGTTCTTAACTGACTTAAATAAAGTTAAATAAAGAAAAATAATAATCTGCATTATCAATCATCAACGCTCAGGGTGGGGACAGACAGTGCATCTCATTAAGCTATGGAGCGCAGTTCACAATACATGAATCATCTTATCATAGTAACTTATTTTCTTGTGACAAGCCTACATTTGCTACAGCAAAGCCTATGCTACAGTATATAATATAAGGACTAATTTACACATCACCAAGGGGTCACCTTACTTTTTAATTGTAGCCTAAAGATACTTTTGGGATATTTGCATCTGCAGAGTTTTAAAAAACAGCCTAACACTCGAATATAATTGCTTTAAATCAGTGCGCACTTGAGCACTCACTGTCATTTTGTCTCTTCATCAATTCCAATCAAAATAGATATTCCTGTTCACGATAGATAGATATATAGATGTCCTAGCCTACCTCTTTCAGGTAATAAATTCAATGCAGTATAGCCTTTAGCTCATGAATGAAAGGTTATGCATACAGTTCTAATTTATAGCCTCTTGCTCAATACGCACCTGCGCTCTGCTGGCCTCTCTCCTTAAAAAAACACTCCTTAGCTCTTGGAGTCTCGGGAAAAGCTAGACTAAGCAGGGAGTCACCATAGGCTATGTATTGGATGACGGCACAATAATTTGGGCTTGGGCTCATAAAATGTCTTTAATGTAGGGTACATAAAATGTCTGTAGTGTATGACTCATCAGGCTCAGGTAGCATCAGGCTTTAATTTTCATGCTGATCATAGCTTGAATGAAATCCAGACATATTTATATGCTTTATAAATGACACTTCCGGTTTTGGCGGGAAATACCGGATTATCTAGGAGAAAACTGATTTATTCTCGGGATGGAACATTTGTAAAACACCGGGAAAACTCTATTGGGAACAGATTTCCTACATTAAACACATTTTTAGATGAATTCCAGGAGATTTTACAGTATTTTACCAAAAACCAACATATATATTATTTGTTTAACAAAAAACTTTGGGGGCCTAAACAATTCACTTGTGGGCCGGTTTTGGCCCGTGGGCTGCATTTTACCGAACCCTGCTATAGTGGTATAGGATGGATCTTTGCAGTAGGCGTGTAGTGCACAATTTGTTTGATAGTACGGTAAACTCTTGTTAGTGTGTGTATATGTGTGTGTTCTGTACCTTGTCTCTGTGCAATAAAGCCTGGCAGACGATGTCCTCACAGATGGATGCGGAGGGGGCCAAGCAGTGGAGCCGATAGAAGAGCTCCACACAGGAGGTGTGCTGCTCTCGACGCTCCACGTCCAGCTGACCCCATAGCACCTGGGCCACCCGCTGCATGGGGTCACAGAGGTCTAAGGTTAGAGGTGAGGTTGATTGGTGTTCATTTGGATCAACTGAAGGCAGCAGCACCATATGACAAACATTCTTGATCTGGTGAGGTAATAGGCAGCGGACATAAAAGGTGATGATGCTGTTGTACAAGTGAGTTTTACAGACGACATCTTCAGTAAGGAAATTGACATATTTCATCATATTATACAGTAACACATCGGACCAGCTAGGCCCCCTTATATGTTCCCTCTTCATGTGGCAGTAATACAAGCCAACTGCCATGGCAGACAATTGTTTCCTGACCTGGTAGAAGTCTGTGCCCTGCTCGATGGTGCTTAGCAGGCCTGGGTAGATGGGGGGAATAGTGACCATCTGCAGCCGCCCACTGAGGGGGTTAGCATCGCTGGCCTGGTAGCGCCTGGTCTTGTCCTGAATGACCAGGGCCAGGGACTGGGAGTGGTTGATGAGCTCCAGCAGAGACGACATGGCCGTGTGCTGCACGTGGTAGTCCCTCGACAGGCAACACAGAGTCATCAAGGACCTCAGCCACACAGGCAGGCTGTCTACATCACTGCCTGAAGAGAAACACATTCAGTTGAAGTCGGAAGTTTACATACACTTAGGTTGGAATCATTAAAACTCGTTTTTCAACCACTCTTCAACCACTTAACAAACTATAGTTTTGGCAAGTCGGTTAGGACATCTACTTTGTGCATGACACACCAACAATTGTTAACAGACAGATTATTTCATATAATTCACTGTATCACAATTCCAGTGGGTCAGAAGTTTACATACACTATGTTGACTGTGCCTTTAAACAGCTTGGAAAATTCCAGAAAATGATGTCATGGCTTTAGAAGCTTCTGATAGGCTAATTTACATAATTCGAGTCAATTGGAGGTGTACCTGTGGATGTATTTCAAGGCCTACCTTCAAACTCAGTGCCTCTTTGCTTGACATCATGGGAAAATCAAAAGAAATCAGCCAAGACCTCAGAGAAAAAAATTGTAGACCTCCACAAGTCTGGTTCATCCTTGGGAGCAATTTCCAAACGCCTGAAGGTACCACATTCATCTGTACAAACAATAGTACGCAAGTCTAAACACCATGGGACCACGCAGCCGTCATACCGCTCAGGAAGGAGACGCGTTCTGTCTCCTAGAGATGAACATACTTTGGTGCGAAAAGTGCAAATCAATCCCAGAACAACAGCAAAGGACCTTGTGAAGATGCTGGAGGAAACAGGTTCAAAAGTATCTATATCCACAGTAAAACGCGTCCTATATCGACATAACCTGAAAGGCCGCTCAGCAAGGAAGAAGCCAATGCTCCAAAACCACCATAAAAAAGCCAGACTATGGTTTGCAACTGCACATGGGGACAAAGATCGTACTTTTTGGAGAAATGTCCTCTGGTCTGATGAAACAAAAATAGAACTGTTTGGCCATAGTGACCATTGTTATGTTCGAAGGAAAAAAGGGGGAAGCTTGCAAGCTGAAGAACACCATCCCAACCGTGAAGCACGGGGGTGGCAGCATCATGTTGTGGGTGTGCTTTGCTGCAGGAGGGTCTGGTGCGCTAAACAAAATAGATGGCATCATCAGAAAGTAAAATTATGTGGATATTGAAGCAACATCTCAAGACATCAGTCAGGAAGTTAAAGCTTGGTCGCAAATGGGTCTTCCAAATGGACAATGACCCCAAGCATACTTCCAAAGTTGGGGCAAAATGGCTTAAGGACAACAAAGTCAGGGTATTGGAGCGGCCATCACAAAGACCTGACCACAATCCTATAGGAAATGTGTGGGCAGAATTGAAAAAGCATGTGCGAGCAAGGAGGCCTACAAACCTGACTCAGTTACACAAGCTCTGTCAGGAGGAATGGGCCACAATTCACCCAACTTATTGTAGGAAGGTTATGGAAGGCTACCCGAAACATTTGACCCAAGTTAAACAATTTAAAGGCAATGCTACCAAATACTAATTGAGTGTATGTAAACTTCTGACCCACTGGGAATGTGATGAAAGAAATAAAAGCTTAAATAAATCACTCTACTATTATTCTGACATTTCACATTCTTAAAATAAAGTGGTGATCCTAACTGACCTAAGAAAGGCCATTTTTACTAGGATTAAATGTCAGGAATTGTGAAAAACTGATTTTAAATGTATTTGGCTCAGGTGTATGTAAACTTCCGATTTCAACTGTAAGATAAAAAAAAAACATGTTGGTGACTTCACATTCAATATGTTCAACGATTAGGAAAGTATATCAGGGTGCTGACTTTAAGCATCATAAAGTAGTCAAATCAACCCTGTTAGTAAGCCGTATTAGGGTATGGGTAAACAACTATTATTGGGTAAAAGTTAATACAGTGACATCACCTGTATGGTTGAACATGTCGTTATAGAGCCCATGGCTCTCCCCCTCACTCAGGTACAGGGGGAAGGTGGTAGACTCCAACAGAAGGTGGCACGCTGCCGTGAACGCCTGTCGACACTCCTCCGAAATCTCCACCCTGCTCCGGGGCATGTACCCTGCCCCCCAGTCCACCCCTCCTCCTGCACACCTTCGCCCCTTCTTCCTCTCTGTAGGGGGGTCTGGGACAGGGGGGTCTGAGGTGGCACGTGGTTTGTGTTTGTTGGGGGTGAAGAGCTCGGCTAGCTTGTCTTTGATCTGGGTGGTGGTGATCTGAGGGCCCTCTCGGAACGAGGACTTCAGACCAGGGGAGAGGGCAGCGGGGTCGGGTTGTACAGCCTCCTCCTGCCCCCTGACATCCTCCACCTGAACAAGCAGGTACCTGGGAGGGGAGAGAAGGAAGGAGAGGGGAGAGAGAAAGAGAGAGTTGGAGAGAGAGCGAGGTAGACAGAGACATAGAGAGTGAGTTTTCTAGACCTGTTAGTTGTTTAGAACCCCCTAGTGGCAGTTTAAGTTCAGCAGTCTAGAATTGACCTGTTTGTGTCATGTGACAGAAGCAGTTTCAGAAGTGAAGCAATGTTTTTATTTTAGAAGTGAAGCAATGTGTAAGATGTGCAAGTGTGAGTAGTTACAATCCTTCAACATCCTTCTTTATAAGCCTGTCTGACACAATGTCTGTAAGTACATTTGTTTATTAACACAAGGTAAATGTTTATCACACCATTTTCATGTTTCTGTAAAAGATGAATAATTGAGTTCGCGGTTAGTTACTTTGCATTAGCTTCAATGCTATTTCTCCCTAGGGATACCTAGCTGAGTAATATTAAGCATACAATTGCATTGTAGTAACTTGATTTTATATTTGGCTCTAGATTGAGTACTCTTATTCCTTATTTCATACATTTAGTGCAGTTATTGTGGAAGATATTCTGTGCTCTATACTACTGTAACTGACAACATGCACTTTTGTGTTTGTTGCAGTTAGTGTTTAGCTAATTGGATAAGGGCTACTGTACATTTAGCGAATCCAGTATAGTGAGAGAAAGAGACAGATAAAGTTTGTTAAGAGTTGATGATTATGTTTCCCTGATGTGATAGTGTTCTCTACCTGCTGGTGATGAAGGCCAGGATATCCTGCAGATACTGGGTTATGGTCTCCACACTGCCCCCCTTCCTCCACACGCCCTCGCCCTCTTTCACAATCCCTGCCTCCTCAGGGCCCAGGCCCGCCCCTGGTAGGAAGTGCAGCTCTGACGGCGAGGCGCTGATGCCCAATCCGCTGTCTTCAGACCGAAGGGGCAGGAAGGGGCTTTCTCCCTCTCCTGGACCAGTCTCGTACTCCATGTCCCCATTCAGTTTAGGTTCTTCCTCTGGTTCTGTGTTGTCATGGTTACCGTTGACCTTACCACCATCTTCATCATTATCCTCCTCATCCCTTTCCTTGTCCACGTCCTGTAGGGTAGAAAATGTATGATCCAACCAGATTATCACCATTGAGGGAGAGTGTAAAATGACCTAAAAGGACTGTTAAAGAACCATCTCCTTGTCCTTAAACTTCTCAAATATCCATTAATTTTCAAGGAGAAATCCCATCACGGTCCAGTCAGTGACTGAACAAAGCTAGAGATCAGTGGGAGCTGTGTCTATGTGACAGACAGACAGGTCAATGTTACAGCTGGACTCCAGACCTTGGCAAAAAAAACTATTACATCTGAATGGACAGTGAAATGTTAAGCATGTGATTGGCCGGCCTGTGTACAGTCAGGATCTAAGATCAAGACAAGAGTAGTATAGTACCCTACCAGAAATGTTATCCCTCGGTCAGACAGATCACCTCCCAGACAGTATCCTGACCTAAGGGCACAGCATCCTGACCTAAAGGCATGTCCTTTCTGAAGTACCTCTGTAATGCTGCATCCTTAACTCCCATTTTTCTTCTACTCTCAATACATGTCATAGCTTATCTGAACCACTGCGCACACGCACGCACACACACACACACACACACACACACACACACACACACACACACACACACACACACACACACACACACACACACACACACACACACACACACACACACACACACACACACACACACACACACACACACACACACACACACACACACTCTCTCTCTCTCTCTGACCTGAACATATTCAAAGCTCTCCTCCTGTGCCTCCACTTCCTGTGTCTGTGACTCCTCCATGTCCATATGCGCCACGGGCATCTGGATCTTACTGAGCACCTTGAAGCAGGCGTGCAGGCCTTGCGTGAGCTCCAATAAGTCCAGGGAAGTCATGTGGGTGCAGAGCGCGTTCAGCATGCGACACAACATCTGGGGCAGGAACTGAGACTGGATGTCAGCATGGAGCTCCTATTGGACCAGACACAGAGAAACGGACCAATCAAAGAGAGAGACACAGAGAACCCGACCAATGAGAGAGAGAGAGAGAGAGAGAGAGAGAGAGAGAAAGAGAGAGAGTGTACCAGAGGGATAACATCCATTAGAAATATGATGAGTGTGGAGATCTCTGTGACAGAGGGAGCAGGAGAGGCACTCTGATACTGCAGAGTGGGTAGCGGCAGGTCAGCTAGGTCACTATGGAGACAGAGACAGGAAGAGAGAGAGAGCAGTTAAACAATGTTTGAGAAATATGCTTTATAACATTAAAGCTACTATGACTATTCCAGAGGAGGTACAGTAAGGGTTAGTAGAGGTGTTACCTGAGGCAGGTGCAGAAGTGGCAGGTCATGTAATCCCACAGGAAATCACTGTTCATGGAGCTCACCAGCATGTTCACTGTCTTTATGATCTCTGACGCGTTCTTGTTTTCTTTTATTTTACTGCACAGACAACACAATACAAATACATCCTCGAAGTCACTATCATGTCACTCTCTTTTTAGAAAACTGTTAGGATATAAGGACAACCATTCCCAATAAATAACATTCATTTAGATATGAGTTTATTCTCCACTCACAGTGCCTTCAGAAAGTATTCACAACCCTTGATTTTTTCCAAATGTTGTTGTGTTACAGCCTGAATTTAAAATTGATTAAATTGAGATTGCGTCACTGGCCTCCACAATACCCCACAATGTCAAAGTGGAAAGATGTTTTTTGAATTTTTTATAGATTATACTGAACAAAAATGTAAACGGAACAATGTCTAATAGTTTACTGAGTTACAGTTCATATAAAGAAGTCAGTCAATTGAAATAAATCATTAGGCCCTAATCTGTGGATTCCACTTGTCTGGGCAGGGGTGCATTAATGGGTGGGCCTATGACTGGGGAGCCAGGCCCAGCCAATCAGAATGAGTTTTACCTCACAAAAGGGCTTTATTACAGACAGTCATACTCCTAGTCCATCAGTTGAAGAAGCCGGATGTGGAGGATCTGGGCTGGCATGGTTACACGTGATCTGCGGTTGTGAGGCCGTTTGGAAGTTCTGCCATATTCTCTTAAACGACGTTGGAGGCAGTTTATGGTAGAGAAATGAACATCCAATTCTCTGGCAACAGCTCTGGTGGACATTCCTGCAGTCAGCATGCCAATTGCAAACTCCCTCAAAACTTGAGACATCTGTGGCATTGTGCTGTGTGACAAAAATGCACATTTTAAAGTGGCCGTTTATTGTCCCCAGCACAAGGTGCACCTGTGTAATGATCATGCTGTTTAATCGGCTTCTGGATATTCCACACCTGTCAGGTGGATGGATTATCTTGGCAAAGGAGAAATGCTTACTAACCGGGATGTAAACAAATTTGTGCACAAAATTTTAGCAAAATAAGCATCACTACACACTGTCCACCAAATTAGCTTTTTGTGCATACTATATGGAAAAGTTCTGTTATTTTTTTATTTCAGCTAATGAAACATGGGACCAACACTTTGCATGTTGAGTTTATATTTTTGTTCAGTGTAATTCAAATCAAAGTTTATTTGTCACGTGCGCCGAAAACAGCAGGTGAAATGCTTACAGTGCAATTTAAGTAAAAAATAGGTATTAGGTAAACAATAGATAAGTAAAGAAACAGTCAAATGACAGTGAAAATAACAGTAGCGAGGCTATATACAGGTGGTACCGGTACAGAGTCAACGTGCAGGGGCACCGGTTAGTCGGGCTAATTAATTGTGAAAAGCTGAAATGTCTTGAGAAAATAAGTTTTCAAACCCTTTGTTATGACAAGCCTAAATAAGTTCACTTTGGATGGTATATCAATACACGTAGTCACTACAAAGATGCAGGCGTCCTTACTAATTCAGTTGCCAGAGGAAGGAAAACGCTCAGATTTCACCATGAGGCCAATGGTGACTTTCAAACAGTTACAAAGTTTAATGGCTGTGATAGGAGAAAATTGAGGATGGATCAACAACATTGTAGTTACTCCACAATACTAACCTAATTGACAGAGTGAAAAGAAGGAAGCCTGTAAAGATTAACAAATATTCCAAAACATGTATCCTGTTTGCAACAAGGCACTAAAATAATACTGCAAAAAATGTGGCAAAGCAATTCATTTTTTGACCTGAATACAAAGTGTTTTGGATTTGCCCCAAACATTACAACACATTACTGAGTACCACTTTCCATATTTCCAAGCATAGTGGTGGCAGCAGCATCATGTTATAGGTATGCTTGTAATCATTAATTAATCAAATGTATTTATAAAGCCCTTTTTACATCAGCAGTTGTCACAAAGTGCTTATACAGAAACCCATCCTAAAACCCAAAACAGGAAGCAATACAGATGTAGAAGCAAGGGGAGTTTTTTTCAGGGTAAAAATAAATGGAATGGAGCCAAGCACAGGCAAAATCCTAGAGGAAAACCTAGTTCAGTCTGCTTTCCACCAGACACTGGGAGATGAATTCACCTTTCAGCAGGACAATAACTTAAAACACAAGGTCAAATATACACTGGAGTTGCTTACCAAGAAAGTGAATGTTCCTGAGTGGCCGAGTTACAGTTCTGACATAAATTTGCTTGAAAATCTATGGTAAGACCGGAAAATGGTTGTCTAGCCATGATCAAGAACAAATTTGACAGAGCTTAAAGAATTCTGGAAAGAATAATAGGCATATGTTGCACAATTCAGGTGTGGAAAGCTCTTAGAGTTACCCATAAAAACAAATTTTTGCTGCCGAAGGTACTGACTCAGGGGGTTGAATACTTCTCTAATCAAGGCATTAGTGTTTTATTTTTCATAAATGTTTTACCAATGTTATAATTTTTCTTCCACTTTGACATTAGAGTACTGTGTAGATCGTTTACAAAAAAATGACAATTAAATACATTTTAATCCCACGTTGTAACACAACAAAATGTGGAAAAAGTCAAGGTGTGTGAATACTTTCTGAAGGCACAGTATCTCTTCCGCACCGGTCTTCTCACCTGGTTAGTTGGTTGCCCGTCAGGCCAGTGCTGGTGATAGACTCCTCTCCCAGCATCTCTCTGCAGTAGCTGTAGAACGCTCTCACCACCTCCAATAACACACTGCCCACCACCAGAGGACCTGTTAGAGACCACCATCATCACTACACACTGTCCACCACCAGAGGACCTGATAGAGACCACCATCATCATCATCATCATCACTACACACTGTCCACCACCAGAGGACCTGATAGAAACCACCACCATCATCATCACTACACCATACCAGAGGGCCTTAGAGAGACTACCATCATTATCATCACTACCAGAGGTCCTGAGAGAGACTACCATCATCATCTTCTTCATCACCACTACACTATCTACGAGCAGAGGGATTGAGACAGATGAAGAGAGATAGAAGGGAAGGGGTGGGGGGGGGGAGACAAGGCCTGGGGGAGGGGAGATGTGTGTATTTAGGCCTGAAGGTGTCTGCATGCTTCCCATCCGAAACAGTTTGTGCATACAGTGCATTCGGAAAGTATTCAGACCCCTTCCCTTTTCCCACATATTCTTACGTTACAACCTTATTCTAAAACAGATTAAATATTTTTTTCCCCTCATCAATCTACACACAAAACCCCATATTGACAAAGCAAAAACAAGTTTAGACAATTTTGCAAATGTATTAAAAACTAAAAACAGATACCTTATTTACATAAGTATTCAGACCTTTTGCTATGAGACTCGAAATTGAGCTCAGGTGCATCCTGTTTCCATTGATCATCCTTGAGATGTTTCTACAACTTGATTAGAGTCCATCTGTGGTAAATTCAATTGATTGGACATGATTTGGAAAGGCACACACCTGTCTATATAAGGTCCCACAGTTGACAGTGCATGTCAGAGCAAAAACCAAGCCATGAGGTCGAAGGAATTGTCCGTAGAGCTCCGAGAAAGGATTGTGTCGAGGCACTGATCTGGGGAAGGGTAACAAAACAATTATGCAGGAATGAAGGTCCCCAAGAACACAGTGGCCTCCATCATTCTTAAATGGAAGAAGTTTAGACCCACAAAGACTCTTCAAAGAGCTGGCCGCCGGGCCAAACTGAGCAATCGGGGGAGTAGGGCCTTGGTCAGGGAGGTGACCAAGAACCTGATGGTCACTTTGACAGCCCTCCACAGTTCCTCTGTGGAGATGGGAGAACTTTCCAGAAGGACAACCATTTCTGCAGCACTCCACCAATCAGGCCTTTATGGTAGAGTGGCCAGACGGAAGCCACTCCTCAGTGAAAGGCACATGACAGCCTGCTTGGAGTTTGCCAAAAGGCACCTAAAGACTCTCATACAATGAGAAACAAGATTGAACTCCTTGGCCTGAATGCCAAGCGTCACGTCTGGAGGAAACCTGGCACCATCCCAATGGTGAAGCATGGTGGTGGCAGCATCATGCTGTGGGGATGTTTTTCAGTGGCAGGGACTGGGAGACTAGTCAGGATTGAGGGGAAGATGAACGGAGCAAAGTACAGAGAGATCCTTGATGAAAACCTGCTCAGGACCTCAGACTGGGGTGAAGGTTCACCTTCCAACAGAACAACCCCCTAAGCACACAGCCAAGACAGAGCCCGGACTTGAACCCGATCGAACATCTCTGGAGAGATCTAAGAGTAGCTGTGCAGCGACGCTCCCCACACAACCTGACAGAGCTTGAGGATCTGCAGAGAAGAATGAGAGAAACACCCCAAATACAGGTGTGCCAAGCTTATTTTTTTTTACCGTTATTTTACCAGGTAAGTTGACTGAGAACACGTTCTCATTTGCAGCAACGACCTGGGGAATAGTTACAGGGGAGAGGATTATAGCATCATACCCAAGAAGACTCGCGGGTGTAATGCCAAAGGTTCTTCAACAAAGTACTGAGTAAAGGGTCTGAATACTTATGTAAATACGATATTTATATTATTTTATAAATTTGCAAAAATGTATAAAAAACCTGTTTTTGCTTTGTCATTATGGGGTATTGTGTGGGAATTCATGAGGGAAAAAAACGATTTAATCCATTTTAGAATAAGGCTTTAACGTCAAGGGATCTGAATACATTCGGAATGCACTGTATATTATGATGACGTTTTGTGACGTTTTTTTGTTCGTTTTGGTCTTCGGAAAGTGTTTTTTTCGGCTGTTCGTGCACACTTTTTTTTTTAGGTAAGCCGAAGTCTACTCGCCTTCGTCGGTGGTTGGTCAATAGTAGGAATTCTTCAATTCTTCAATGTTGTCATTCAACGAGAGACAAATATTTTTCATGCAAATTTTTCACTTGTACTGCAACAAACATCTTAGTTAGATGTAAGATCTCCTCAGCAAAAACTTTAATGACATTTCTTGAGTTATCTATTTTTAGTAAATACTATTGACACTTTTTTCTTGTTTTTCAAGCGGTCTTTTAAGGGAGTATGCGAGAAGACTCGTTCGACTAGGCACCAGCTGAACCGAAGCATTCGGAAGACTTAAGGGAGGTGAGGTATGTGTGTTTGGGCCTGTGGGAGGGGAGGTGTGTGTGTTTGGGCCTAAGGGTGTGCTTCATTCTATAGCTAGAGGACTCCTGATATCTCCAGGAGTGATGAGTATAATATTTTTCTTTATCTGTTGTTGTCTAGTACTGTCTTTTTGCTAGCTAGGGCCATCTACTTTAAGTGTTGCCTGTCTTCCCAGTAGCTTACTTGGTGTGTGAACTGCTGACTGCTCATAACTTGCAGATGATTGTTGACACATAAACCAGGATTAAGGGGCAAGGCAATTTGTGACTCTTGTTGTTTTCATAATCAGTGGCTGTATTGGAGGGGGAGTGGTTTTTCCTCTCCTCAGCAGTCAGAAATTAGTACCGGGATGTGTGCTCTTCACCTTTGCAAGCAATTAGTATTAGTACTTCAGACTCCCCTGATTTCTAAGCGGCGGTCTAGTCGCAAAACGAAGATTGTCACCGAAACAAAAACGGTTCTGCTGAGTTGTTCGAGGAAGGAAAGAGAGGAAGGCTCCATCCACACCACTATCTCACTTAAGTATCTTACTTGGTTATTTTCAGATCTCATTTTGCTCTTTTGTAGCTTTGACAACTACAATATGTGTGTGTTTTCTATACCTGTTCGCTCCTCTTCCTGGAGGCTTTACAGATGCTCCCCACCCCTTGGCTACAACCCATCTAATTTGGTGTACCCTGCACGCACAACCCTGGTCTCTGGCAGCGTTTGGAACTACCAGAGCCTATGCTGCCCTTCAGTCCTTTTAATTTTTGGCCCTGACAGAGACACGGATACCCCCAGAGAACACTGCTACTCCAGCTCCTCTCTCTTCATAGTTCGAGAGCATCTGGTCGTCACACAGGACTACTAATAACTCCTAAGTGGAGACTTTCTATCATTTCAATTCCATGCGGTCACTGTTAAGCTTGTCCACTAAAGCTTAACAATGATGTCACCTATTGCCCACCAGGTGTCCTTAAATAGTTACTCAATGAGCTTGACACCTTGATTAAGCTAATTTCCTGACGATGGCTCACCGCTCTTCGTACTTGGCGACTTCAACCTCATTTCTTTCCAACTCTCTCTTTCCCCTCCTTGCCTCTTTTGACCTCACCCTTTCCCAGTCCCCTCCCACTCACAAGGCAGGCAATATGCTTGACCTTATCTTTACTTGAGGCTGTTTGCCTACTTATCTCACTGCAATCCCCCTCCAGGTCTCTGATCCCTACTTAGTTTCCTTTTCTGTCTCCCTTTCCTCCAACCATAGCTACACAGCCCCTACCCAGATGATCATGTGCCATCGGAATCTTTGCACTCTCTCTCCCACTACTCTCTCATCTTTCCCTTCTGCTAAATCCTTCTCCCTCCTGTCTCCTGATTCTGCCTCTTCAACCCAACTCTCCTCCCTTTCCGCATCCTATGACTTGCACTAGAGGTCGACCGATTTATCGGCATGCCCGATTAATTAGGGCCGATTTCAAGTTTTCATAACAATCGGTAATCGGCCTTTTTGGATGCCGATTATGGCCGATTACATTGCAATCCACGAGGAGACTGCATGGCAGGCTGACCACCTGTTACGCGAGTGCAGCATCAAAACGACCTGTGGCTGCAAGGAGCCAAGGTAAGTTGCTTGCTAGCATTAACTTATCTTATAAAAACAATCAATCTTAACATAATCACTAGTTAACTACACATAGTTGATGATATTACTAGGTTAATTAGCTTGTTCTGCGTTGCATATAATAAATGCGGTGCCTGTTAATTTATCATCGAATCACAGCCTACTTCAATTTCGCCAAACGGGTGGTGATTTAACAAAAGCTCAAATGTACCTAACCATAAACATCAATACACTGAAGTATATATATTTTTAAACCTGCATATTTAGTTAAACGAAATGCATGTTAGCAAGCAGTATTAACTAGAGAAATTGTCACTTCTCTTGCGTTCAGCGCAAGCAGAGTCAGGGTATATGCAGCAGTTTGGGCCACCTGGCTCGTTGCAAACTGTGTGAAGAGCATTTCTTCCTAACATAGACTGTAATTAATTTGCCAGAATTTGCCATAATTATGACATAACATTGAAGGTTGTGCAATGTAACAGCAATATTTAGACTTAGGGTTGCCACACGTTCGATCAAATACGGAACGGTTCCGTATTTCACTGAAAAAATAAACGTTTTGTTTTCGAAATGATAGTTTCCGGATTTGACCATATTAATGACCAAAGGCTCGTATTTCTGTGTGTTTATTATATTATAATTAAGTATATGATTTGATATTTGATAGAGCAGTCTGACTGAGCGCTGGTAAGCAGCAGCAGGTTCGTAAGAATTCATTCAAACAGCACTTTACTGCGTTTGCCAGCAGCTCTTAGCAATGCTTGAAGCACAGTGCTGTTTATGACTTCAAGCCTATCAACTCCCAAGATTAGGCTGGCAATACTAAAGTGCCTATAAGAACATCCAATGGTCAAAGGTATATGAAATACAAATGGTATAGAGAGAAATAGTCGGCGAGTCATAATTCCTATAATAACGAAGACCTAAAACTTCTTAACTGGGAATATTGAAGACTCATGTTAAAACGAACCATGTTAAAAGGAAGCTTTCATATGAACTCATGTTCTGAGCAAGGAACTTAAATGTTAGCTTTTTTACATGGCACATATTCCACTTTTACTTTCTTCTCCAACACTGTGTTTTTGCATTATTTAAACCAAATTGAACATATTTCATTATTTATTTGAGACTAAATAGATTTTATTTATGTATTTTATTAAGTTAAAATAAAAGTGTTGATTGTTCATTGTTCAATAATTGTCATTATTACACACATACATATTATAAAATCGGCCGATTAATCGGTATGGGCTTTTTTGGGTCCTCAATAATCGGTATCGGTCAACCTCTAACTTGCACTGTACCCTTTCCTCCCGGTCGGCTTGGGAGGAAAGGGGACTAAACTTCCGGACGACCTATCAGCCTTTCACTCCCTCCTCTCTACCTTTGCTTCCTCTGTATCCACTGCTAACTCCACTTTCAATCACTCTAAATGTCAAGCTTCTGCCTCTAACCCTAGGAAACTCTTTTCAACCTTCTCCCTCCCTAATCCTCCACACCCTCCCCCTACGTGGATGACTTTGTCAACCACTTTAAAAAGAAGGTTGACGACATCCGCTCCTCATTCACTCAGCATATTGAGTCCACTGGTCCCACTCACACATAATTACCCTACGCCTTGACCTCTTTATCCTCTCTCTCTCCCGATTAAATCCTGCGACTAGTGAGATCCGGCCGCCAGACAACTTGCCCACTCAACCCCATCCCCTCTCCATATCTCTTGAGACCTTCTCCCATTCCTCATCAACTTATCCCTGACCACTGGCTGCGTCCCACCGGACTTCAAAATGGCCTGAGTCGCTCCCCTGCTCAAAGCAACACTCATGACTCCTCTGATGTCAAAAACTACAGACCGGTATTCTTTATTTTATTTTCAAAACATTGAGTGTGCGGTCGGTCTCTGACCAACTCTCTTGCCATCTCTCTCAGAATGATCTTCTTGACCTTAACCAGTCAGCCTTCAAGATGGGTAACTCAACCGAGACTGCTCCTCTGTGTCACAGAGGCTCTCTGCACTGCCAAAGCTGACTCTCCTCTCTCATCCTCCTAGATCTATCCACTGCCTTTGACACCATGAACCATCAGACCTCCTCTCCACTTTCTCAGGCTAGGCGTCTCAGGCTCTGCACACTCTTGGATTGCATCCTACCTGGCAGGCTGCTTCTACCAGGTGACGTGGAGAGGATCTGTGTCTGCACCAGGTGGTGACACACATCTTTGCATGCCTGACAGATACGCTGCCCACCTGGTGTTCAACCTTCCAAAGTTCTCCCATGTCACCCCGCTCTTCCGCACAATCCACTGGCTTCCAGTCGAAGCTCGCATCCACTACAAGACCATGGTACTTGCCTACGAAGCAGCAACAGGAACTGCCCCTCCATACCTTTAGGCTATACTCAAACCCTACACCCCAACCCGAGCACTCTTCTGCCACCTCTGGTCTCTTGGCCCTCCAAACTATGACTGTGATATGTGGTTGTCTCACCTAGCTATCTGAAGATGAATGCACTAAATGTAAGTCGCTTTTGATAAGAGGGTCTGCTAAATTACTAAAAAGTAAAATGTAAGGAAGGGGAGGTGTGTGTGTGTGTGTTTAGGCCTGAAGGAGGGGAGGTGTGTGTGACTACCGATCTCTGGCTTATCCATGAGGCTGATGATGATGCGGAAGGGTCGGAGATAACCAATCACGCTCTCCGGGTCTGCCTCCACATCCTTCTGATTCAGGATGTTGATCAAAGCCTAAGTACAGAGAAACAGAGTACATACATACACAAGGTTACACCACCAGGTATTGACTGAATCCAAGGTCACATTGTTTCTATGTTTTCGTATTTGAATGAGTGACTTGCATTTAAAGGGCAGGTGTTTTTCGAGAAGTCCTTTGTGAGGTTTAATCCTCTGTAACAGTATGATTTATATAACTGCTCAACAGTAGTGTTAGTGTGTCTGACCTGCACTAGGAGTTCTCTGGAGTGGGTGTTGAAGTAGAAGGCTGTGTGTTCCTCCATGGAGATGTCAGGGTCTGCTGCAATCATACCCCCCTTAATGTCTGTGCCTGGCGAACAGCAACACACACACACACACTGACAGATAGTAATTTACAGTGCCTTCAGAAAGTATTCACACCCCTTGACTTTTTCAACATTTTGTTGTTACAGCCTAAAAAGAAAATTGCTTAAAAAAAAAAAACACCCCATAAAGTGGAATTATGCTTTTCAAAATGTTTACTAATGAACTACTAATAACACTGGATGGTGTATAAATACATCAAGTCACTACAACGATACAGGCTTCCTTCCTAATTCAGTTGCCAGAGAGGAAGGAAACCGCTCAGGTATTTCGCCATGATGCCAAGGGTGAGGATGGATCAACAACATTTTAGTTACTCCACAATACTAAACTAATTGACTAAACTAATTCCAAAACATGTATCCTGTTTGTAACAAGGCACAATTTTTTGTCCTTAATACAAAGTGTTATGTTTGGGGCAAATCCAATACAACACATTACTGAGTACAATTCTCCATATTTTCAAGCAAAGTGGTGGCTGTATCATGTAATGGGTATGCTTGCAACCGTCATGGACTGGGGAGTTTTTCAGGATAAAAAATACATTGAATGGAGCTAAGCACAGGCAAAATCCTAGCAGAAAACCTGGTTCAGTCTGCTTTCCACCAGACACTGGGAGATGAATCCACCTTTCAGAAGGATAATAACCTAAAACACAAGGCCAAATCTACACTAGTTGCTTACCAAGAAGACAGTGAATGTTCTGGAGTGGCCGAGTTACAGTTTTGACTTAAATCTACTTGAAAATCTATGGCAAGATCTGAAAATGTTTATCTAGCAATGATCAACAACCAATTTGAAAGAGCTTGAAGAATTTTGAAAAGAATAATGAGCAAATGTTGCCCAATCCAGGTGTGGAAAGCTCTAAGAGACTTGCCCAGAAAGACAGCTGTAATCGCTGCCAAAGGTGCTTCTACAAAGTATTGACTCAGGGGTGTGAATACTTATGTAAATGAGATCTCTATTTCATTTTCAATACATTTCTAAACATTTCTAAAAACATGTTTTGTGTGTAGAAAATAAATACTTTTTTAATACATTTTGAATTCAGGCTGTAACACAACAAAATATTGAATAAGTCAAGGGGTATGAATACTTTTTGAAGACACTGTATAATAACAAGGCATACATTTTTGTCTCTTTAATGCAAGGGGGAAATAATTGAAGCTATATGGATAAATGTATTACCTAGACTTTAACGACATTAGCTACTAAAGCAACTAAAGCTATTATTAGCTACACAGTGAACTATATTCAGGCCTATTGCTAGACTAGGACTCAAAGCCATAACTTCATTGCATGTGGGTGTGTGTGTGTGTGGTGCATGTCTATCCACACGAGCTACCTAGCAGCCAGCCGTAGAGGCGTCTGTTGAGGGACATGTCTCTGCGGAGCAGCGTGAGGGAAGCAGCAGACACCACTGTGATCATGTCCTCCCTGGTCATAGGAATACTGCCTTCTGTTGGGTCCTGAGAGAACAACAGGTACAGAGGGGGCACAGGGAGGAGGAAGAAGGAGTTAATGAAGAGGGAGAAGGAAACATTAGCAGATGAAGATAGAGAGGCAGAGAAGGAAGAGTTGGAGGAGGAGCGAGGGGAAGTGGAGGAGCAGGACAGGGTGGATAAGCTGAAAAAGGTGAGGTGGTGAAGGAGGAAAAGTTACTCACCAGGCAGGTGGCCAAGGAGAAGAAGTATAGCAGGATCTCCAACATGTTCCTCTGCACCAGAACATTAGAGTCCTGCAGAGACAGACACAACGCCTTCATCTGGAAGAGAGAGGAAAGTAAAGGGAGATACCTAGTCAGTTGTACAACTGAATGCCTTCAACTGAAATGTGTCTTCCGCATTTAACCCAACCCCTCTGAATCTGAGAGGTGTGGGGAGCTGCCTTAATCGACATCCACGTCTTCGGCGCCCGGGGAACAGGTTAACTGCCTTGCTCAGGGGCAGAATGACAGATTTTTACCTTATCAGCTCGGGGATTCGATCCAGCAACCTTTCGGTTACTGGCCCAACGCTCTAACCACTAGAGGGAGAGAGAGGTTCTACAACATATCCAACATGGCAGACACATCCCGACACTCATACTCATATTAACATGTGGAAACACACATCAACTCACCACCAAGCGGTTGTTATAGCCCAGCATGCATCTCTGCTGGCGCGGTGGGGTGAAGCGGTCGAAGTGTGTGACGATGAAGAGAGAGGCGGGTAGCCGGACCAGAGGGCTGACCAACACACTGCCCCACAGAGCACCATAGAACACTTGCTGGCCCACTAACAGAGACAGCCTCAGTAGCAACGCATCCGTCCTGGACAGAGAAGGGAGAGAGATCAAAGTTTAAGATAGTGGGAAAAGGAAGAGGATATGTTATATTATGCAAATATTTATGGGAGAGCTATTTTTAGCTCTGTTTAGATACACAGGTACATGTGTGCGTACCTGTCGTAGACATCAGCTCCCTCCTCCAGGCCAGGCAGTAGTCCAGTGATGAAGGCCTGTAGGCTGGGCAGTAAGGCCCTCTGTAGGGGGAGGTAGTAGCGCTCATACAGCGTCAACAGGGCTGGCTTCACCGCCATCGCAGCATGGCCCAGCAACGGGAACAGTCCTGAGCTAAAACACACACGACAGAGATCAATACAACACACTAACTCATACAGTACAGGTGAACAACACACAAATCCCCCCAAAACACACTAACATTGTTCAATAGGCCTTCAAACAAATCAGGACAATAGAGAGGCATGTACATGCACACACACAAAATGGGTTAGACTGGTTCGCACGAGTCCCACACCTGTAGATGAAGAGGTCCTTGGCCAGCCATTTGGTGCCGATGATCTTGAAGATGATCTCATAGGTCTCTAAGGCCTTGAGGTGCACTCCACTGGGCAGGGCCGGGTGCAGACACTGGGCCAGACGCTTCCCAATGATCAGCCTCTGGGGCAGCAGAGAGTAGCGCAGGTTACTTTGCAGGGCCTAGGGGGACAGACAGTGAGAGATATGCCAGTGGTGCGTGTTAGTGGTATGTGTTTTAATGAATATCAATGAAGTTCGTAATTCATTGGTAATTATTGTATAATTACCATGCTACTTTGTAATTTGCTTTGTTTACTTGACATATTAATGCTAAAGTGGCCTGAAATAATTCTCATTCATTCACACATAGCACCTAGACACACACAGATCAACACACGGCCATTCTACCATAACACTCCTTAGCAAACATCCTTCTTCCTAAAGCAGGGACCTACTAGTGTCCAAAGTCCCACTTGGGTGGAGCAGGGGACAGAGTGAGGCCATGTATTCTGGGCTATTGAAGTAGAACA
Organism: Salvelinus alpinus; assembly: GCF_045679555.1. Taxonomy (NCBI): domain Eukaryota; kingdom Metazoa; phylum Chordata; class Actinopteri; order Salmoniformes; family Salmonidae; genus Salvelinus; species Salvelinus alpinus. The sequence continues at coordinate 29,893,714 of NC_092099.1, forward strand.
ATTTACGAGAAACTTGAAACGGAGTGCCTGCAAAAGCAATCTATACACACTATATGATAGGTCAATAAGAGTTTGAATAATGTGTTTGGTAAATACATTATTCAGTGAAAGGGATAGTCTATCAGCCTCTCCATTGAATGATTGGGGGATAAGTGAATGAACACTGATGTAGGATAATTTTTAGAAACTCAATTGATAGATTGGGAATGATTTCCATCTCCCAGTCCACTGATCCTGGAGCCAGATCCAGATAGAACCAGATGCAACCATGGCAATGCCAGCAAGGCCAGATAAGTGACTGCAGGTAGTGACTGGGCTCAGAGCCAGAGAGTCACTCACACACAGACACACGCCCATCAACTCTTACACACATATAATATGCATGTTGTTGAGTTTAAAATTGCCGAAAGTAGCAAAAACGATTCCTGCTTTGTTTACAGAACTGTTAAACTGACACTTCCGCATGCAAATGCTCTCAATGCAAACCAACATACACAAAATACCTAATAAAACATTAATGGCAATACACTGATCAAGAGACCAATGGCCTGTCTAACTCATCAATGCAAAAGAATAAGCAGTGCTCTTCTACTCTGACAGGACACGAACACAGAGGAAATGCAAATCAGGATGGAAATACAACTGAATGCACCACTGAGTAATTTCATCTGTCACACCATGGGTGCAACTCAATAGTATAGAGTGTCTGGATGTCTGACCTCCAGACTCAATATATTGTACCAGCCTTGCCATCCATACCTTGTTGAGTTTGCCCAGAGAGGAGATGAGGTCAGCCCACTCGCTGGACGACTCAAAGTTCCGCAGGGCTTTCTCGATGACCGCTGCGTAGCTACGGTAACGGTAGTCATTCTGCAGCTCCTGCTCCTCGGGATCCATGATGCCTCACTCACGCCCCAGCATGCTCAGCCTGTGTCTGGGGAAAGGAAGGGGAGCAGAGGAGGATAGGGAGAGAGGGGGAGACAGAACAGAGAATTGTTGTCAGACATTAATCCCTACACCAAAATCATGTCCAATAGGCTACATGTACTTGAAATGTTTTGATACGGTGTAACCTAATGAACACAACCCTGAACCCAGATCTCTGTTTGTAGCATGTTGCAGAGGGATTTTTCTTGCAAACGTGGTTTGATATGCTTACAGTCACACGTGCACACACACACATGCAGGAATCACAATGTGCTCAATCATGATTGGGTCTGCTCTGTGCTGGTCTGCCTGGCCTGTCTTGAATTCTGAGAACGATGGGAGAGGGAGGAGTGTGTACAATAGACAACTGGTATTTAGGACACAAGGCGAAGAATTCCTGTTTACCACATTTACACGTGCTCCCAGAGGAATAAACATCAGGGCCCATATTCACAAAGTGTCTCCTGATAGAAGTGCTGATCTAGGAGTAGTTTAGCCTTTTAAATCATGATGAATAAGATGGGAGCACTCTTACTCTTGAGATGATTTGTGAATACTGGAGCAAGTAACGCCCACAGACGCTTGCTATGACAACCAGTGGGATAGCGAGTCCTTTGAAAGATCTCAAATGGAAACCTCATCCTCGATATGCAATAAACAGGCTTAATGTCAATAAAACCATTTATTCAGCTAGCAAAAATATTTGGTTGAACTGCATTATGATCAGATGGCTCTTCTGCAGTGGCATAGTTGTTTTGTGTGTGTGTGTGTACTATGCCAATGTAATAGAGCAGAGAGAGGGACTAACATACAGGACAGGATTAGAGCAACAGAGACATCTGGACTCACTTTGGGAGCGAGAGAGAGGCTTTAACATGGGCAAGCCTGCCCAACACGTGCCTGACAACACACACACGCACACACAATATTATGCTTATAAAAACACAATATCATGAGTTCCCTGGTTGTTTCGTTAAAGACACGAGCACTGCCACATGGGAGGAGTCTCATTCTGGTCACTCCATGTCAGTACAGTAGCAGGTCAGCTTACCTCTGGAAATAATTCCTCCTTTAACAGAATAACAGCGAGGAAGCACTATAAAACTCAATGCCTTGAGCCATGGAAACAGGAGAGAACATGGTGCTGCTGAGCAACAATAACATGGCAGCCAGTAACCAAGTCAGAGTAAATGTCAACGACAAAGTGGTTTACCAATACATGCTCTACCCTAATCACTCTGTCTGGGGTATACCTGCGCACACCTCAAGCTCAGAACCCATATCCCTCCCCTCTATATGTGTAACAACCTAGCTCTCTGTGTCTGTGTCTTAGAGGCTGTGTGTGGATAGTGAGATCACAGGCACACTCAGTCGATTGATTAAATTAGGGCCATCTCAGGTCAACATCTCTAGTCTGGGTTCTAATGGACAGGAGGGGCTGCTTTTGTTTGTTTGCCAGCCTTACCATTCTTTATCTGTCTGTCTCCTCCACAACATTGATCTTCAAAGTGTTTCCTGGAAACAAAATGAGCAGACACGCCGACACACACATGGATTGACTTGATAATTGACTAGGACTATCTCCTTTAAATCTAGGCCTATTTCTGTCTCTGTTTCTCTCTAAACCTTTATCTCAGACAAGCTTAGGGTTTTGTAGACAGAAAGGTTGACAAAGAGACAGACGGGAAAGTTTGCCGATGGCACGACGGTGGTAGGCCTCATCACCGACGATGATGAAACAGCATATAGGGAGGTCAGAGACCTGGCAGTGCGGTGCCAGGACAACAACCTGTCCCTCAACGTCAGCACGACAAAGGAGCTGATGGTGGACTACGTGAACCGAAGGGCCGAGCACGCCCCCATTCACATGGACGGGGCTGTAGTGGAGCAGGTCAAGAGCATCAAGTTCCTGTGTCCACATCACTAAGGATCTATTGAGGTCCAAACACACCAACACAGTCATGAAAAGGGCATGACAATGCCTCTTCCACCACAACAACACCTTAAGATCCTCAAAATGTTCTGCAGCTGCGCCATTGAGAGAATCTTGACTGGTCTAGTCCATTACTGGGGCCGAACTCCCTGCCATCCATGACCTCTATACCAGGCGGTGTCAGAGGAAGGCCCTTAAAAATTGTCAAAGACCCCAGCCACCCAAGTCATACTGTTCTCTCTGCTACCACAAGGCAAGCGGTAACGATACACCAAGTTTGGAACCAACAGGACCCTGAATAGCTTCTACCCACAAGCTATAAAACTGCTAAATAGTTAGTTAAATAGTTCAAGTTGCACTATGCAGACATCGCGCTGCCATTTTGTGGTTGCTAAAACTCTAATAGTTTGCCTAATTTCAGTTTATGTGACAAAAATAGCTAGTATAGTGTAGAGAATCATTGTACCATTTAAACCACTGTGAAATATATTTTCCATAACCAAAAATATTGTTGTTTCATCTGGTGTACAAAACCGAAAGCAAAAGACACAAAAACAAAACTTAAGGGGAAGCACAGTAACAGTGCACATAGAACAGATCTACCGCTTCTTAGACTTGCTTTCAAGTGGAATTATAGATCTATAACTCACATTTCTATGTCAATTTGGTCAGGTCACCCAAAAAGTTACATATTGCCACTTTGACCAACTAGCTACCAGGACTATCCACATTGACCCTTTTTGCACTAACTTTTTTTGACTCATCACATACACTGCTGCTACTTTTTCACTATCTGTCACTTCATTCCTAGTTATATGTAGATATCTATTACTTCGTACCCCTGCACATCGACTCGGTACTGGTACCCCTAGTATATAGCCAAGATCATCATTACTCATTGTCTATCGATTATTACTTTTATTATGGGTTTTACTTTTCTATTATTATTCCTCTATTTTCTGTCTCTCTGCATTGTTGGGAAGGGCTCGTAAGTAAGCATCTCACTGTTAGTACACACCTGTTGTTTACAAAGCATGTGACAAATAAAATTAGATTTAATTTGAATTGGAGTAAGAGAGTGAGAGAGAGCGAGAAAGAGAACGAGAGCTATAAGGAGGAGTATTTTATCACTGAGAGGGGAATCCTGGCTTATGAGTAGGCAGAAGTGACGTTGACAGCAACTTACACATCATGTCCTCATCTCCTGACCGACATTGAATAACACACCCTCACCCACTAAATCCTGCAAATCACTCCCAAACTCAACGCATTACAAAGATTAACTGACTTACTACTTTGGTACATACACCTACACCTACACACACACACACAGTATGACTTTAGCCTGTACGTGAACTGACTGACTATAGTCTGTCTAGCTCTGGTCAGATAACAGAACAGATAAGATGTGAATTGACCATTCTCTATCACAGCTGTGGCCATTGGACTAGAGCCGACCCCAATTAGTCGACTGGTTGATTGGTTGAGCTCCACTTTAATACAGATTCTGGATCAGAACCTCTCCTTTAAGAGGCTGGGTCAGTACTATCCCCAAACTTAGTGAAAAGGCCAGTCTCATTACAGCTGCTGACGCATCCACACATCTTCAGTCAGGTTCATTTTTTTTCTTTCCTTTCTGCCTCACTCTCCCAACTTCTGCTAATGTGGTATGTTCTCTCCTGACAGAGAAGTAAAGAAGAAAAGGGGATACCTAGTCAGTCATACAATTGAATGCATTCAATTGAAATGTGTCTTCCGCATTTAACCTAACCCCTCTGAATGAGAGGTGCGTGGGGCTGCCTTAATCAACATTGGCGCCTGGGGAACAGTGGGTTAACTGCCTTGCTCAGGGGCATAACTACAGATTTTTACCTTGTCAGCTCTGGGATTTGATCCACTGGCCCAACACTCCTACCTGCCAGGCTACCTGATTTTTATGCCATGTGAACACGTCAGGTGCAGAAATACAGGCTGCCCTGCATAGCACAACCTCAAGCCTGTCAAGTGACCTACTAAAACCCTCTGCAAACACATTACCCTGTGGATACAAATATCTTTCACAAAACTGATTTTATTAGCTTCCTGGAATATTTATCTAGTCATAAACTAATGTTTGAATTCAAACAAGGAAATGTAGATATTTAGGCCTACATCGTGTAAATACTCAAACACATTGCTGTGTAGCCCAAAGTTGCACTTCAACACACAATAATACCTGGAGCGGCCTATCAGACACTCATTCTCCATCTCATGAACATGCTGATAGGGAGCTGGGAGTGCTCGTGGTAGGCCTGCAACGTTTGCTCCTGAAGGGGAAAGGAGACTGTGTGTTTAGAGGGTGGACTCACTACCAGCTGATTTAGGGACACAAACCCAGTAGGAAATGCAAAGAGATATCAGTCACCTGATTGTGACACCAGGAAACTGACTACCATATAGCATATGACTACCGTATGCCTTGTGAGACAAGGCCTATAAAATGAATAGAACAGGCTAGAACTTCTAGGATGGGACAGACACTGGTGTTAAAGACTGAGTCATGGCAGCGCTATGGCTCTGAATGTGACTCTATAGACCTGACTGCATTATGTAAGATGGCCTCATCAAAGAGCAAATCGGGGATTTCCATCTGTCTGTGTGTGAGAAAGAGAATGAGAAGGAGAAACGATTTCATCCAATTAGATGTTGTTGGCAATGTATACTGAACAAAAATATAAATGCAACGTGTAAAGTGTTGGTCCCATGTTTCATGAGCTGAATAAAATATCCCAGAAATGTTCCATACACACAAAAAGCATATTTTTTGCACAAATTTCTTTACATTCCTATTAGTGAGCATTTCTCCTTTGCCAAGATAATCCACCTGACCGGTGTGGCATATCAAGAAGCTGATTAAACAGCATGATCATTACACAGGTGCACCTTATACTGGTTACAATAAAAGGCCACTCTAAAATGTCATACAACACAATTCCACAGGTCTTAAGTTAAAAGGGAGTGTGCAAGTGGCATGCTGACTGCAGGAATGTCCATGAGAGCTGTTGCCAGATAAGTGAATGTTCATTTCTCTACCATAAGCTGCCTCCAACGTCATTTTAGAGAAATTTGCAGTGCATCCAACAGGCCTCACAACCGCAGATCACGTGTAACAATGCCAGCCCAGGACCTCCACGTCCTGCTTCTTCACCTGCAGGATGGTCAAGATGGCCACCCGGACAGCTGATGATACTGACGAGTATTTATACCTGTAATAAAGCCCTTTTGTGGGGAAAAAATAATTCTGATTGGCTGGGTCTGGCTCCCCAGTGGGTGGGCCTATGCCCTCCCAGGCCCAACCAAAATTCTGCTGCTTCTTCATCTTTCCAATGTTGTTTATAAAGCTCCAGACTCAGTGCAACAATGTTACAATAACTGAGATTGAATGGTTGTTGATGTTGCAGAGAAATAATTAAAATAGCGTGAACGCGGCACTGCATCATGTCCCCGTTGTCCACCGAGTCAAAGGAATTAGGGTAGCACTATATTTAGATAATATTGATTCACAACAGGAAAACGTGAACTGGGGAGAAAACACAAGCCAATTAAAATGGAAACATGGTGATTTCAATGTGCTATATCCAGTGATTTATAGGCCTATATTATTGGCTACACCCCGTCAATTTGTATTCTCACCAAACCGGCACCTAATGTTGCGGTAAACAAAAAACACGAGGTGCATCATATGGGTGCATCAATGACTCACCAACTGCAAAACAAGCTCGGGTTTGAGCTGACCATTCGCGTGCGTCCAACAAATTTCACTAAATCCGGGGAAACCGACGAATGTTAACGGTTCTGGGTGTAGCGTCCGTTCTGTAACTGAAGCTTTGAGAAACCGTCAACCAACCGTTAGGGGGGGGGGGGGTGCGCGTTTCCAATTTCTCTCCTGCAGATCATGCTAAACGCAACAGTGTGGAAAGCCCAAACTCAGCTGATTCACAGAGAGCGATTGGAGCACGGAGAGCGCACTTCCTGATCTTCGGAGGGGTGGGGTGTGGAGCTCCTTGACAGTTCAGGTGCAGTATTTATCTTCACAAGCTAAAATCCCCTCACAATGTCAGTTAAAAGTATTCACAATTAATGAATAAGCGATTCAGCCGTGTTAGGTAAACCTGTTTCTTGAGTTCGGCGTTCAAATCAGAAATGATGTATCTTTTCTCACTGGCACCCCCGGTGTTGGTACATTCCAGGATATGCGACGTTTACAAACCTCTCACTTCACTGTCAGATATTTGGTCAAAGCTGGGGTAAAGAGCATTAACAAAAATAACTATCTGTTTATTTGTTATTTAATAATCATGTATTACATTTAACAGTCCTTTTTGAGACAATGAAGTGACTTGTTTAATCAAAGATAAGACTATCTTATAATACTAGCTATTCAGTGCACAACCTAGCCTCTGGCCCTGTAAACAAATGAGACACATTAACATGGTTGTTTAATGTAGGGTGGCAAGGAACCTAATGGTTAGAGCGTTGGCCCATAAGTAAGGTCACTGGTTTGAATACTTGAGCCAACAAGGTGAAAAATATATAATTTGCGCCGTACTACTATGGCTGTCCCAGTAAAACAACATATTTCACTGCACCTGTAATAAGGTGTACAGGTGTGTCCAACCCCTCCGCGGGCGTCCTAGTCCCGTTGGTATAGGTAATGTCAGACTTCACCCAGCCCGGGCAGCAGGGGTTTAGCTGGATCCTCTCTGGGGTGTCTGGGGTGCCATCAGGCCTATTTTGGACAACCCATAGCCAGAATTTGGCCAGCCCTTGCTGACGTGGCAACAAATCACTTCATCAGAGCCACTAGCTCCTCCTCTGCGATGTCATTTCTGGAGGTCCGGAGAACACACATGGAGAGGAAGAGGCTCATTGCACATGTCACTGGTGGCGAAGAATTTGGTTTAGAGAATGTGTTCTACTTGGCTGCCGAAGGATGCAGGGTCACCTTCTGGACATAGAGGGAGCTATTCGCTTACTTTAAATGTCAATGGCACAATGGCTGCATTTAGACAGGCAACCCAACTCTGGTCAAAATACAATTAGTAAAAAAAGAACAATCAAATTAGCTCTGACAAAAATCTGATGTGGGAAAAAAAAAAAAAATTGGGCTGCCTGTGTGAAAGCAGCCAGTGTGTCAGACTGTGTGAGTGAATGTTAAGGCATTAATAATGTGCAGTTACGTCTTGGGGCGATGCGTGCGTTGTTGATTAGCACATCCAGACCCCCGTACTCCTTCATGAAATGCTGCCATGCCGCCAGGATGTTGACCGGGTCTGTAATGTCCAGTTGGAGGAGTCTGGGCTTGAGTCCCTCCCTCTGCAGATCCTCCACAACCACGGCCCCTCTCTGGACGTCCCAGGCGCTCAGATACACATCCCATTTAAAGCCCTGGCACAGTGCCTGCACTATGGCTAACCCCAGGCCCCACGTGGAACCAGTGACCAGAGCCACCTGTGGGCCAGACATCACCTCAAAAAGAGAGAGAGAAATCAAAAGCTATAGATTCTGAAAGCTACAGAGCAGGGGTATTCAGATCTTTCCCTATGAGGTTCAGACTTCTGTTATACCTGATAATTAATTGCACACACCTTGGTGTCCCAGTTCTAAACCCTTCCCTGATTAGAAAAAAAAAAAAAACTTGAACTGGCTTCAAGGTCCAGATTTGAATTTGAGGGCCATAGATTCTGAGCTACCGGTAAACACATTTCCCGAGTTAAACGTTTATGTCCTCAATAACAATTAATAGGTATGAAACACTTTATAGCAGCGATTTTTTTTTTTTATGTAAAATTTAACGAGGCGAGTCAGTTAAGAACAAATTCTTATTTACAATGACAGCCTATGAACAGTGGGTTAACTGCCTTTTTTAGGGGTAGAACCTTTCGGTTACTTGCTCAACGCTCTAACCACTAGGCTACCTGCCGCTCCACAAATCCAGAGAGCTAGTTTGTCAGCTGTTGCTCTGACCCAGCGCTACATACCTTATTCAACTCCAGCCACCCAATACATGGACTGTTCTACATGCTACCGTCCGGCAGGCCGTACTGGTGCATCAAGGCTCAGACAGACTCCTAAACAGCGCCTATCCCCTGGCCATAAAACTGTTAATGGCTAACTACTAACTCTGAAAATAAATATCCCTCTCAGAGTATCCACACTGACTCTATGCCCATCCATTGGTCTCAACCTACTCAGACACAACCTATGCTGCTGCTAAAATTACTATTGATTACATGTATTACTCCATTACACTGCTGTCCATTGATTGCCATTCGTATTTGTTTATTCCAACTGGTCACTATTACTCCTGTTTACATGTTCAGTATATATTACCACTAGTATATTACCATAAGTATTTACTGTATATAATCCTAACACCAGTCACTTTTCAGCTGTTTTACAAGTATATCCTGCTACCATTAACCTTTTATGTATAAACCCACCTCAACCACACCAGTTACCCTGCATATTGAATAAGGTACTGGCACTGACCTGTATATACTTGCATTCTGGTGTTTCTAACTCACATAATAGTTCTTGTAGTTTTAATAGAATAAATATTTATGACCTTTTCTATTATCATCACTGCATTGTTGGAAAAGAGCTCTCAAGGTAGGAATTTAACTATTGTTTTACACCGGTTGTATCCTGTGCACGTTGTGAATAAACGTTGAAACTTTAATCAAGGTTCATGGTAGTTTAATCAGTTGTTTTAGTGATGGCCTATAACATTAGCCGGCACGCCCTGAAACTCGACTGGACTTGTTGGGGTATGCTGCTATGCAGTAAAAAATGAATCATCTAACACATCCACATAATATAAACATACATTAAAACGGAATTACCAGAGGAATTTAAGCAGTAGGCTATATTGTAGGAGTATGGTGACCCCTAAAGTCTACACAGTCACATGACCTTGTGGTCACCAGTGAATAAAGAATATTTTTCATTCAGATGTACAGTGCATCCGGAAAGTATTCAGAAACCTTAACTTTTTTGGCATTCTGTTACATTACAGTCTTATTCCCCCCCAACCCACACACAATACCCCATAATGACAAAGCGAAAACAGAAGGACAACCATCTCTACTGCACTCCACCAATCAGGCCTTTATGGTAGAGTGGCCAGACGGAAGCACATGACAGCCTGCTTGGAGAAACCAAGATTGAACTCTTAGGCCTGAATGTCAAGCGTCTCGTCTGGAGGAAACTGGCACCATCCCTACGGTGAAGCATGGTGGGAGCATCATGCAGTTGGGATGTTTTTCAGCGGCAGGGACTGGGAGACTAGTCAGGATTGAGGGAAAGATGAACAGAGCAAAGTACAAAGAGACCCTTGATGAAAACCTGCTCCAGATCGCTCAGGATCTCAGACTGGGGCGAAGGTTCACCTTCCAACAGGACAATGACCCTAAGCCACAGCCAAAACAACGCAGAAGTGGCATCGGGACAAGTCTCTGAAAGTCCTTGATTGGCCCGGACTTGAACCTGATCGAACAACTTGGCGGAACTTGAGAGGATCTGCAGACAAATGGAAGAAACTCCCCAAACAGGTGTGTCATACTCAAGACTCGGGGCTGTAATCGCTGCCAAAGGTACTTCAAAGTACTGCATAAAGGGTCAGAACACTTATGTAAATGTGATATGTTTATTTTTAATACATTTGCAAGAATTTCTAAAAAACAGTTTTTGCTTTGTCATTATGGGGTGTGTAGATTGAAAGGGGAAAAAACAATTTAAATCAATTTTAGAATAATGCTGTAACGTAACAAAATGTGGATAAAGGGGTCTGAATACTTTCCGAAATCACTGCATCACCAGTGTGGATGTAAAATTGTTAAAGTAGTATGGAGCACACCCCCGACTATGCAGAGAGCATAGTATGAACGGATATACCAAGAAGTGGCAGAGCATATTCCCATGAATGAGAGGAAACACTAATTGCTACATTCTGATATTAATATCTGTTGAAGTCAAAAGAGAGAATACATTTAAGCAATAAGGCCGAAGGGTTATACCAAAGCTAAGGGCTGTTCTCTCAACACGGAGTGCCTGGATACCACCCTTAGCTGTGGTACTGTATATTGGCCATTTACCACAAACCCCCCAGGGTGCCTTGCTATTATAAACTGGTTACCATCATAATTAAAAAACGTAAACAAATACATTTGCATCATATCAGCATCCAGGAGTCAAACTACCCAGTTTATAATTAAGCAATAGGACCTGAGGTGGTGCGGTATATGGGAAATATACCACGACTAAGGGCTGTTCTTATGTAAAACGCAACACGGTGTGGCTTTGCTACACGGACCCACCCCGAGGAGCCTTATTTCTATTATAGACGGATTAGCACCGTAAGCAGTAAAAATAAATATTTGGTCATACCCATGGTATACAGTCGGATATACCATGGCTTTCAGCCAAATCAGAATTCAGGGCTCGAACCACCCAGTTTATAATTGAGATTATGGCACTAGTCTGGTACATCAAGTGCATCATAAATGATCCAAGCTGATAAACAGGCATTTTATATTCCCTCCACCAGCAACAACCAGTCTGCATGGAAACAGAAATAAGTCTTTGCTAGGTAAAACTCCGTCTTATCTCAGCTCACTGGTCACCATAGCAACACCCACCCTTAGCATGCGCTCCAGCAGTTATATTTCACTAGTCATCCCCAAAGCCAACACCTCCTTTGGCCGCCTTTCCTTCCAGTTCTCTGCTACCAATGACTGGAACAAATGCAAAAATCACTGAAGTTGAAGACATATCTCCCTCACTAACTTCAAGCACCGGCTGTCAAGAGCAGCTCACCGATCGCTGCAGCTGTACACAGCCCATCTGTAAATAGCCCATCCAACTACCTACGTCATCCCCATACTTGTTTTGTTTTTTTCTGCTCTTTTGCACACCAGTATTTCTACTTGCACATCTTCATCTGCACATTATCACTCCAGTGTTAATTGCTAAATTGTAATTACTTTGCCACTATGGCCAATTTATTGCCTTACCTCCTTCATTTGCACACACTGTATACAGATATTTCTATTGTGTTATTGACTGTACGTTTGTTTATCCCATGTGTAACTCTGTGTTGTTTGTGTCGCACTGCTTTGCTCTATCTTGGCCAAGTCGCAGTTGTAAATGAGAACTTGTTCTCAACTGGCCTACCTGGTTAAATAAAAGGTGAAATAAAAAATAAAAAACATTACAAATACAAAGTGTATGTTACAGAATATTTTATTACGATAACAACTAGACAGGATTTTAGCGGACAAAGCGCTGTATAGGTGGCAGGAAGCAGAGAAACATTGCCATGCTTCTCTGGACGGGGCAATGGACTTAACTATCTCTGATGATCTTGGTCAGTTTGTGGATCTTTGTCTTGGTGGACATGTCCACATACTTATCTCCTATGCTGACAATCATACCACCCAGGATGGATGCGTCAGACTGGAGGAAAGAGAAAAGTAATACAAGTTAAAGCACCATTCAAACCATAGGCATATCAGCATGTTCCAGATTAGTGCTAGCCTGACAGTCCTAAGCCTTTGCATACACCAGGTGTTAGGTAGGGCTGGGCAATATCGACATAATATATCAAAGTATTTTTCTAATTTACCGGTATTTAATGTTTCTGAATAATAAGAGTTCTAGGCTATGCTTTATGGGTAGTGCAAGACCCTAGGATGGCAAAACATGAATTCGAAGTGGTTTTAAAAATGGGCTTTCTCCATTCTGATTGCTTCATACTGTTCAACCAAAAAGAACAGGACAAAACTGAGAGCGAAGTAGTCCCATTTGTAGAACATTGCACAGGAATCAAAAATCCTCTTTTGTAGCCCCCAACTCTGGTACTCGACCAACGGTTCCCATTTGTAGTTATTTATTACATTTCTGCATTCACTTCCAGCATTTATGAATTTCTTAAATTTTCTGCACTAATTTGTTATTACACTGAACAAAAATAAAACGCAACATGTAAAGCGTTGGTCCCATGTATCATGAGCTAAATTTAAAGATCAAATTTTTTCAGATGCACAAAAAGCTTCTCTCAAATGTTGTGTACAAATCTGTTTAGAACCCTATCACAGCCACGCCAGCCCAGGACCTCCACATCCAGCTTCTTCACCTGCGGGATCATCAGACCAGCCACCCAGACAGCTGATGAAACTATGGGTTTGTACAACTGAAGAATTTCTGTACAAACTGTCAGAAACCGTCTAAGGGAAGCACTCGGAGTGCTCGTTGTCCTCACCTGACTGCATTGCGGTGTCGTAACCAGTGGGCAAATGCTCACCTTCGACAGCCACCAAGAAGTGGCCTCTTCACGGATTAATCCCGTTTACAACTGTACCGGGCAGATAGCGTGTATAGTGTCGTGTGGGCAAGTGTTTTGCTGATATCAACGTTGTGAACAGAGTGCCCCACTGTGGGGTTATGGTATGGGCAAGCATAAGCCACGGACAACGAACACAATTGCATTATAGTCAATGGCAATTTGAATGCACAAATGAATGACAAGATCCTGAGGCCCATTGATGTGCCATTCTTCCACCGACATCACGTTATGCTTCAGCATGATAATGCACAACCCCATGTCGCAAGGATCTGTACACAATTCCTGGAAGCTGAAAATGTGCCAGTTCTTCCATGACCAGCTTACTCAGACATTTCACTTTTTCTTCTTCAATTTTTATATTTGCATTCCCAGTCAAGTGAAATCCATAGATTAGGGTCTAATGAATTTATTTCAATTGATTGATTTCCTTATATGAACTGTAACTTGGTAAAATCACTGAAATTGTTGCGTTTATATTTTAGTTCAGTGTAGTTTTATTTTCCTTAAATCTTTTGAAAATGTTCGAATTTTTCTTCCACTGACAAGTATTTTGTGTTGATCGTTGATCAAAAATGACATTCATTTGAATCCCACTTTGTAAAAACAAAATGTTGAGGGCTATGAATACTTTCTGAAGGCACAATTAGAAAATGTCACGACGGAAATAGTAAATGTTGGTCAACTTTCCAAATGTCAACAAAACACACTAGACAAGGTGGGATCTTTTATGTGTCTGTAAAATGCAATTAATGGTAGAATTGCTTTCATGCACAAATGTTGATATAATCATCATATCAAAATAAACTTGGAGTCACGTCACGCTATGGTGTTGTGTGGTCCTCCGACTGACTCAGGAAAGGATGCAGTTTGTTAGGCTACAGCTGAAATAAATGAACTTCACAGGGTGGTGACAGTGCATGGTGATGAGCTTGATGCTCCTTTCCAATAAATATCGTGAGTCTTATTCTGGCGACATGATCGACGCTTGGCTGCAGTTTACAAATAAAATAATCTTGCTCTTGTCCATAATATGAAATCAAATGTTATTTGTCAAATGATTCGTAAACAGGTGTTCACCAACAGTGAAAGGCTTCACCCCAAAAAAAGAGGGGAAAAAAAGAAATAATCTCATCATGTAGGCGATACCTGCACCTACCATAAAAGGTATTGATCAAAACGGTCACAGGCGAACACAATGGCTAGGCACTCCTCAATTTGGGCATATCCTCTCCTTTAGATCCATTTCCCTTGCTCTTTGTAAGAGGTGAGTCAGGTTGTGGTCATAGTCCTGCACGGCTTCTTCCAATGTAGCACCACAGTCGTATACCAGGATGTCATCAGTCATAACGCTTATTCCTGGCAGTCCCTGAAGTGCATCCTGTTGCCTTTGCTGATATTAGTCTGCAGCTGGTTTCACTCCAAAAAGGTAACCAACCTTGTCCATCGGTATCTACCATTGGGGGTCCAAAATGTGGTGAGGTAACGTTTCCCTTCATCCAAACAGCATACCTGCCAGTACTCATTTTTTTGCATCCATTCACAAAAATATTTGTTTTTTCCAGGCTAGGGAGTACCTCTTCAATAGTATGTATTTGGTCATGTACCCTACATAAGGCTTTGTTCAGGGCACTTGGATCAAGGCAGACTTATTTTGCCTGGCTTTTCCACCACAATCATGTTGCTTATCCACTTAGTAGGTTTGGTGACCTTCGTATTGACACCCTGTTCCTCCATTGAATCAACAGCCTTTATTATCGTTTCCTTCAGTGGAGTGGGGATTTGGCGGGGAAGTTGTTGAACTGGTCTGACAGACTCATCCACCATTAGGTGGAGCTCACCTCACAGATATTCCAACCCTTCAAAAATGTCCTCAAACTGTTTCAGTATTGCCTCTGAGGTGTTCAAGTATGATGGGACATTTCGTTTTTCTTTAGTGCTGACATGATGAACAACATGTTGGTGGTTGAGCTGTATTAACTTAAGCTTTTCACATGTTTCTGCTGAAAGGAGAGGCTTTTGCAAGGTTTTCACCATTTGGAACTTTAGCACATAGGTTTCCGCATCATGATTGGCTTGTAGTTCACACTCCCCTACTGGTGAAATAACCAAGCCATTGTACAGCCTTAGCCTTGCTTGGTTGTGGCTGGAGAGCATGTGCCAAGACCAAATCGGGCACTTTCGCTATATAACTAAAAATGCGTGTATGGCAAAACCATCAGTAGTTTAAAATGCGATGGAAACCCATTTAACTTCTATTTTCTATTCACTACATGAGAATTTAACTGCAAGTTATTTATGTGCACTACGTCATCACGCACAGCCTTTTAGTCACAACTAATCAATTTGATTTAAACATATCTCTGGTGGGAGAAAGAAAAAAAACTGAATGCATACCAGTATATATATATTTTTAACAGTTTACCGCCCTGCCCTACCAGGAGTTGACGGCAGATAAATCCTTATTGTGCCACCGAGGACACGAATTGAGTATGGTCTCACCTTGGTCTCTAGTATGAGAGTCTCTCCCTTTGCCAGGAAGCCGTTCAGAGCCACCTTCAGCTCTGCCAGGTTAGCTTCATCCAGGGGCTGTGTCATACACACAAAGATCAAATCAAACACTATAATAACTAATATGGAACTTGGTTTGACAACTATATACAGTTGAAGTCGGAAGTTTACATACACTTAGGTTGGAGTCATTAAAACTCGTTTTTCAACCACTCCACAAATTTCTTGTCAACAAACTATAGTTTTGGCAAATCAGTTAGGACATCTACATTGTGCATGACAAGTAATTTTTCCAACAATCGTTTAGAGATTATTTCACTATCACAATTCCAGTGGGTCAAAAGTTTAAAAACACTAAGTTGATTGTGCCTTTAAACAGCTTGTAAAATTCCAGATAATGATGTCATGCATTAGAAGCTTCTGATAAATGATGTCAATTAGCCTGAGTCAATTGGAGGAGTACATGTAGGTGTATTAAAAGGCCTACCTTCAAAATCAGTGCCTCTTTGCTTGACATCATGGGAAAATCAAAAGAAATCCACCAAGACCGCAGGAAAAAAATTGTTGACCTCCACAAGTCTGGTTCATCCTTGGTAGCAATTTCCAAACGCCTGAAGGTACCACATTCATCTGTACAAACAATAGTACGCAAGTATAAACACCATGGGACCACGCAGCCATCACATCGCTCAGGAAGGAGGCGTGTTCTGTCTCCGATAGATGAACGTACTTTGGTGCGAAAAGTGCAACTCAATCCCAGAACAACAGCAAAGGACCTTGTGAAGATGCTGGAGGAAACAGGCACAAAAGTATATATATCCACAGTAAAACGAGTCCTATATCGACATAACCTGAGAGGCTGCTCCGCAAGGAAGAAGCCACTGCTCCAAAACCACCATAAAAAAGCCAGACTAGTTTGCAACTGCACATGGGGAAAAATATCATACTTTGAGAAATGTCCTCTGGTCTGATGAAACAAAAATAGAACTGTTTGACCATAATGACCATCATTATGTTTGGAGGAAGAAGGAGGAGGCTTGCAAGTCAAAGAACACCATCCCAACCGTGAAGCACGGGGGTGGCAGCATCATGTTGTGGGGGTGCTTTGCTGCAGGAGGGACTGGTGCACTAAACAAAATAGATGGCATCATGAGAAAGTCAAATTATGTGGATATTGAAGCAACATCTCAAGACATCAGTCAGGAAGTTAAAGCTTGGTCGCAAATGGGTCTTCCAAACGGACAATGACCCCAAGCATGCTTCTAAAGTTGTGGGGAAATGGCTTAAGGACAACAAAGTCAAGGTATTGGAGTGGCCATCACAAAGCCCTGACCTCAATCCTATAGAATATTTGTGGGCAGAACTGAAAAAGCGTGTGCAAACAAGGAGGCCTACAAACCTGACTCAGTTACACCAGCTCTGTCAGGAGGAATGGGCCACAATTCACCCAACTTATTGTGGGAAGCTTGTGGAAGGCTACCCGAAACGTTTGACCCAAGTTAAACAATTTAAAGGCAATGCTACCAAATACTAATTGAGTGCATGTAAACTTCTGACCCACTGGGAATGTGATGAAAGAAATAAAACATTAAATAAATCATTCTCTCTACTATTATTCTGACAATTCACATTCTTAAAAAAAGTGGTGATCCTAACTGACCTAAAACAGGGATTTTTTTTACTAGGATTCAATTTCAGGAATTGTGAAAAACTGAGTTTAAATGTATTTGGCTAAGGTGTATGTAAACTTCTGACTTCAACTGTACAACCACAGTGTGCATGTGTGTATGGTGGTGGGTCACCGTACATGTGCGGTGGTGACAGTGCAGATGACCTCGCCACGGTGAGCGCTCATCATTTTCGCAAAGGCGCCAACGACATCTGCGGTCAGGGTCAGGCGACCATTATCTGCCAACACAGCTGAGGAGGAGAGAGGGGAACAATGAAACATCAGTGGCTTAGCCAGTAGCCACAAATAACATTTGCACAAACTGCATTTGCATTCAGTAACATTAGTAAGGGTGACGATGTTCTCATAACAAAAGCAAAAATACTCAACTATTTCTCCTAATCTCTCCTTTGTATCACTAGTTAATTAAGATCATTAGTGAGCAGTAAACAGTACTCTTAGCTGACATTTACTTTATATTCCGGTATCAACTAGCCAACCAAAAAGGTAGGTTGTCACTACTTACCACAGCCAAAGTCATTACTACAATTTCTCTTAAAATTTGATTTTAAACCTAAAATGTAACCACATTGCTAAGCTCACGCCTAACTCCAAACTTAAATGTAGACCAAAAAGCACATTTTTGTTTTCATGAATTTACAATTTTGACTGCGTCTGTGGTAACTAGTGGAGACAAAAAAAAGGTATGGAGTGACATCCATATCGCTTTTTCCAGTTCAGATGGTCAAGAGAGTCAGAAGACAAGGAAATTAAGCAGTTTTGTAGATGAGGCTCTTGACGGCAGAAAAACAATGTCATCCTCCCCAAACCAGCCCCATTTATTTTTGTTACACAACAGCAGTTTCCAGAACAAGAGTGCACTGTGGAGTATGACTTAGTTAGGCTGGGCGACTCACTGATGAGGTTAACTGTTATTGGGGAGAGATTCGCCTTAGTCATGGCAGCACCAAAGAACTTCAGCTTGAGGCTGCGCTTGACATGAGGGTTCATCACAATACTGGACAGCTTGGGGTCCTTGATCAGAACCTGGTTGAGAGAATGAAAAGACAGAGAGAAAGAGAGCTGGTCAAAAATGATAGTGGCCGCAGTCAGTGCCTAACAAACTAATGTATGTTTCCCTAGTTAATAGAGAGTGTATATACACATTACACACAAGTGGACAGAGAGTACTAAGACAGGAGAGAGAGGTGCAGTGGATAACTCACCGACAACGTCCTCATCTCCTTCTCGACTTGTTCCAGTTTCTTCTGCTTGCTGGCAGCAGAGAACAGGGCTGTGGCATAGCGGCCTCCGACCCCATACACGTCGATGGGGGGCTAAAATAGAAAACGGACACAAACATAAGCAATAACCAACCACGTACTTGAACCACAGAGCAAATGACCACTGACATTGCTCAAGCTGTAGCGTGCGTGATAATCATATTACCAAAGGACATGATCAGTCATAGAACAGAATATTGCACTGATCAGATGACAAGGGTAATTTGAAGTTGAACTTCATAATTCTTACCCTGATCAAAGCTTGTCGGAGAACCGACGTGCTGAATTGACGCACCTGAAAAAGGATAGAGATGATAAAGGAAATGATTAATACATAACAGTGACGTCTGGAGTGCAGTAGCTGTTAGTTTGCTAATGAAGATAGCCTGCTAACTATCAAAATCGTTTTGAACTAGCAAAAAATCTTGACCACATTTTCTACAATGTCATGCGCCTGTCTTATGGACAACAGTAAACAGTAATGTCATTGCTCCGTAGCAAAATGACAAATAAGCATAACTAGGTAGCTAGCTATATTCAACAAGCTAGCGGAATGTCATTAACATTAGCTAGTTAACGGTAGCGGAGCGGGCTTGTCAAGTTCACAGAAGGCCTCGCGTGTTGTGCGTTGATAACTATTTCTGCACGACATCAAAACAATGCACATTGATCCATTTTGTGCCAATTAATAATATACATACATTCTCAAATTACAAAACCCAGCCATGAATCGCATAACATTCACGTTCATCCGAAAGTCATACCTGCAGCCCCAGTCCTAATGCTGCCATTTTCTTCAGACTGTAGGTCAACTTCTGCGCATGAAAGCTGGTCGCAAAAGAAACACGTATATTCTGAAGCGAGAAGCATTATGGGAAACGTAGTTCGTATGTCGATATAGTGGAAATGTACTTCCTAAAAGTGTGGCATATGGATAAGCAGCACAGACAAGCCCTAAGAATATGTTGTGGAGCACTCAGGACCTCCTCGGTGGCAGCAATGCAGGTACAGTTGGGAGAGATGCCATTAAAGTTAAGATAGACAGCAACTAACCATGACATATGGGTAAATCTAAAAGGACATAAGGTTGCATATCCTACAAAAAAAGGTACTCCTAGAGTAATGGGAAAGTGAACAAAATTTGAGTACAAGTTTTGGGTGGATAGGCAATGGCACGGCGAGAGAGATGGGGTTGATTGGGAAGGAGTTTAGCCCCTCTGTGTGTCTTCCTGCTATCCCACTGGTTGCACAGGAGGTTGGTGGCACCTTAATTGGCTTGTGGTAATGGCTGGAGCGGAGTAAGTGTGATGGTATCAAATACATCAAACACATGGTTTCCAAGTGTTTGCCATTCGATTTGTTACATTCCAGCGATTATTGTGAACCGTCATGCCCTCAGCAGCCTCCACTGCTTGGTTGTTGCTTGAGAGGGTAAGTTGTTAAGGAAGGAGTAGATTCTGTTGTAAGTGAACATTTAAAAACACAATACTATGCTTTCTTGAATATATTCACAGATGGATCTATAGACCCTAAAACTGGGAGGACAGGTGCAGCTTTTAGTGTTCCTGAGTCTAAGGTGGCAGTGACAAAATGAACAAAGGATCATTTATCTGTTTACACAATGGAGTTGCTGTCCATACTCTTGGTTGCAGAGTTGGTGGAGGAGGTGAGGCCAGACAGGGTAGTCATCTACTCTGACTCCTGTGCAGCACTGATAAGATTAAATTAATTTGTGTCTCAGAGCAGACAGGATGTGTTGTATGAGGTTTTGCAGTGCTTGTATAGGGTGAGACAGATTGTGGTATTTGTGATGTTCCTGTGGGCACCAGCTCATGTGGGAGTAGAGGGGAATGAGGAGGTGGATGTTATCGCCAAGCAGGCTCTTAAACATCCTAATGTTGAGATGGAATTGTCAATCAGTAAAGAAGAAGCCAAGGGGTTGATAAAAACAGTAGTTAAAAAGAAATGTCAAGAGTTGTGGAAAAGGAAGAGAAAGGGAAGACACCTGTATAAGATACAGGAAAAGGTGGGGGCAGGGAGGTCCTCAGGTCGAGAGAGAAGGGAGGAGTGTGTAATCAGAGACTGGGACACACAAGGCTCAATAGTGTGTCCTACCTTTGAAATTGGTAGAACAACTGCAGACTGGGAGGTGTGATCATTGTCAGGAGGAGATGGAGACAGTGGAACATGTTCTATTTCAGTACCAGCAATATGGGAGGGAAATTAAGTGATTGTTATTAGATTTAAGGAGTAATGGGGTTGAAGAGCCAACATTAAGTGAACTGCTGGGGAAATCTTCAGGGGAAGTAGTATTTAATTATGCATTTCGTTTCCTTAGGGAGATGAGAATATTGGGTAGGATTTAGACCTTCCCTGTCTCTGGTCCACACTCCAGTCCAGTTGGTGGCGGTAATGGCACCTTAAAGTTGGTTGCCAACCGCCATAAAAAATACAGAGAAGAAGAAGAATTTACTTCCTAGACCTAAAAAAATAGTAAGTGGAAATTCACTGTCCTTGTCAGATACACTTTGGCAGAAAAGCAACCAATTGAATTTGTTTAAGCTATGTGGCTCAGTTGGTAGTGCATGGCGTTTGGAACATCAGGGTTGTGGGTTTGATCCCTACGGGGGACCAGTACAAAAATGTATTAAGTCGGTCTGGATAAAAGCATTTGCTAAATGACTAAAATGTAAATGTGTGGGACAATACTATTTTCTCATCAAGGCCATATAGTTGGCTACTTATCAGGTTCTCAGAAAGTGTTAAAAATTAGGCCTATGTAATTAAAATAGGAGCTCTGTTTTATATAAAGCTTATAAGTGCATTCTTGCTGATATCACCTCATGTATGTATTGACACAGGCCTAGTTGTCCCAACATAACCTGTATGAAGATACTGTCAGACTGCGTCAGTATGTAGTTTAGGGGCCGAGTGTAGATGGATCCACATTGTTTAAGCATTATGTATTTCATTCTCACAGATGCGCAGTGACACAGCCAAAGTGGCTTCTCCAGACATCTTACGCACCTTTCACCATGATAAAACATGCCACTTATGTGTGCGCTGAACTGAAGGGTTTATCATTGCATACAGGTCAACATATCTTGACTAAGGTATAATTTTAATAGTCTTAAATTTGTCACGTCCTACATCCAGACAGTCTATTTATTTATCAGAGAGAATGGCAGGAGCTAGTAACTAATCAAAAGGCGTAAGGTTACCTGTGTGGTTCCTACGCCTGTGCCCAACGATTGAATACCCTTACACTGTTAATTGACGTAAATGATGGACGCACTGAATGGGAGACCCAGCTGTCACTGTATTGTGTTATTGAGACAGCAAATAACTTTAATAACTTATCAAATGCATCCCGTTTATCTCCCCCATATGCTATGACATTACATTTTAGATAGATGCATGAGTTGTATGTAGCCTGTTAATAGGTCAGATTAGGCTATATGCCGATATACATTTCTGGAAAGTTGAACACTTTGAAGGAAGAGTACAAGGGTTTTACAAGTTAATATATCCAAAAGTGCCAGTTTCTAGATTGTTCAGTTATTACCATTCCACTGTTAAAGCTCATTATCAACCAGGATATGTAAACTAGTCGGTTAATTAGGCAAAGTGGGGTTTAAGGCAATTTCGACCTAAGTAGCCTAACAGGTTCACTTACAGTAGCATGTATTCTGAGTCGGTTGTTATCCGAAAAATTCAATTGCGCCTCAAAACAATACGGTATTTCAATTCCAGGCTACTAGAATTAGAAGAATAACCAATGGGCGTGTTGCATTTGAAACGTCACATGTGTTTTACCAAAGATTATGGATAAACTAACAAGATACTACATGTCTCCTCGCCCTAACAATGGGAGTCGTCCGCTTTCTAGCGCCCGCCAATACGTTCTTTGGGTTGCTGTATAAATCTCATTATTGTAATAAAAAAATATTCGACGAGGGTTGTTGACGTCAACCGGCTGTATGGAGAGAGATGCTATGCTACTAGCCTCATGTCATGAATATGCGTATACATCTCGAGGCAACTCAAATGTGTTTTTCTCAAAGTAGCCGGGATGTCACGTGTCCAAAGCAGTACATCAGTAACAACTTAAGCATTACGAAACTTATATTCAATCAAATAAACCTCACGTAGCAAATAAGCAATTTTTTTTGTTGTTGACCAAATTCGACACTCTCATTGAGCTATATACAAAACCTAATGATTCTCCGCCGAGTTGGGCCTCTCTCTTCCGCTTCCTCTCTGGTATTACACATGAAGGGCGTGGCAATGGGGAAGAAGCAGAGTCGATGCTTATAAAGTGCAGCTAGCTACCTTGTGTGTTAAAACTAATTGCTCTGAAACAGAGGACACGAACTATCGCTACATCGGAAGAACTGACGCAGGAAGAGACACATACATACTGTTGCCAGAAAAGCAGGCTCAGACAGTCGCATCCTGAACTTGTGGTTTGATGTAGCCTACATTAGCTACAATATAGCGGAGTATTGTAATTGCAATGGTGAGTGTGTATTTTTGTGATGGCCGCCCGTTTTAATTTGTAGCCTAGATAATGTAACTGACGCTAGAAAAGCAGAAGGGACAAAAGATGGTGATGGAGAAAGTTTATAAAGCAGGTCGACCGCTTAATTTACTATTGTGCATTGAATATAGGCTACTAGGTCAGGGTCCTATTCTATTTGACGAATTCAACCACACTTCTTTTACTCAAACTACGACGAGACTACATATATGGCCTACCTCAATTAGATATACCCTCCTTGGCAATGCGGAAGATGCGCGTAGTCTTTTTCTAGAATATTCCGCCGCTGTTGTGTAGCGTGCCACATGTCGTGATAATACTTTGACTATATTGCACTGATCCTCATATCTCTTACAAGTATCATGTTGATACCATTTCTTCAAAGTAGATAAGGCCAACTTTCACGAGCTGTCTTTGTCCCTCGTAGTTGTGCATATTCCTCTCTCATGCGGTCTGTGTATTTAGCGTAGATTTGTATATAATGACAAGATGCTCATGTCTATGCCTTGACAATGGGAGCCGTCCCAAAGGCGGGAAGACAAGTTGGGTCCAAAATAAGGCCATAGAAATGCATTGTGCTTATTTTGGAAAGATATTGACAAGAGTGGAACCTCTTTCTCTCTGAGCTGGGACGAAAACTAGCGCAATGGATTATGGTCATTGTAGTTAATTACCACGTTTCTGCGCTGAACTAGGTTGATTATTTGCTTAATGAAAACTACATTTCTCGTTTATTATTTGATTTCTTTCTAGAGGAACGGCACGTTCGGCTCAAAAAATAAATAAAATGTATTTCAAGTATTTGAATCGACGTTGGTCAATTAGCTGTTTAAAAACAACAAACAATATTGTGGCAACAAAACCAAAAATTGGTTAATCGGTCAGCACTAGCTGTAGACGATGATGCTGAAGGTGACCAGAAATATTAATCTAAAATATCGTAATGTCTATTAAATAATTAGCAATGCTTGCCTCTGGGATAATGACGTGTTGGGGGCTGATGATGTAATCATAATGCGTCTGTCATGATTGAAAATGATTGTGTAATACATGAATGAGTGATTTTATTTGTATTTTCTATATATATTTAAAAAATATAATTACTCCTTATTTAAACACTAGGCTATGTAGGCATTTTTGATCTCTTCACATGGACTGAGCTGCTAGACTTTTTGGTTTGAAGCTCTGAGATGGACATGGCTCTTTCTCTTTTAGGTTTAGCCACTATTTAAGAGATTGGAGTGAGGGCTAGAGAAAGTTACTGTAAATATGGTTTTTAAATCTGTTACCATGCCCAGTTTGAGTGTGACTAAAGTCATCTGATCAAGCTCTGTTTTGATGACCTGTTTCTCAGAAATGTTGCGTGTGTCCCATTCGGAAAGTATTCAGACCCCTTGACTTTTTCCACATTTTGTTACGTTACAGCCTTATTCTAAAATGTAACTAAATTGTTATATTTCCTCATCAATCGACAAACAATACCCCATAATGACAGTAAAACATTTTTTTTTTTCAATGTTTGCAAATGTATTAAAAATTAACAACTGAAATATCACATTTACATAAGTATTCAGACCCTTTGCTATGAGACTCAAAATTGAGCCCAGGTGCATCCTGTTTCCATTGATCATCCTTGAGATGTTTATACAACTTGATTGGAGTACACCTGTGGTAAATTCAATTGATTGGACATGGTTTGGAAAGGCACAACTGTCTATAGAAGGTCCAAATCAATGTGTAAATAGCTGTGCATCGACGCTCCCCATCCAACCTAACGGAGCTTGAGGATCTCCAGAGAAGAATGGGAGAAGCTCCCCAAATACAGGTGTGCCAAGCTTAGTGTCATACCCAAGACTTGAGGCTGTAATCACTGCCAAAGATGATACAACAAAGTACTGAGTAAAGTATCTTAATACTTATGTAAATGTGATTACGTTTATTTTAATACATTTGCAAAAATGTCTAAACCTGTTTTTGCTATGTCATTATGGGGTATTGTGTGTAGATTGAGAGGGGGGGACAATTTAATCAATTTTAGAATGTGTCACCTTTCTTGGTTCCCATCTGACACAGGCTCTAATCAGGTGTTTGTCTTTGTCTTTGCTGTCTTGCAGGAATGTAAACTCTAGGCTATACTAGACCAGAGGCCTGCTGCATCCTCCCTTAAAACTAGTGTTCTCAGTGCAGGTGGATTACACCCCCAAATGCAGACACCCCTAGTGAATTTGACCTGACGGTGGATACTACAGCTTCCATCCAGACAGCAAACCAAAGGATAGAGAATTTTTATTGCCCTTCTGTTACGCTAAAACTTGGCTTTGACTTTTGCAGGGTTCAAGGGAGTTTTTCAGCCGTTTTGAACCAGTGGTTCCGTTTAGCACTCACAATGAAGATGGGTACGGCTGTCATGGAGGCAGCAGACATTGCTGTGGTGGTGCTGTACTTCATCCTGGTGCTGAGCATCGGGTTCTTCGCCATGTGGAAGGCCAACCGGAGCACGGTGAGCGGATACTTCCTTGCGGGACGCTCCATGACGTGGTGGGTGATCGGAGCGTCCCTGTTTGTCAGCAACATCGGCAGTGAACACTTCATAGGCCTGGCTGGGTCGGGAGCAGCCAGCGGCTTTGCTGTGGGAGCATGGGAGTTTAACGCTCTTCTCCTGCTGCAGCTGCTGGGCTGGGTCTTCATACCTGTGTATATCCACTCTGGTGTGTACACCATGCCGGAGTACCTGTCCAAACGTTATGGGGGCAATAGGCTAAAGGTGTACTTTGCTTCCCTTTCTGTGCTGCTCTACATCTTCACCAAGATCTCTGTGGACTTGTATGCCGGGGCGCTTTTCATCCAGGAGTCACTGGGCTGGAATCTCTACCTGTCCATCATTCTGCTCATTAGTATGACCGCACTGCTTACGGTCACCGGCGGCCTGGTTGCGGTCATGTACACAGACACCCTCCAGGCAGTGCTGATGATTGGTGGAGCTCTCAGCCTGACCATCATCAGCCTGATCAAGGTCGGTGGTCTTGAAGGGGTTCGGACCAAGTACATGCTAGCAGTCCCAAATGTAACGGCTATCCTGGCCAGTGGGAACTTCACCCACTCACCCTCCTGCCGCATCGAGCCCAAGCCAGACTCCCTGAGGATCCTCCGGGGCCCGCTGGATGAGGACATCCCCTGGCCTGGCTTCCTCTTAGGTCAAACCCCAGCTTCCATCTGGTACTGGTGTGCTGACCAGGTCATCGTCCAGAGGGTGCTGGCTGCTAAGAACCTCGCCCACGCCAAGGGCTCCACGCTGATGGCTGGCTTCCTGAAGGTCCTGCCCATGTTTATTATCGTTATCCCCGGGATGATATCCCGGATCTTGTTTGCAGACGAGATAGCCTGCATTGGGCCAGAGCACTGCCTGGCTGTGTGTGGCTCTAAGGCGGGGTGCTCCAATATCGCCTACCCTCGGCTGGTCATGGCAGTGATGCCTGTGGGACTGCGAGGGCTGATGATGGCTGTGATGATTGCGGCTCTCATGAGTGATCTGGACTCCATCTTTAACAGTGCTAGCACCATCTTCACCCTGGACATCTACCAGAGTGCTAGGCGTGGCGCGTCCCATAAAGAGCTGTTGTTGGTGGGCCGGCTGTTCGTGGTGTTCATGGTGGTTATCAGCATCGCCTGGGTCCCTGTCATCATCGAGATGCAGGGCGGCCAGATGTACTTGTACATACAGGAAGTAGCCGGATACCTAACCCCGCCCATTGCCGCCCTCTTCCTGCTGGGTGTGTTCTGGAAGCGCTGCAACGAAAGGGGTGCATTCTGGGGCGGTATGACCGGGTTTGCGCTGGGTACCACCCGGCTGATCTTGGCGTTTATTTACCGAGAGCCTCCCTGTGACCAGCCAGACGACAGGCCTTTCTTCATCACACATGTCCACTACATGTATGTGGCTGCTGGGCTGTTCTGGGTGTCTGGACTGGTGGCTGTGGTCGTCAGTCTCTGCAACCCTCCTCCAGATAAGGAGCAGATCCGCACCACCACATTATGGGGCCTGCGTAACATGGGAAAGCTTCTCCTCAAAGACTGTGAGGAGATGTACAAGCTGACGGATAAGAGCCCTTTGCAGTTGAATGGAGGCCTCTATAAGGATCTGCCCCCAGACATCTGCAATGCTAGGTGTCTAGATGGGGAGGACGTCAAGCTGCTAGCTCCGCCTTCTGACTTTGACCCCGCGACTCCCAGCGGCGAGACAACCCCGGAAATGACACTAGCAACGCCCACCACCCAGTTTGATAACGGGCACCCAGGGCTAGTGCATGCAGAGGAAGGTTGTGGGGATGAGGAGGGTGGGAGGTGCATGCAGCTGTTGGAGTGGTTCTGTGGGTTTAAGGAAGCGGCATATGATGCCCATCCCAAAAGGACAGTGGAGGACGAGAGAGCCGTTATGGAGATGCTGTACGAGCCACCCAGAACCAAACTGCTGCTCAACTGTGGCCTGTTTCTCGTCTGCTCATTGGGAATATTCCTATTTGTCTACTTTTCTCTATAGACTGGGCCAAAGGAGGGGTTGTTGGGGATTGTTTCAAGGGAAGTTACAATTTTCTAATACTTTATGAATCTGAAGTTTAATATTTACAGTGCAGCTTCCTAACAAGGATTCACTGAGCTTTTTGAAATCATTCTTTTGAAACGATTGAATCTTCTGTCTTGTCTCATAACTCCGAACCTCTTCAACTCTATCCTGTACTTGTCATTTTTGTAAAGTGCTTGTTAATGTGACTGACATATCTATTGTGATTTATAGAACTGTGGTATTCTATTTGAATGTGTTTGGTGACATTAGCATTATTTATATTCACTTTTTATATTTCCTTGAGGAACAGTTGTTTCCGTGCTAAAAGTGTTATTGGGACCATTGACTTTGTAGTGATGTTAGCTATAGCACACCCATATATCTGAATGTCTATGTACTTTGAAAATGTACTGTATGTGGTATACGATTAGTGTGTTCAGACTTTCCATGTACTACTATATCCTTATCAGCACAATTGGTTAAGATGGGTGAATTCCTTGTTTATTACAGCTTAATAGTGTGCTGCTGTGTTATTCCACCAGCTCTTCTATCGAGAAAGTTTAAGAAACCATTTTAAGGCCTTTTTGTTATGCAGAGATTACCTCAAAGTTACACTAAAGCCATCACCCTCTACCACAGATGGAGAATAAAACTCATAAGTGTTTTCCCTTCCTAATAGCATTATATATGGTGATTGCAAATGCTTAGAATATTTACCAAATTATTTAGTTAATGTTTGTCCTATTACTTTTTATTTTCTGATGTTTCCAATTCCTAAGAATACCCAGGTGAGTTGCTGTAGAATGTGTAAAAATGATGTTCTTAAGTATGTATGACAGTTTGTCAACATGGAAAAACTCTACTTTTTATTATAGACTTATTGTAGCATTGCAAGGAATGGAACATACAGTATCAATGCTCGTAGTTTGTCATGTGTTTATGATTAGGTTAATATTTGCAATTTCTTACTGGTTGTCTGAATGTTGTATCTTCCACAGTTAATGTCATGACATTTGTTCAGTAAGCTATTTTGGTAACTTAGTGGCAGAACACTAAAACCAAGCCCTGTTTTTTTTGTGTCTTTTGTTTGACCTTTATTTATACTGAACAAAAATATAAGCTGACAAGGTAAAAATCTGTCGTTCTGACCCTGAAGAAGGCAGTTAACCCACTGTTCCTAGGCTGTCATTGAAAATAAGAATTTGTTCTAAACTGACTTGCCTAGTTAAATAAAGGTAAAATAAACACAACATGCATTTGAGTGAAACCTCTTACCAAATGTGTCTTAGTGTTCATTGCTGAAGAAAATGTTTTTGTTTTACAAGAAGACAAAACAATGCTAATTTGAGCAGTGAATGCTATGGTTATTATTAAGCCTTGCTATTAATTGGCTAATGTTTTGTAGTGAAATAGTGGCAACTCTTCAATAGCGTACCCAATGGAGATTCATTTGCAAAGTAGACATGCTATTTCAGACCTGTACTTGTTTTGCTGAAAATTAAAGCTTCGCTAACCATCCCTGTTCCGAGTCTGATAAAAGGAGGATTACAGGCGGACTACACCGCTCGCGTCGCAAAATACATTTTGAAATCTATATTATTGCACCCACACTGCTCACGTGCGCCGACGAGCGTCTGCGTTGCTAAGGGCTAAAATAGAAGTCAGTTCTATTTCTGACGCAGATCCCGCTGCAAGTCCTGCTTCTCCCATCTCATTGGTTTATAGAAGCAGGTACCCACATGCCATCTTCTTATTGGTTATACCCACGTGGGTGACTGAAGACGAACAAGGTCAGTGGCGGTAATGCACCTAATTTATGAAAGTTGCCAATCGCATTATAAAGTCAAGAGAAGAAAAGGCCCGGAAGGATGAGAGATGACTAGAAATTATTCGGTTGACCGTTTTATGTATGGATTAATTGGTGAAGTAGAGGACCTTGTGCATGTCAGGTAAATAAGACAAATTAGCTAGCAAGTGCAAGCTAGCTAGCTAAATTGCCAAAAATGTTAAATGCTTTTCGGCATGAACCCAAATTAATACAATTGGTTCAGAGTTTGATATTTTAAGTTGCGTGTCGTGATCGCGTTTGGTGTTGGGGGCACAAAATAAATTTATGCACGATGGCGCACACGCGCAGCCAGTTTGGGTTCCGTGTTATCATATATATATAGGCTTAAATTGATTGAACGGGAGTTACCAATCTAGGCAACTATTTGTCCGTTCTATTTCTATGTATTTAATCTTTTGAAAAACTGGATTGAGACGAAAGCTTTAAACGTTTTCTTCTTCCGAGAAATGTTATTTTTATGGGTTTTAGTTTTAGAAGTCTACAAATAAAGTTCCTGTGGAAAAGAAGTAAATGTATTTATTTTAAATGTAAAGTGATACTGGTGATTGATACTGGCACCCCAATGGTGGAACAAACTCCCTCACGACGCCAGGTCAGCGGAGTCAATCACCACCTTCCGGAGACACCTGAAACCCCACCTCTTTAAGGAATACCTAGGATAGGATAAAGTAATCCTTCTAACCCCCCCCCCCCTTAAAAGACTTCTTCAGGCTGCAAGCCCGACATCGGGATCAATATGACAACAGCCTGTCCAAGTGCAGAGCGCGAAATTCAAAATCTATTTTTGTAAAATATTTAACTTTCACACATTAACAAGTCCAATACAGCATTTGAAAGATAAACATCTTGTCAATCCAGCCAACATGTCCGATTTTTTAAATGTTTTACAGAGAAAACACCACATATATTTATGTTAGGTCACCACCAAATAAAAAAAGACAGAAAGACATTTTTCACAGCACAAGTAGGCTGCATTTAGCATGCACAAGCCAACCTAACTAACCTAGAACCAACCTAAATAACCTAGAAAAAACTACCTCAGATGACAGTCCTATAACATGTTACACAATAAATCTATGTTTTGTTAAAAAAAAATGCATATTTTAGCTATAAATCAGTTTTACATTACTGCTACCATCATAGCTACAGTAAGAAATCGCACGGGAGTAGCCAGAGAAAATACAGACACCAACGTCAACTACCTTATTACACTTCAGAAAACATTTCAGAGAAATATATGGTGGATAGCTAATGAAAGAGAAAGATCTTGTGAATACAGACAATATTTCAGATTCTTTAAATGTTTTACAGCGAAAACACCACATATATTCATGTTAGCTCACCACCAAATACAAAAAGAGAGACACTTATTTTTCACAGCACCGGTAGCATGCAGCTAGCATGCAGCTAGCATGCAAAGCCAACCTAACTAACCTAGAACTAACCTAAATAACCTAGAAAAAACTCCCTCAGATGACAGTCCTATAACATGTTACACAATAAATCTATGTTTTGTTCAAAAAAAATGCATATTTTAGCTATAAATCAGTTTTACATTACTGCTACCATCATAGCTACAGTAAGAAATCGCACGGCAGTAGCCAGAGAAAACAGACACCAACGTCTACTTCTAATTTCACATCAGAAAAGATTTCAGAAAAATATATGGTGGATAGCTAATGAAAGAGAAAGATCTTGTGAATACAGACAATATTTCCGATTTCTGAAGTGTTTTACAGCGAAAACACAATATATCGTTATATTAGCTTACTACAATAGCTAGCACACAGCAGCATTGATTCTAGTCAAACGCTAGCGATAGCACAGTTCGACAGATATATGAAAAAGCATCCCAAATTGGGTCCTTATCTTTGTTGATTTTCCATCAGAATGTTCTCCAAAGGGTCCTTTGTTCAGAACCGTGTTCATTTGGACCTAGAACGAACGATGTCCCTGTTGAATTAGCATGACACACTGGCCATGCCATGCTAACCTCTCCGTCTTGACAAAATTCTTGCGTCGCATCACGTCTAAAGTCCAGAATAAATTTCAATAATATAATTAAAGTATATTGAAAAAACATACTTTAGGATGATTTTGTGACATGTATCAAAGAAAATCGAAGCTGGAGGTCATATTCACCTATAACGAGTGTTTTCCAGGAGCGCGGTCCAGTTCCTACTTCGCGCCCAGAAAAAATTATAAAGTGCGCACTTATCACTCAAAGAGGTTCCTTTCAGTCCCTGACAGAGATAATCAAGTCCTTTTTTCTCTCACTTCCGCATGACAACCAGGGGAAGATGTGTGACGTGTTTGTACAGTCCCAAGTGCCAAGGCCTTTTATAGAGAGTATCTTGAAGAGAGACATAGCTTCTTGGAAAATTCACTTTTTCCAGAAAATGGGCTGTAAAAAGAGTTATGTTTCACTTAGAGAAATAATTAAACCTGTTTTAGAAACTAGAAGGTGTTTTATATCCAAAGGTAATAAATAATATGCATATTGTACGAGCAAGAATTGAGTACGAGGCCGTTTGAAATGGGCACCTTTTTTCTGGCTACTCAATAATTTCCCTTGCAGCCATAAGAGGTTAAAAGAGTTAGATGCACTATTGTAAAGTGGTTGTTCCACTGGATATCATAAGGTGAATGCACCAATTTGTAAGTCGCTCTGGATAAGAGCGTCTGCTAAATGACTTAAATGTAAATGTAAAGGGTATAAAAATAACATGGTTGTCATATGACAAGTTCATAAATCACTGTCTACACTTAGACACACCCTCGTCCACTTATCTTTGCCTTATGCCCTGGGGGGAATCCCCGTCGCTATCTTGGAGGGTGGTCCAAATGATAAGCCGAGCAAGGGATGTTTGCAACGTAAGCCCCTCAGCCCTCGTTTGTAGTCGGCTTTGCGTGTACAATTATGTTCACTCTGGGCCTGAAACTCCCCATAATTAAATTCGCGACGATTGTACATCCGCAAAGAAAAGTCAGCGAAAACTTAACATCAATGGATAAGTCAACATACATGTGTAAGTAAAAACGAAAGCATATAAGTTCAATTGTGCTACTAATGTACATGATGGCACAAACACTTATCGTAAATGTGTTGTTTTTGGTTGTCTTTTGGAAATTGTAGAAATAAAACATTTTCCTTCAGAAGTTCCAGCTAGACGGGCAAACGTTAGTTATCTAATTAATTTGCTAGCTATCATACAGTAGGCATATATTAAATATATAAATTATTAATATAAGTGGACATGCGCTCATAATTGACTGTAGCGTATAAAGCACCCACAAGGTGGCTGAAAACAATCATCGCGGGATGAACGATTGACGAATTTCTGGCCAAGGGTGGTCCATTTAAAAACAATAATTCATTCCTCCCTTGCCCTGCAAGTGTATACTCGTCAAATGTCATGATACGTCATCAAATGTGTCCACTTAATTTGAGGGCTGAGGGGATAGGTTGTGTCTTTTAACTGTTTCCCATGAATCCCTTGGGCTTAGTACCTCTGCACCTGACTGACGGGTTATGTAACGCTATTATTAATTTGTTCCAAGGCTGGAGGGGATTAGATGATTCAAGGCTTCTTTGCAGATGATCATTTTCTCAGGAATGTCTCACATCAGCTCTCCAGTTTCAAGTTGTATCTTTCACAAGTACAGTTAAATGGTTAACTTGCAAGCCCTAACCAACAGTGCAGTATTCAATATCAAAATAGTATAACACACCAAAAAACACAAGACATAAGACCGGAAGCTAAACTCAGGGAAAAAAAGAAACGTCCTCTCACTGACAACTGGGTTTATTTTCAGCAAACTTAACGTGTGTAAATATTTGTATTAACATAAGATTCAACAACTGAGACATAAACTGAACAAGTTCCACAGACATGTGACTAACAGAAATGAAATAATGTTTCCCTGAACAAAGGGGGGGGGTCAAAATCAAAAGTAACAGTCAGTATCTGGTGTGGCCACCAGGTGCATTAAGTACTGCAGTGCATCTCCTCCTCATGGACTGCACCAGATTTGCCAGTTATTGCTGTAAGATGTTACCCCACTCTTCCACCAAGGCACCTGCAAGTTCCCGGACACTTCTGGGGGGAATGGCCCTAGCCCTCACCCTCCGATCCAACAGGTCCCAGATGTGCTCAATGGGATTGAGATCCGGACTCTTCGCTGGCCATGGCAGAACACTGACATTCCTGTCTTGCAGGAAATTACGCATAGAACGAGCAGTATGGCTGGTGGCATTGTCATGCTTGAGGGTCATGTCAGGATGAGCCTGCAGGAAGGGTACCACATGAGGGAGGAGGATGTCTTGCCTGTAACGGACAGCGTTGAGATTGCCTGCAATGACAACAAGCTCAGTCCGATGATACTGTGACACCGCCCCAGACCATGACGGACCCTCCACCTTCAAATCGATCCCGCTCCGGAGTACAGGCCTCGGTGTAACGCTCATTCCTTCGACGATAAACGTGACTCGTCAGTAAAGAGCACTTTTTGCCAGTCCTGTCTTGTCAAGCGACGGTGGGTTTGTGCCCATAGGTGACGTTGTTGCCGGTGAGGACCTGCCTTACAACAGGCCTACAAGCCTCTCTCAGCCTATTGCGGACAGTCTGAGCACTGATGGAGGGATTGTGCATTCCTGGTGTAACTCGGGCAGTTGTTGTTGCCATCCTGTACCTGTCCCACAGGTGTGATGTTCAGATGTACCGATCCTGTGCAGGTGTTGTTACACGTGATCTGCCACTGCGAGGACGATCCGCTGTCCGTCCTGTCTCCCTTTAGTGCTGTCTTAGGCGTCTCACAGTACAGACATTGCAATTTATTGCCCTGGCCACATCTGCAGTCCTCATGCCTCCTTGCAGCATGCCTAAGGCACGTTCACGCAGATGAGTAGGGACCCTGGGCATCTTTCTTTTGGTGTATTTCAGAGTCAGTAGAAAGGCCTCTTTAGTGTCCTACGTTTTCATAACTGTGACCTTAATTGCCTACCATCTGTAAGCTTTTAGTGTCTTAATGACCATTCCACAGGTGCATGTTCATTAATTGTTTATGGTTCATTGAACAAGCATGGTAAACAGTGTTTAAACCCTTTACAATGAAGATCTGTGAAGTTATTTGGATTTTTATGAATTATCTTTGAAAGACAGGGTCCTGGTTACTGAGTTTATATACAGGGACAGTGCCAGCTTTCGCCCTGCCTCCTCCATATCTTTATCATCCTCCACTGTTTCCTCTCCCTCTCACTCTGTACTTTTCCACAGTAGAGTGACATTCCTGACGTTTGCAGTAAAACACTGCTTTTAAGTCAAACAAATTACTTCATACTTTGTAACCATGATTATAGAATACACAGTCAATGGAAGGCCTGATGAGTGAGTCCTACGGTATGAGTGATGTTCCATGGCTCAATGAATGAACCAGAGGAGGCTGCTGAGGGGAGGACAGCTTATAATAATGTCTGGAACGGAGTTGTTGGAATTGCATCAAACACATAGAAACCACCATGCATATGATCAACACCTTTGTACCACACTCATATGCGTTTCAAGCCTATTTCATTTCTATGGAAGCCACACAGGAAATTGCGACGGGGATGATACACATGAACACTGCCTCGCTAATAAAAGTAAAGCTCCAGGGATTCTGAAAGGGGACAGGTGACAACGTAACAGAAGCTCATTGTCATCATGGTGTTGACCAAACCAAGCCACAACCTCACCTATTGGACTATTCACAAAAATATGATTTTCAAATGGTTGTGTGATATTCCTACAAGTATCTATATTTAGCTGGCCATGCTTCAACACTGCTGTTAATATTCTCAGCTAGCCTAATGAATGCCTGTTCTTGGTTGACTAAGCTCCCTGTTTCATCTGAGTGTGTACATGCTGCCTGCAGGGTGGTATTTGACCCTCTGCTGCTGCTGTGTCAATGGTGTCTCAGTCTCACATTCTCAAAGTGAGTGAAATCCACAGGATGTAACTGTTTCTCTCATTGGTTGGGATCAGTCATCTGCCCCTCCCCAGCAGAAACCAATGATATCGTCATCCTCGGTGGAAAATTACTGGCAATCAGGCTACTCTTTGTTTATTGTTGTTTATTACATTAGTGTTCGTTCTTTTTCCTGTTACTCTTGTTGGTAAAAATGTAGGTAGCCAATATTACAAGTATATTAAATATAAATACACAATATTTTAAGAAATCATTATAGTATGTTAAAGTCAATTACACCACTTATCAGTCTAGCTCCGGAGTTCTGTTCTGCCTCCACGAAGACGCTCATGACAGGGTTGAGAAGAATTGCCTCAAGGTCTGGTTCTGACAACAATACACCAATCATGTCACAGCAGGGCCAGACGTGGATAAGAGAGTGCTCCTCTGAACTTGTCTAAATCTCTTGCGTGAAGGTTAACTTTTTTACACAGTAGTCACTTTCCATGATGTGTTAGAGACGACAAAGCTGGATCGATGTTGGTGATCTACCTGCTGCCTGTCACTCAGCAGAGGTTCAACTGCAGAGCCATCAGAGCCCACTCCCCACCAAGCTTAGAGAGAAATTCACTGGGAACATCACATCATCCTAACAATACATGTGTGTGTCAAAGCCCATCAGAGCCCACTCCCCACCAAACTGAGAAGGAACATCACACCAACAATGTTCCCTGGTTAGTCAGTGACTTGAATTCTACATTTTTTTTTAATGAATTTGATATGCAGTACTCTGTACAGTAAACTTCCTTATGTGATTGAGAATGTCCTACAACAGTGAGTGAGTCATTGACCAATGGTTATTAGAACATAAACACGTCACAGGTATTCCCACTCATGGGGGTGACAGTCCGGAATCAACCATGGCGGGAATGTGGTTTGAGCACTAACTAACGCTGTGGAATATACCGAAAACACACAACCAACGCATTCCATTCATACCACACACTCCTGACCAAACTATGGGCGGCGTGTCTGGGATTCAGCAGATCCAAAAATTTATCCACAGAAAAAAGACCTCAATGGCAAAAGGAAATATTTACCTCTCTTTGGAATCTGTGTTGGAATGAGCAGTCTATTAGGGACATCGGAATCAGTGGACAGTCATTGAGGCTTATCATAAGCTCAGCTCACTTAGCTAGTCATTTTCCTCTTCATGTATCTTTTGATTTAACATTCCACAGCCAATGATGCTTTGACAATGTACATAGTTCCTCCTGTGTGCATAACATTGGTGGTGGTTGTGGTGTGTGTGGTGAGGCAATGACGTTGTGAAATAGGGACACGGGACAGAGACACAGGAAAAATTGGGTTTGGTAAATGGAGGTTAGGTCTCAACACGCACACAGACACACACAGACATATGTACACAGATACAGGACATGCATAATTCCATGTGGGATTGTATAATTGGTACCTTTGACTCACAGACACTCAACCCTCAAAGCTGTTTACTGTTTATGCGAGCACAATAATAGCATAATCCAGGCATGACTTCATATATACACAAACACCATACTTAGGGCTCTATTCAATCCGTATTGCTGAAGTTCAGCGTTACAGCGTGATTGAAATTTAAAGGCAATGTTCCTGCGTTAGAGGAGACTGCATTCACGGTAAATGCTGCATATGTCGGCTCAGTTGTCAAAATCGGAAATGTACGTTTCTGTCGCGCAATCTGTAACTCTTCAGCGATACAGATTGAATAGAGCCCTTACACATGCATGCACGCACATGCGTGGCACAGACCCATACACAAACCAAGCACATTTAAAAAGGTCTACTATGCATAATCACTATGGCAGCCATGTGGTTAACTGCGTGTTTGTGGGCATGCGGAGCATCCATTTCTCTGATTATGTAACATGAGTCTCTAATAGGAGGTCCATGACACATTGGTTGCTGTGTTGCTGCTCTCATAACATAGTCCTTCCTCCAGCTCTCCTCTGTTATTCCGGTCAACCTCTGACCCTGCCTGTGCGTGTTACGTTTTTAATTGTCCCTCCAGTCATCTTGGGGTAAGACGTATCAAATTACCTTCCAGTGTTGTTATACCTCTCAATTCCCAACAACAGATTGTTGGACACACCGATATTAGACACCTGACCCTTTGAGATGAGAGAATAGAGCACACTGTGAATGCATGTATTGTCCTGAACATTAGCATATCTGTAGATATATTTCACTTGCGCAAAAAAGATAGTGGTGGTGGTGCAGGGTGAGAGGGCTAACCCTTCCATGTAGTGGAGCTACTATACAGTGGTGCTCTCTGGTCCCTCCCCTGATTACACAGACTAAGCTGATGGTAAACCTGTGTCATCGATCACATAAAAGGCCTCAAACTCATACCAGAGTGACTCACAGAGTGTGTGTGTGTGCGCGTTTGCTGGCTCTCAGCCACATCAAACAGTACCTCAGATTTATTAGTGCTGTACCGGTCATGTTTCATGTCCTCCACCCAAGAAGAGTGGCAGGGGTGTGACCATGGGAACAGGTTCAGCAACTTTCCTCTACTCTTTTCCCTGGACAACACCGAGTCCTGTCTGGTTATGTACAGTAATACACTATAACCATCCTCAGGTGAACAGCTTAAGGCCTAATACAAATCTGTGAGGAACTGGTGAGGTACAGCCGGTTCCGGGCTCTTGCACCTTGGGTCAAAGAGAGAGCTAGGTGAAGCCAAGCTCCAGAACCTTAAGGGTCCAAAGAGAGAGCCAGGTGAAGCCGAGATCCCGCACCTTAAAAGAGGAGTAGTATAGAAAGTAGGATAAAAGTCCTAATCCTAACTTCATTCCCCAATTCAACACTAACCCTAACCCTAACCCTAGCTTCATTTCCACGCCCCAATTCAACACTAACCCTAACCCTAGCTTCATGTCCACACCCCAATTCAACACTAACCCTAACCCTAGCTTCATGTCCACAGCCCAATTCAACACTAACCCTAACCCTAGCTTCATTTCCACGCCCCAATTCAACACTAACCCTAACCCTAGCTTCATGTCCACACCAATTCAACACTAACCCTAACACTAACCCTAACCCTAACCCTAGCTTCATGTCCACACCCCAATTCAGTCCTAGCCATAATATGAACTCTTATGTTCAACCTTAATGTATGTTTAACCCTGGCTCAACCCTAAACCCTCCGAATGCCCAATTTAATCCCTGAGGTACACGTGGTGACAGTACACCAGGAGAAGTTGTCTGCCATCTAGTGGCAAATGTGGGTACTGCTATGGAATTTCACAAGCAGGAACATTGTAAGTACTAGGTGAATTTCAAAAGGCAGACATTGCAGCAGGCTATAGAACAGCTCCACTACTAGCGTCAAACTTTACCTAAACATGTTTGCAAAGACTATTACACTTAACACTATTGTCTTGAATGCTAGCATGTTTGAGATCCTTTTTGAGTACATGACTTCAAGTATTACAACTTATTCCACAATTGATAGCATTGCCACTGTTTAGGAATCCAATATAGGCTACAGTGTGTGTTTGTGTGGCAGGGTGAGAGTGACCCTCAACACTCTACTCCCCTTTCCATATCAGCTGAGCTTGATGCTTTTCTCAAGGTCATCAGAAACACTTGCGCGCACACACACACACACACACACACACACACACACACACACACACACACACACACACACACACACACACACACACACACACACACACACACACACACACAAGCAAACACACACACAAGCAAACACACACACACAAGCAAACACTGTAGATCAAATATGAGTAGTGTTTCTTTTTGTACCTGTCTGTCTGTCCTAGGCTGAGGTTGGCTGGTTAGTTGGTCGATTGTGTGGTATTTCTCTCTTTCTCGTCCTACTTCCCCTCTCCAGGACCCAGCCTCGATTTCGACGCCTGTGATTGTAACATCTTCTCAACCTCTCTGGAGCGATACAGGAAACCCTGAACAGGTCAGATGTTTGCTTGTTTAAGTCACAACTGGGCGGTATGAAGGTTCACTGTCTGATTCTGTATGTACAGTATGAAGGTTCGCTGTCTGATTCGGTATGTACAGTATGAACGTTCATTGTCTGCTTCTGTATGTACAGTATGAAGGTTCACTGTCTGATTCTGTATGTACAGTATGAAGGTTCACTGTCTGATTCTGTATGTACAGTATGAAGGTTCGCTGTCTGATTCGGAATGTACACAGTATGAACGTTCATTGTCTGCTTCTGTAAATACAGTATGAAGGTTCGCTGTCTGATTCTGTATGTACAGTATGAAGGTTCGCTGTCTGATTCTGTATGCGCTGTCTGATTCTGTATGTACAGTATGAAGGTTCACTGTCTGATTCTGTAAATACAATATGAAGGTTCATTGTCTGATTCTGTATAAACGGTATGTCTGTGTATGTGCTTGTTAGTGTATTCTTAAATGCAGATTCAGTGCACAGATCACAGAAAGACAGTACAATGTCAATGTCTTCACCTCTGTCACTGATCAAATTCACTCTCTTTACCCCGCCCACCAGGTGATCATGCTGCCTAATTGGTCAAACATGACCCTCCACCTGGAGGACTCTCTGACCCGTGCCCTGGGCCATTATCTTGACAACTGGAGCCGGAATTCTTCGAAGGCAGAACAGGCTCTGGACAACACTCTGGCAGAGGAGAACTTCAGGAACGTCATATGGTATCTGATAGTGATGATCGGAATGTTTGCCTTCATCGTCGTGGCGATCCTGGTGAGCACGGTGAAGTCGAAGCGGCGTGAGCATTCTAACGACCCCTACCATAAATACATCGAGGAAGACTGGACCGCCCAGCTCCAACAGCAGAGCTTCGTCATCAACAACCCCACGGCCAACTAACCCAATGTATATTCACATGCCATATACAAACACCAGTGGTGGAAAAGTACCTAATTGTCATACTTGAGTAAAAGTAAGGATATCTTAATATAGAATGACTCAAGTAAAAATGAAAGTCACCCAGTAAAATACTACTTGAGTAAAGGTCTAAAAGTATTTGGTTTTAAATATACTTAAGTATCAAAACTAAATGTAATTTCTAAAATATACTTAAGTATCAAAAGTAAAAGTATAAATCATTTCAAATTCCTTATACTAATAAACAAGACTGCACCATTAAAAATATATATATATTTACAGATAGCCAGGGGCACACTCCAACACTCAGATATAATTAATAAACGAAGCACGTGTGTTTAGTGAGTCTGCCAGATCAGAGGCTAAGTGCGTGAATTTGACAATTTTTCTGTTCTGCTAAGCATTCAAAAGGAAAATGTATGGAGTAAAAAGTACATTGTTTTCTTTAGGAATGTAGTGAACTAAAAGTAGTCAAAA
Source organism: Salvelinus alpinus (assembly GCF_045679555.1). Taxonomy (NCBI): domain Eukaryota; kingdom Metazoa; phylum Chordata; class Actinopteri; order Salmoniformes; family Salmonidae; genus Salvelinus; species Salvelinus alpinus. Next base: position 29,934,708 of record NC_092099.1, read on the forward strand.
ATATAAATAGTAAAGTACAGATACCCAAAAAATCTACTTAAGTTGTACTTTAAAGTATATTTACTTAAGCACTTTAACCACTGACAGACACACAGGCCCATAGAGAGGAATATGAATACTGTCTTTTTGTATTGGACAAAGCCTATGGGAAAATGAATGGAGTTTTTGTAGGGTTTTTAGATAAATGCCAAAAATAAGGTAAACACAGGCTTAGGAGATTTTATATGTTTTGTTCTATGAGATAATCTTCATTAGCTAACATCATTTTTTGTGAATTTTGAAGCATTTAGGTAAAAAAATATGATCTCATAGAACAAAACATATAAAATCTCCTAAGCCTGTGTTTACCTTATATTTCGGCATTTATCCCAAAACTCAATTCTTTCCCCCTTAATTTTCCCCATAGGAATGTCTGAACGAACCAGAGGGAACTAATTTCCCAGGTTTTAGGACTAAAAACTGGTGAGCTCTATGGTCCGAAAGTCAAATAATCTTGTGGTATCCATTAGTAACAAATGTGTTGTATTGAATGTATAACTAATATGTTAATCATGGATTGTATTAAAAAAGTGGATCTATCAATACTGATGTGGTTATCTGGCTTCTGACTAGGAGTATGTCTGCGCTAATGAAGTAGGGACAAGTAATAGGGCTGTCAAACCACGAGTGCCCTGTAGAGAGCAACACACACACACAACAAAAATATATTTACAAAGACAAACTGAGAGCAAAGAGAGAGGGAGACTGAGGTAGACTGGAGAGAGACGGGAAAGGGGTGACAGACAGAAGTAGAGAGAGGGAACGAGAGAAAGATAAATAATAAGAGCAGTATAAAATAGAGGTGCAGCTGCTACCCTACAACACTGCCTGCTCTGACTGCCCTCATGGATGTGTGTGTGTGTGTTTTGAGAGAGAGAGAGATTTACTTACAGAATACTGATGCAGGTATTAGCAATTTAGCATATCACAGCATAGTTAATGCAACCCGTATAGTCAAAAGGGTGTGAATACATTCTGAAGCTACTTAGCAACTAAGCATGAACTCTTGGAAGATTAGTCCAAATGACAACCAAAAGAGATCCTAATAAAATCAAAGCATGTTAGCTAACCCTAACCTTAACCACTAGCATAGCTAACGTTAGTCACCTAGTCACCTAGCTAACGTTAGCCACAACAAATTGGAATTCTTAACATATCATATGTATTGCAAATTCCTAACATATTGTACGAAACATGAAAATGGTGCCGATAGATAGGGTAGCCGTGATTCTAGCCCCTAATCAACATTATTAGCCCAGAATTGTTTTGTGTTATTACATACAGCGGGGAAGAACTTTTGGATATCAGAGTGGCGGTAACTCACCAGCATTACCAGCATTATGACCAGGAATATGACATTCCCGAATTGGATCCTTTGTTTGTACCCCCCAGGGTAATTTAAATGATTCCAGAGGCTGATCCATAACACAGCCGGTGGAGAAGAGGTATTCTGAGTGGACCCCTAGTCCGACTCAGGAGGTGCGCACACCAGCCACTACTTCCGAGTATGGTACTTGCTAATGTTCAGTCTCTGGATAATAAAGTTGATGAGCTCAGGGCGAGGATTTCCTTCCAGAGAGACATCAGGGATTGTAACATACTCTGTTTCACAGAAACATGGCTCTCTCTGGATATACTCTCTGAGTCCATACAGCCAGTTGGGTTCTCAGTTCATCGCGCAGACAGGAATAAATATCTCTCCGGGAAGAAGAAGGGCAGTGGTGTATGTTTCATGATTAACTACTCATGGTGTGATTGTGATAACATACAGGAACTCAAGTCCTTTTGTTCACTCGACCTAGAATACCTCACAATCAAATGCCGATTGTATTACCTCCCAGGAGAATTCTCTTCGGTTATAGTCACAGCCATGTATATTCCCCCTCAAGCCGATACCCTGATTGCCCTCATAGAACTTCACTGGACTTTATGCAAACTAAGGCCACATTTATTGTAGCTGGGGATTTTAACAAAGCAAATTTGACAAAAAACCTACCGAAGTTCTATCAACACATTGACAGTAGTACTCGCGCTGCTAAAACACTTGACCACTGCTACTCCAACTTCCGGGATGCCTACAAGGCCCTCCCCCGCCCTCCCTTCGGAAAATCTGATCACGACTCCATTTTGCTCCTCCCCTCCTATAAGCAGAAACTCCAACAGGAAGTACCCGTGCTAAGGGCTATTCAACGCAGGACTGACCAATTGGAATCCACCCTTCAAGATTCTTTTGATCATGTGGACTGGGACATGTTCTGGGTAGTCTCCGAGAATAACATAGACTAATACACTGATACGGTGACTGAGTTTATCAGGAAGTGTATTGGAGATGTTGTACCCACTCTGACTATTAAAACATACCCTAACCGGAAACCGTGGATAGATGGCAGCATTCACGTAAAACTGAAAGCACGAACCACTGCATTTAACCATGGCAAGGTGGCTGGGAATATGGCCGAATACAAACAGTGTAGTTATTCCCTCCATAAGGTAATCAAACAGGGAAAACGTCAGTATAGAGACAAAGTGGAGTCGCAATTCAACAGTTCAGACACGAGACGTGTGTGGCAGGGTGTACAGACAATTATGGACTACAAAGGGAAAACCAGCCACGTTGCTGACAGTGTTGTTGTGTCTCTCTTGTCGTGATGTTTGTTTTGTCCTATATTTTTATTTTTAATCCCAGCCCCCGTCATCGGAGGAGGCCTTTGGCCTTCTGGAAGACCATCATTGTGAATAATTAACTGACTTGCCTAGTTAAATAAAGGTGAAATAAAAAAATTGTTACAAAGAACACCTTCTTCGCCTGCTTTGAGGATAACACAGTGCCACCCGATGCGGCCTCCATCTCTGTGGCCGACATGAGTAAGACATTTAAGCGTATTAACCCTCACAAGGCTGCCGGCCCAGACGGCATCCCTAGACACGTCCTAAGATACAGTAGTAGCATCCCTAGACACGTCCTCAGAGCATGCGCAGACCAACTGTCTGGAGTGTTTACGGACATATTCAATATCTCCCTATCCCAGTCTGCTGTCCTCACATGCTTCAAGATGGCCACCATTGTTCCTGTACCCTAGAAAGCAAAGGTAACTGAACTAAATGACTATCGCCCCGTAGCACTCACCTCTGTCATCATGAAGTGCTTTAAAATACTAGTCAAGGATCATATCACCTCTACCTTACCTGACACCCTAGACCCACTTCAATTTGCTTACCACCACAATAGATCCACAGACGATGCAATCACCATCGCACTGCACACTGCCCTATCCCTTTCCTTTCCATCTGGACAAGAGGAATACCTATGTAAGAATGCTGTTCATTGACTATAGCTCAGCATTCAACACCATAGTATTCTCCAAGCTCATCATTAAGCTTGAGGCCCTGGGTCTGAACCCCGCCCTGTGCAACTGGGTCCTGGACTTCCTGACAAGCCGCCCCCAGGTGGTGAAGGTAGGAAACAACACATCCACTTCGCTGATCCAAAACACTGGGACTACCTGCCCTCCAGGACACCTACAGCACCAGATGTCACAGGAAGGCCAAAAAGATCATCAAGGACAACAACCACCCGAGTCACTACCTGTTCACCCCGCTATCATCCAGAAGTTGAGGTCAGTACAGGTGCGTCAAAGCTGGGACCGAGAGACTGAAAAACAGCTTCTATCTCAAGGCCATCATACTGTTAAATAGCCGTCACTATCACATTCGAGGCTGCTGCTCTATATACATAGACTTGAAATCACTGGCCGCTTTAATAATGGAACACTAGTCACTTTAATAATGTTTAAATATTTTGTATGTATATACTGTATTCTATTCTACTGTATCTTAGTCTATGCCGCTCTGAGATTGCTCGTACAAATATTCTTAATTCCATTCCTTTACTTAGATTTGTGTGTATTGTTGTGAAATTGTTAGATATTACTTGTTAGATATTACTGCACTGTTGGAGCTAGAAACACAAGCATTTCGCTACACCCGCTGTCACGATCGTCTACTGAAGAGAGTGAGGACCAAGGCGCAGCGCGTGAAAAGAACATCTTCTTTTATTCAGAAGAGAGAAAACAATAAACGAACACTATACATAAACTAAACAAACGACCGTGAAGCTATAAACGTTGTGCACACACACACAGGCTACAAACGTTCAAACATAGACAATTACCCACAAACACCTAAAGCCTATGGCTACCTTAAATATGGCTCCCAATCAGAGACAACAATAACCAGCTGTCTCTGATTGAGAACCAAATCAGGTAACCATAGACTTTCCTAAACACCTACACTCAACCATAGACAATCCTAGACACATACACTCAACACAAACCCATACACTAAAACCAACACCCCCTTTACCATAATAAACACCCAAAACACAAACATACCCCATGTCACACCCTGACCTAACTAAAATAATAAAGAAAACAAAGAATACTAAGGCCAGGGCGTGACATAACCCCCCCCTTAAGGTGCGAACTCCGGGCGCACCAGCACATAGTCTAGGGGAGGGTCTGGGTGGGCGTCCGTCCACGGCGGCGGATCCGGCACTGGTCGTGGTCCCCACCCCACCATAGTCACTACCCGCTTTCTTAAACCCACTGGAATAAGGGGCAGCACCGGACTAAGAGGCAGCACCGGACTAAGGGGCAGCACCGGACTAAGGGGCAGTACCGGACTAAGGGGCAGCACCAGGATAAGGGACAGCACCAGGATAAGGGGCAGCACCAGGATAAGGGACAGCACCAGGATAAGGGACAGCACCAGGATAAGGGGCAGTACCAGGCTAAGGGGCAGCTCCGGACTGAGGAACGGATCCTGGCTGGACGGCTCTGGCGGATCCTGGCTGTACGGCTCATGGCTGGCTGACGGATCTGGCTGCTCATGGCCGGCTGACGGATCTGGCTGCTCATGGCCGGCTGACGGATCTGGCTGCTCATGGCCGGCTGACGGATCTGGCTGCTCATGGCCGGCTGACGGATCTGGCTGCTCATGGCCGGCTGACGGCTCTGGACGCTCATGGCCGGCTGACGGCTCTGGACGCTCATGGCTGGCTGACGGCTCTGGACGCTCATGGCTGGCTGGCGGCTCTGGACGCTCATGGCTGGCTGGCGGCTCTGGACGCTCATGGCTGGCTGGCGGCTCTGGACGCTCATGGCTGCCTGGCGGCTCTGGACGCTCATGGCTGGCTGGCGGCTCTGGCAGATCCTGTCTGGTTGGCGGCTCTGGCAGATCCTGTCTGGTTGGCGGCTCTGGCAGATCCTGTCTGGTTGGCGGCTCTGGCAGATCCTGTCTGGTTGGCGGCTCTGGCAGATCCTGTCTGGTTGGCGGCTCTGGCAGATCCTGTCTGGTTGGCGGCTCTGGCAGATCCTGTCTGGTTGGCGGCTCTGGCAGATCCTGACTGACGAATGGCTCTAGCGGTCCTGACTGACGATCGGCTCTGACGGCTCGGGACAGACGGGCGGCTCTAACGGCACTGGGCAGACGGATGGCTCAGATGGCGCTGGGGAGACGGATGGCTCAGATGGCGCTGGGGAGACGGATGGCTCAGATGGCGCTGGGGAGACGGATGGCTCAGATGGCGCTGGGGAGACGGATGGCTCAGATGGCGCTGGGGAGACGGATGGCTCAGATGGCGCTGGGGAGACGGATGGCTCAGATGGCGCTGGGGAGACGGATGGCTCAGATGGCGCTGGGGAGACGGATGGCTCAGATGGCGCTGGGGAGACGGATGGCTCTGGCCGGATAAGGCGCACTGTAGACCTGGTGCGTGGTGCCGGAACTGGAGGCACCGGGCTAAGGACACGCACCTTCAGGCTAGTGCGGGGAGAAGGAACAGGGCATACTGGACCCTGGATACGCACATTAGGCCTAGTGCGTGGTGCCGGCACTGGTGGTACCGGGCTGGGGACACGCACTTCAAGGCTAGTGCGGGGAGCAGGAACAGGGCATACTGGACCCTGGATACGCACATTAGGCCTAGTGCGTGGTGCCGGCACTGGTGGTACCGGGCTGGGGACACGCACTTCAAGGCTAGTGCGGGGAGCAGCAACAGGATGCACAGGACTCTGGAGACGCACAGGAGGCTTGGTGCGTGGCGTAGGCACTGGTGGTAATGGGCTGGAGACACGCACCATTGGACGAGTGCGTGGAGGAGGAACAGGGCTCTGGAGACACACTGGAAGCCTGGTGCGTGGTGTAGGCACTGGTGGAACTGGACTGGGGCGGGGAGGTGGCGCCGGAAATACCGGACCGTGCAGGCGTACTGGCTCCCTTGAGCACCGAGCCTGCCCAACCTTACCTGGTTGAATGCTCCCCGTCGCCCGACCAGTGCGGGGAGGTGGAATAACCCGCACCGGGCTATGTAGGCGAACCGGGGACACCATGCGTAAGGCTGGTGCCATGTAAGCCGGCCCGAGGAGACGCACTGGAGACCAGACGCGTTGAGCCGGCTTCATGGCACCTGGCTCAATGCCCAATCTAGCCCTACCAGTGCGGGGAGGTGGAATAACCCGCACCGGGCTATGCACACGTACAGGAGACACCGTGCGCTCTACTGCGTAACACGGTGTCTGCCCGTACTCTCGCTCTCCACGGTAAGCCTGGGAAGTGGGCGCAGGTCTCCTACCTGCCCTCGGCCCACTACCTCCTAGCCTCCCCCCCCAAGAAATTTTTGGGTAGTACTCACGGGCTTCCAGCCTTGCCTCCGTGCTGCCTCCTCATATCGCCTCCTCTCGGCTTTCGCTGCCTCCAGCTCTTCACGAGGGAGGCGATATTCTCCCGGTTGTGCCCAAGGTCCCTTTCCTTCCAATATCTCCTCCCATGTCCAAGAATCCTTGATGCCTTGCTCCTGTTGCCGCTTGTCACGCTGCTTGGTCCGTTGGTGGGTAATTCTGTCACGATTGTCTACTGAAGAGAGTGAGGACCAAGGCGCAGCGCGTGAAAAGAACATCTTCTTTTATTCAGAAGAGAGAAAACAATAAACGAACACTATACATAAACTAAACAAACGACCGTGAAGCTATAAACGTTGTGCACACACACACAGGCTACAAACGTTCAAACATAGACAATTACCCACAAACACCTAAAGCCTATGGCTACCTTAAATATGGCTCCCAATCAGAGACAACAATAACCAGCTGTCTCTGATTGAGAACCAAATCAGGTAACCATAGACTTTCCTAAACACCTACACTCAACCATAGACAATCCTAGACACATACACTCAACACAAACCCATACACTAAAACCAACACCCCCTTTACCATAATAAACACCCAAAACACAAACATACCCCATGTCACACCCTGACCTAACTAAAATAATAAAGAAAACAAAGAATACTAAGGCCAGGGCGTGACACCCGCATTAACATCTGCTAAACATGTGTCTGTGACCAATAAAATGTGATTTGATTTGAATTGCAATTCGTAATACAGTTGAAGTCGGAAGTTTACATACACCTTAGCCAAATACATTTAAACTCAGTTTTTCACAATTCCTGACATTTAGTCCTAGTAAAGATTCCCTGTCTTAGGTCAGTTAGGATCACCACTTTATTTTAAGAATGTGAAATGTCAGAATAATAGTATAGAGAATGATTTATTTCTCAAAGACCCATTTGCGACCAATTTTTTAACTTCCTGACTGATGTCTTGAGATGATACTTCCACATAATTTTCCTGATGCCATCTATTTTGTGAAGTGCACCAGTCCCTCCTGCAGCAAAGCACCCCCACAACATGATGCTGCCACCCCCTTACTTCACGGTTGGGATGGTGTTCTTCGGCTTGCAAGCCTCCGCCTTTTTCCTCCAAACATAACGATGGTCATTATTGCCAAACAGTTCTATTTTTGTTTCATCAGACCAGAGGACATTTCTCCAAAAAGTACAATCTTTGTCCCGATGTGCAGTTGCAAACCGTAGTCTGGCTTTTTTATGGCGGTTTTGTAGCAGTGGCTTCTTCCTTGCTGAGTGGCCTCTCAGGTTATGTAGGACTTGTTTTACTGTGGATAAAGATACTTTTGTACCTGTTTCCTCCAGCATCTTCACACGGTCCTTTGCTGTTGTTCTGGGATTGATTTGCACTTATCGCACCAAAGTACGTTCATCTCTAGGAGACAGAATGCGTCTCATTCCTGAGCGGTATGACGGCTGCGTGGTCCCATAGTGTTTAGACTTGCGTACTATTATTTGTACAGATGAATGTGGTACCTTCTGGCTTTGGAAATTGCTCAGAAGGATGAACCAGACTTGTGGAGGTCTAAAAATTTTTCTGCGGTCTTGGCTGATTTCTTTTGATTTTCCCATAATGTCAAGCAATGAGGCACTGAGTTTGAAGGTAGGCCTTGATATACATCCACAGGTATACCTCCAATTGACTCAAATGATGTCAATTAGCCTATCAGAAGCTTCTAAAGCCATGACATAGTTTTTTGGAATTTTCCAAGCTATTTCAAGGCCCACTTAGTGTATGTAAACTTCTGACCCACTGGAATTGTGATACAGGGAATTCTAAGTGAAAAAATCTGTCTGTGAACAATTGTTGGAAAAATTACTTGTGTCATGCACAAAGTAGATGTCCTAACCAACTTGCCATAACTATAGTTTGTTAACAAGAAATTTGTGGAGTGGTTGAAAAACGAGTTGTAATGACTCCAACCTAAGTATATGTAAACTTCCGACTTCAACTGTATACCATGCGAATTGTAATTCATAACATATCATACGAAATGGATGCTGGACATCCACAAATCACATACCATACCAAATGTAACTTAATATCATACTAATTTGAGTCTCATAGATTTACTTTAACTATGTTATATCTACCTCCGAGTCCAGGTTGCACAAGTATGAAGACAAGCTGCAATTCTCCTCTTCCTACAGCAGGGATGGTAAAGTATGGAGTTGACTCTGTGATATTTCCCGCAAGTGAACTCAACAAACACACAACCTTCCTTCTTTGCCAGTATAAAACTTAGCAATAGTAATCACTAACCATTTACAGTACATTGAAGTTGTGATAACACCAAGCACGGCCTGCTAGCAGGTTACTTCTTCATCAGAGACTCTGAGCCATACAATGTACTGTAAGCCCAGGCTGTTCCATTTTAGCCCCAGTGACAATGAGAAAGCAGAGAGATCAGGTTACTGTCTCTGCAAGGCTGAAAACAAACCTTGACAAAAAAGGCGGCATCTTTCACCATGTTACTGTCCTCATCAGTTAGACACCCAGAGACACACATAGTCACACAGGCAGTGTACTCAAAGAAAATGGTGCCTGGTTCACACGTTTTATATTTTGCTGAGATCAAGCCTTTGTTTTGCTTTGCATATAGTCATTGGCAACAGGTAAACTACATGCTCACACATGCATACCACAGGAGGCTGCTGAAGGGAGGACAGCTCATAATAATGGCTGGAATGGAGCAAATCCAAGTAATCCAAGATGGCGTAGCAGTCGGACGTGTGTTGTCTTGTCCCGTGTAAATAGTCTTCGTATTTTTCGTATACATTTTATTTCACTTTCCATCTAGGAACTGAATATACATTCCTACATTCCGCCTCACCCAATGTGGTACGGACCTGCTATTTTTTATACTTTAGAACCGTAACCCCAATCAGAAGCTAGCCAGATAACTAGCTACTAGCTAGTAGTCAGTTAGCCACTGCTGCGGTCTTCACCCTCAACTCGGACACAGCCAGCTTCAATACCGGGCCAATACCTGCCAGTCTGCAAGCGCGATATCAACCCAGAGCATATAGGACTGCTTTTTCTCTACCACATCACCGGATTCCTGACGCAAGCTCTGGACAATTACACCGTATCATCACAGTTAGCTAGCTGCAACCGAGTGGCTACTACTGGCTAACACCTCTGTCCCGAAGCAAGCACCAGTTAGCCTTGAGCTAGCCTCGAGCTAGGCCCATCTGCCGGCTAGCCGAAGAGGTCTACCAGCGAATTCTTGGGCTACAATACCTCTTTTGCCAATTGGACTGGACCTTTTTTTGCCGACACAGAGCCCTGCCAATCCATCACAACTGGTCTAAATCAGCTACAAGCTAATTTAGCCATTTTTTTGCCGCTGCTAGTAGCTTTTACCTTCTGCACAGACACCAGCCCTGTTATTAGCCTGGATATTACTCACCAATTTACCAGCATCGGACTGTCTCTCGACAACAACGCCGGATTCCTGCCGTAATCCCTGAGCCACTACTTCTGATCCTCACAGCTAGCTTGCAGCTATCACAGCTAGAGCCACTGCCACGAAGCTAGCACCAGTTAGCAAACACAATTCTACAATTCACAACCTCTCTTTCGCCATCCGGCTTGGATTCTCTGTCGACACGACCACGTCTGAGCAGACCCCCTCCGTCTGAGCAGACCACCCCCCGGGCTACTAACTTTAAACGCCGCGTGCTAGCTTAGTGGAGGCCTCCCTGCTCCATCTACGGCTGCCCCCTGGACACTATGATCACTTGGCTACATAGCTGATGCATGCTTGACTGTCCATTAATTCACGGTACTCCATTCTGTTTATTTGTGTTTTATCTGTCGGCTCTGTGCTTTAACTCAGGATCTGTGTGTAGTTAATCCGACCCTCTCTGCCTAGTCGTCGCCATTTTTACCTGTTGTTGCTGTGTTAGACTAGCACCCTGTTATTGCTGCTGTTATCTTACCTGTTGTTTTAGCTAGCTCTCCCAATCAAGACCTGCAATCACTTTATGCCTTATTGTATGTCTCTCTCAAATATCAATATGCCTTGCATACTGTTGTTCAGGCTAGTTATCATTATCATTGTTTTGGTTTGCAATGGACCCTGTAGTTCCACTCTCCGTACCTCTGATACCTCCTTTGTCCCACCCCCCACACATGCGGTGACCTCACCCATTGAGACCAGCATGTCCAGAGATACAACCTCTCTTATCATCACCCAGTGCCTGGGCTTGCCTCCGCTGTACCCGCGCCCCACCATACCCCTGTCTGCACATTATGCCCAGAATCTATTCTACCACGCCCATAAATCTGCTCCTTTTATTCTTTGTCCCCAACGCTCTAGGCGACCAGTTTTGATAGCCTTTAGCCGCACCCTCATCCTACTACTCCTCTGTTCCTCGGGTGATGTGGAGGTAAACCCAGGCCCTGCATGTCCCCAGACACCCTCATTTGTTGACTTCTGTGATCGAAAAAGCCTTGGCCTCATGCATGTCAACATCAGAAGCCTCCTCCCTAAGTTTGCCTTACTCACCGCTTTAGCACACTCTGCCAACCCTGATGTCCTTGCCGTGTCCGAATCCTGGCTTAGGAAGGCCACCAAAAATTCTGAGATTTCCATACCCAACTATAACACTTTCCGTCAAGATAGAACTGCCAAAGGGGGAGGAGTTGCAATCTACTGCAGAGATAGCCTGCAAAGTTCTGTCATACTTTCCAGGTCTATGCCCAAACAGTTCGAACTTCTAATTTTAAAAATTAATCTCTCCAGAAATAAGTCTCTCACTGTTGCCGCCTGCTACCGACCCCCCTCAGCTCCCAGCTATGCCCTGGACACCATCTGTGAATTGATCGCTCCCCATCTAGCTTCAGAGTTTGTTCTGTTAGGTGACCTAAACTGGGATATGCTTAACACCCCGGCAGTCCTACAATCCAAGCTTGATGCCCTCAATCTCACACAAATCATCAAGGAACCCACCAGGTACAACCCTAAATCCGTAAACATGGGCACCCTAATAGACATTATCCTGACCAACCTGCCCTCCAAATACACCTCTGCTGTCTTCAATCAAGATCTCAGCGATCACTGCCTCATTGCCTGTATCCGCCACGGGTCCGCGGTCAAACGACCACCCCTCATCACTGTCAAACGCTCCCTAAAACACTTCTGCGAGCAGGCCTTTCTAATCGACCTGGCCCGGGTACCCTGGAAGGATATTGACCTCATCCCGTCAGTTGAGGATGCCTGGTCATTCTTTAAATGTTACTTCCTCACCATATTAGACAAGCATGCTCCGTTCAAAAAATGCAGAACCAAGAACAGATATAGCCCTTGGTTCACTCCAGACCTGACTGCCCTCGACCAGCACAAAAACATCCTGTGGCGAACTGCAATAGCATCGAAGAGCCCCCGCGATATGCAACTGTTCAGGGAAGTCAGGAACCAATACACGCAGTCAGTCAGGAAAGCAAAGGCCAGCTTTTTCAAGCAGAAATTTGCATCCTGTAGCTCTAACTCCAAAAAGTTCTGGGATACTGTAAAGTCCATGGAGAACAAGAGCACCTCCTCCCAGCTGCCCACTGCACTGAGGCTAGGTAACACGGTCACCACCGATAAATCCGTGATAATCGAAGACTTCAACAAGCATTTCTCAATGGCTGGCCATGCCTTCCTCCTGGCGACTCCAACCTTGGCCAACAGCCCCGCCCCCCCCGCTGCTACTCGCCCAAGCCCCCCCAGCTTCTCCTTTACCCAAATCCAGATAGCAGATGTTCTGAAAGAGCTGGAAAACCTGGACCCATACAAATCAGCTGGGCTTGACAATCTGGACCCCCTATTTCTGAAACTGTCCGCCGCCATTGTCGCACCCCCTATTACCAGCCTGTTCAACCTCTCCTTCGTATCATCTGAGATCCCCAAGGATTGGAAAGCTGCCGCGGTCATCCCCCTCTTCAAAGGGGGAGACACCCTGGACCCAAACTGTTACAGACCTATATCCATCCTGCCCTGCCTATCTAAGGTCTTCGAAAGCCAAGTCAACAAACAGATCACTGACCATCTCGAATCCCACCGTACCTTCTCCGCTGTGCAATCCGGTTTCCGAGCCGGTCACGGGTGCACCTCAGCCACGCTCAAGGTACTAAACGATATCATAACCGCCATCGATAAAAGACATTACTGTGCAGCCGTCTTCATCGACCTGGCCAAGGCTTTCGACTCTGTCAATCACCATATTCTTATCGGCAGACTCAGTAGCCTCGGTTTTTCTAATGACTGCCTTGCCTGGTTCACCAACTACTTTGCAGACAGAGTTCAGTGTGTCAAATCGGAGGGCATGTTGTCCGGTCCTCTGGCAGTCTCTATGGGGGTACCACAGGGTTCAATTCTCGGGCCGACTCTTTTCTCTGTATACATCAATGATGTTGCTCTTGCTGCGGGCGATTCCCTGATCCACCTCTACGCAGACGACACCATTCTATATACTTCCGGCCCTTCCTTGGACACTGTGCTATCTAACCTCCAAACGAGCTTCAATGCCATACAACACTCCTTCCGTGGCCTCCAACTGCTCTTAAACGCTAGTAAAACCAAATGCATGCTTTTCAACCGTTCGCTGCCTGCACCCGCACGCCCGACTAGCATCACCACCCTGGACGGCTCCGACCTAGAATATGTGGACATCTATAAGTACCTAGGTGTCTGGCTAGACTGCAAACTCTCCTTCCAGACTCATATCAAACATCTCCAATCCAAAATCAAATCAAGAATCGGCTTTCTATTCCGCAACAAAGCCTCCTTCACTCACGCCGCCAAACTTACCCTAGTAAAACTGACTATCCTACCGATCCTCGACTTCGGCGATGTCATCTACAAAATAGCTTCCAATACTCTACTCAGCAAACTGGATGCAGTTTATCACAGTGCCATTCGTTTTGTTACTAAAGCACCTTATACGACCCACCACTGCGACCTGTATGCCCTAGTCGGCTGGCCCTCGCTACATGTTCGTCGTCAGACTCACTGGCTCCAGGTCATCTACAAGGCTATGCTAGGTAAAGTGCCGCCTTATCTCAGTTCACTGGTCACGATGGCTACACCCACCCGCAGCACGCGCTCCAGCAGGTGTATCTCACTGATCATCCCTAAAGCCAAAACCTCATTTGGACGCCTTTCCTTCCAGTTCTCTGCTGCCTGCGACTGGAACGAATTGCAAAAATCTCTGAAGTTGGAGACTTTTATCTCCCTCAACAACTTTAAAAATCTGCTATCCGAGCAGCTAACCGATCGCTGCAGCTGTACATAGTCCATCTGTAAACTACCCACCCAATTTACCTACCTCACCCCCCATACTGCTTTATTTATTTACTTTTCTGCTCTTTTGCACACCAGTATCTCTTCTTGCACATGATCATCTGATGATTTATCACTCCAGTGTTAATCTGCTAAATTGTAATTATTCGATTTATTGCCTACCTCATGCCTTTTGCACACATTGTATATAGATTCTCTTTTTTTTCTACCATGTTATTGACTTGTTTATTGTTTACTCCATGTGTAACTCTGTGTTGTCTGTTCACACTGCTATGCTTTATCTTGGCCAGGTCGCAGTTGCAAATGAGAACTTGTTCTCAACTAGCCTACCTGGTTAAATAAAGGTGAAATAAAAAAAATAAAAAAAATGGACTGGTATCAAACGCATGAAACCATGTATTTGATGTATTTGATACCATTTCACTTATTCCACTCCAGCCATTACCACGAGCCTGTCCTCCCCAATTAAGGTGCCACCAACCCCCTGTGATATATGCACACATACTAACAAACATGCATGCATACACACACATGTATACACAGCTGTTTCAGTGATTGTCAGCACATCCCTGGGGTCAAGGGTCAGGGGAAAAGTTTCAGTGTCATAGCATTTGGGGGATACTTTTGAAAAACTAGATGATTACTTATGGATTACTTTTAAATTCAGAAAGGATGTTTGTGAAAAAATACATTATATGACACCTTTCTGTTTTCTCAATGGCATTAAAATCAGCATTGAAGTCTAACCACAAGTCAGAAACCACTAATGATGCTTCTTATGGGGAAAGTAATTAATTACCATTTTGGACAGGTAACTAGAAACTGTAATGGATTACATTTAGAAAGTAACCTACCCAACCCTGCCTAATATCCCAGTTAAGCCTACCCTCTCAAAGGAGAGTATATTTACCTTCCCTCCAACTGGCCTTCAGGCGCTGTCCATTAGCCTGTCACTGCATGCATCTATCAACATACACTCGACCTTGTGGTGTGGGACACTGTTAGCATAACGCTAACCTGTTGGGAATACCCGTTTCACGGTGTTGGGCACTGTTCAGGAGTCTCTTTTTATGCTCATGGTTACAAACCCAATCTATAGTGACTGTTAGAACTGTGGATATGCAGACCCCAGATTGCTATCATCCCAAAATCTCTACACCCCTAAATCTCCTCAGCACACCTCTCTCTCATTCCTCCCAACATGCCAAGTAGAAACGCCATGGTGTGAGAGTGTGAGCAGAGAGCGGAGGCCTGTTAAAACCCACTATCTCCTCTCTGCTCTCGTGCTCTTTCTATCTATCTCTCTCACTCACCTATTTATTTTTAGCACCTAAACAACTGGTCTCCTAAAAATGGGCCTGTGTGTGGTGGCCAGGGGGAGAGGGGCGCTGCTATGTACGGTATCTAGCCCCCCAGCGCTCCAGGGCTGTCAGGTCTGTTCTTTCCCTTTGTCTTGGCTGGAGAGAGGGAGCAAGGGAGTGAAACAGGGAGAGAGAGGATCGCTGGTTCCTAAACAAGCCTTGGGCATTGGACTATAGAGGACGGCTTGGAAGGAGACTCAAGGAGATGTATACTATAATTTAAGGGCAACCTGCTATTCTACACCTCTCTATCTATTGTTTAAAAAAAAATAGTATTTTTCCATTTTGGGGAGTTTATTGACCTTCCTCAGCCTAAGTACTCTTGTGGAGGCCGTATCTAGTGATTAAAGGTTACTCTGTGATTCTCGAGTGTGTGGTCGTTCATAACACGTCCCTAGACCATGCTTGCCCTGTGGCTGCTCCTGCTCCCGTGCCTGTCTCTGTCGCCGCTCGTTCAGACCGAGAAGGGCCTGGAGTTCCCTCGCTATGACGGGAAAGACCGAGTCATCGACATCAATAACAAGAACTACCAGAAGGCCATGAAGAAGTACACCATGATGTGTCTGCTGTACCACAAACCCATCCCTGACGGGAAGGAGCTGCAGAAACAACACCAGATGACTGAGATGGTGCTGGAGGTAAGCCTGAGGAGGAGGAAGGGAGAAGGTGAGGGAGGTAGGGGAAGAGAGATAAAGGGAGGTGGAAGAGGAGGGAGAAGTGGGGATGAAGGAGTCTAGGAACGAGATGGTGAAGAAAAGATGAAGGAGGAAAAGGCAGAGAGAGAGAGATAAGGATAAGAAGAAAGAGATGGTGGGTAGAGGAGAAAGAGGAGAGTCACTAGGGAGGGGGAGCACCTGGGCTAGACTGAGGGGATTTAACAATCTGGGGTCACTGGGTCAGCTAGACCCACTCCATAAATAATTTACAGTACCTAGACATTAGAGTGTCCCAATGGGCACGGAACCCACAAGAGTTAGAATGAGAGACTGTCATGAAACTTTGTCATAAAATGGCTGTCATTCAATTAAACAGTGATTCTTATGACTTTGAGATACTAATGTTTATGTGCAGTGTGTTGCTTGCTCTCAAGGAGAGAGAGAGAGAGAGAGAGAGAGAGAGAGAGAGAGAGAGAGAGAGAGAGAGAGAGAGAGAGAGAGAGAGAGAGAGAGAGAGAGAGAGAGAGAGAGAGAGAGAGAGAGAGAGAGAGAGAGAGAGAGAGAGAGAGAGAGAGAGAGAGAGAGAGAGAGAGAGAGAGAGAGAGAGAGAGAGAGAGAGAGAGAGAGAGAGAGAGAGAGAGAGAGAGAGAGAGAGAGAGAGAGAGAGAGAGAGAGTGTGTGTGTGTGTGTGAGAGAGACTCCCCAGTTCTGTCCAGTCAGTTAAGGTTATTTCTGTTAATTCACTTCCCATAGTAATGTATGTCATTCCCCCGAGCTCTCTGCCACAGGCACAAATAGGACCGGCACTCATGCCCTTTATGTTATTGAGCTATACATGTGAAGGGCATTGCAGTAGGTCTGTCTCTCTCCCTGTTTTGCTTTTACACTTAGATTGAGTCGGTCTTAAAATACTATCTCAATGACATGTATATTTATTAACTAGAGGGTTAGCTAACTGATTATAACATTCGCTAATGTTCTATGACGGCATCTATATTAAAACGTGCTATGAATATGTTTATAAGGTAATGAATACTTCATTAGAAGCTACTTCAAGTAAAGTGTCAGTTAGTATCCCACTTCAGCAGAGCTGTGACAGTGGGCTACTATGGCCTAATCTCCCCTCCCTAGCTGTCCTGTGTTCATCATGGCTTGTGTTGAGTTAGAGTGTGATGTGCAGCAGATAACCTGAGCACAGTCTCTCACTCCTAATAGCCACAGATTTTTAACTCACCACAGGTGGACCGGACTAGGGTTAGGGCCCTGGGTCATCATAATTAACATAATTACTTGCTCTATTGCTTCGCTACAGGTTATCTGTGTAGGATTGCATCCATGTTCCATTATTTTATAAGGAGCCAAAATAGTGAGATTTGTTTGAAGAGACCACATCTGGTCTTTCTTCATCACTCTGTCAATGTTTCATCAACATACAGTATCTCCTGCTTTGATAATGGCTACTTGTTGCATGTGGTAATGTATGTTGTGTTGTATTCTGTGTCTAGGCCTATGTGTTCTTTGTTTGGGTTTGCTAAAGGTTGAAAAATGTACCGCTTTGCTGAGTTGTCAAAAGTATGACAAAGACTTTCTTCTTGTCTACAACCAATGGAGAGTCCATGCTTCTAAATGTTAACACTGATAACTTTATTCATAAAGTGCCTTTCAAACATGATGTTCAAAGCCCTAAATTATCACCTGTCAACGTATTACCTGGATGAAGACAGACAAATCACTCTGTTCCCCTCCTGATATTTCGGTCAGTCAGGTATTCTTAGCAATCAATATGCCTTGGGATCTATCAGAGCTCAAGGCCTTGGCTGGCAGACCCTCCCCTATTGAGACCACAATGGCTGCAGGATTCTGGCCCAGATATGGAGCATGGCACTTTTAGTCATCATATGACTGTCTCTGTCTCCCTCTGTGTGTGTGTGTGTGTGTGTGTGTGTGTGTGTGTGTGTGTGTGTGTGTGTGTGTGTGTGTGTGTGTGTGTGTGTGTGTGTGTGTGTGTGTGTGTGTGTGTGTGTGTGTGTGTGTGTGTGTGTGTGTGTGTGTGTGTGTGTGTGTGTGTGTGTGTGTGTGTGTGTGTGTGTGTGTGTGTGTGTGTGTGCGTGTGTGTGTGTTTGTGAGTGTGTGTGTTGCCTTGGAGCTGTTCTGCTCTCTGGACCATTATCTACTCAATAACGTCACTCCAACTAAGCCTCATCTCGGCCCTGTCTGTTTGTCTGTCTGTTTGTCTGTCCCCCTGCCAAACATGCTTCAAACTGGATCATAGTTCCTGCGTGTAGAACAACAAGGGCTCTATTTGACACTGTTCCAATTTAAGTGTTATGATGACGTTGAAAGAATGTCACTAACTGACTTTTGTCTTCATCCCCAGCTGGCTGCTCAGGTTATGGAGGAAAAGGAGATTGGGTTTGGAATGGTAGACTCCCACAAAGACACCAAGGTTGCCAAGAAGCTGGGTAAGGAAACACATTAACACTTCAGAGCGAACTATAGTTGCTCATCATTATTATTATACTGCATGACTATGAAGCATACTACATGAAAGCACCAAAAGGTTTTTGTAAAGCATTCAGTGAATGGCTGTAAATAATGGTCTGTACTTGACCCCCTGACCTCTGACCCCAGGCCTGGTGGAAGAGGGCAGTGTGTATGTGTTCAAGGCAGACCGTGTGATTGAGTTTGACGGCATGCTCTCTGCCGACACCCTGGTGGAGTTCCTTCTAGACGTGAGTGGACTGGGGGTGCCCTCATTGATACTACACACAGATCTAGGATCAGCTTACTGTTATGTTATGTTATTTTCTCTCTCTAGCTTTTGGAGGAGCCTGTGGAGGTGATAGGAAATGCTCTGGAGCTGAGGGCCTTCGACAGGATGGAGGAAGACATCCGCCTCATTGGATATTTTAAGAACGAGGACTCAGAACGTGAGTGTGTGTGTGTGTGTGTGTCTGTCTTTCTGACTTTCTGACAATCTGTCTGTGTGTGTCTCTGTGTGTATGTGTTAAGGTTGTTTAAATGTGCTCCCTGTCATGCTAGTGTGATGGCCAGGGTTGGGTGGCTATTGGCTGATCCCCTGGCCTTGATAATAACCGGGGAATTTTAAACTCACCATCCCCATGGATTTACATGTCCAATTTTACCCTCCCTCCACACACAGCTGCGAGGGCCAAATATTTTTCCTTTTATCGTAAGACACCGCATCGCGCTCATGATAAGCAAGGCGGCTGTCTCACCCCTGACCGACTGTGGGAGTCTAGAACTAGGGGTCAACGGATCTCAGTTATTTCAGTACACGAATGTGTCAATGGCATCTCCCTAAAGACCAATCCTAGTCTAGCTAGCACACACAAGCTAGTAGATGCTCGCTGACAGCTATGCTAAATGATAGCAGCAGAAGGGGAATTATTCTAAATGCTGAAGGTCTACCTCTGTTCAACGGATAAGAAATGGTGAGGTTATAGAGTAGTGGTTATACAGTAGTACACCATCTTCAAAAGAAGTCAAATGCCCTCTCCTCTCCTCCCTCCCACCTCCCATCCACTCCTTTCTCTTCTTCATAAACCGCTCCTTTCCTCCAGACTACAGTGCGTTCAAGGAGGCTGCAGAGCAGTTCCAACCCTACATCAAATTCTTTGCCACCTTTGAGAAAGCTGTGAGTATACAGACATCCATGCCTTGACATCCTATATCCTTGGTCTGTGAGAAGGGGTCCTGTCAATGCAAGAAGTTGGGTGCTGATTCTGGTGTCTGTGGTGTTTAAGGTGGCCAAGGAGCTGACCCTGAAAATGAATGAGGTGGATTTCTACGAGCCCTTCATGGAGGAGCCTGTCACCCTCCCTGACAGACCCAACTCTGAGGAGGAGATCGTGGCTTTCGTCACTGAACACAGAAGGTATGGAAGTGTAATATTTTTTTGGGGTGGGTGCTTATATTTGTCCTGTGTTTTCTGCATATCCCATTTCCCCCTGAGAGTCGGGTCATGGCCAGGTCAGCGGCGACCCTGGAGCAATTAGGGTTACGTGCCTTGCTCAACGGCACATCAACATATTTTCACCTTGTCAGCTCAGGATTCTAACTAGCGACATTTCGGTTACTGGTCCAACACTCTAATCGCTAGGCTACCTGCAGCCCTACTGCGGCTGTCAGAACAGAATCACTTCATTCTGATGATCTGATCAGTGGTCTGTGACTGATAGCGTTGTGTAATGTTTTCAGGCCAACACTGCGAAAGCTGCGTGCTGAGGACATGTTTGAGACATGGGTGAGGTTTTTTGTCAGTTCATTTACCTTATGCAAGTTCAAGGGTTAGTGCAAGAAAGGCAAATACAACAGTAAGTGTGTTCATTTCTGTCAAACCTTGGACAGCGTCTCATGATGTCTCATTTTCAGGAGGACGTTGTGGAGGGGAGCCATATAGTGGCCTTCGCAGAGGAGGAGGACCCTGGTAAAAAATACATCAATATTACAGTAACATCAGCTTTGATCAGGGCCAACATCAGCTTTGCAACATAAGTTCTTATCAGTCTTATCTGAAACTGAGAATCCCTGAAATGGTTCATAGCTTTCAGGAAATCAAACAAACTTCTCCTGGCATGATAAAACACAGACTAACCTTCTTGATGTGTTGTTTGGTGATGTTCAGATGGTTATGAGTTCCTGGAGCTGCTGAAGGAGGTGGCTAGAGACAACACCCACCACCCTGGTCTCAGCATAATCTGGATCGACCCTGATGACTTCCCCCTGGTGAGACACAGACAGACAGATGGATGGACGGACAGACGGACGGACGGACAGGACTAAGTGAACTCAAGTCCCTACAGTTTCAGATCTCACAGTGTGTTCTCTCTCACTCTCCGCAGCTTATCCCCTACTGGGAGAAGACCTTCCAGGTGGACCTGTTCAAACCTCAGATTGGCGTTGTCAACGTAACTGATGTGAGTCCCCGAACAGCTCCAATACAGCATGAGGAATTGGTGGAAACCAGTCAGAAATTGTGAAACTTAGATCTAACTCATGATGGTCCATGACCTTTGGCCCCTGACCTTTGACCTCTCTCTCTTCCCCTGAACAGGCTGACAGCATCTGGCTGGAGATGGAAGAACAAGATCTGCCCACAGCCCAGAAGCTGGCGGACTGGATAGAGAACGTCCTGTCTGGCAAGGTCAACACAGAGGATGATGATGACGACGACGACGACGACGACTCTGATGATGACTCTGATGACGACTCTGATGATGACTCTGATGATGACTCTGATGATGACTCTGATGATGAAGAAGACGACAACGATGATGAATAATTCAAAAACTGTGAATTTGTCATCTAGAATTCATAATCCCCGAGCTGGCAAGGTAGAAATCTGTCGTTCTGCCCCTGAACAAGGCAGTTAACCCACTGTTCCTAGGCCGTCATTGTAAATAAGAATTTGTTCTTAACTAACTTGCCTAGTTAAATTTTAAAAACTGTGAACTGCTGCTGTACACTATCCTAAACCTCAATAAAGTGTGGTATCTTTGTGTATTTTGCGGTCTCCAAACCATGCCCTCTAATACATGCTTTGTGTGTAGATAATTGCATTTTAGGTTTGACTTTCTGGATTTCAGTGCACACACTCCCTTCTCTCCATGCCACAGTGGCTATATCTTTGTTATTACTATTGGGTCCCGTGTGGCTCAGTTGGCAGAGCATGGTGTTTGGAATGCCAGGGTTGTGGGTTTGTTTCCCACGGGGGGGCCTGTGTGAAAATGTAAGACGCTCTGGATAAGAGTCTGCTAAATCAGTTAAATGTAAAAAAATTAAAAATAATTCACACCTTGCAATTTCCACAACTCTTTTATTTAAATATATATACTACAGTTCAAAAGTTTGGGGTCACTTTGAAATTCACATGTTTTTTTAAAGAAAAGCAAATTTTTTGTCCATTAAAATAACATAAAATTTATCAGAAATACAGTGTAGACATGGTTAATGTTGTAAATGACTATTGTAGCTGGAAACGGCTGATTTTTATTGGAATATCTACATAGGCGTTCAGAGGCCCATTATCAGCAACCATCACTCCTGTGTTCCAATGGCACGTTGTGTTAGCTAATCCATAGTTAACTAATTTATCATTTTAAAAGGCTAATTGATCATTAGAAAACCCTTTTGCAATTATGTTAGCACAGCTGAAAACTGTTGTGCTACAATAGTCATTTACAACATTAACAATGTCTACACTGTATTTCTGATAAATGTTATATTATTTTAATGGACAAAAAATGTGCTTTTCTTTCAAAAACAAGGACATTTCTAAGTGGCCCCAAACTTTTGAACAGTAGTGTATATATTTTTTATCTTTATTTAACTAGGCAAGTCAGTTGGCCCGGACGACGCGGCTGGGCCAATTGTGCGCCGCCCTATGGGACTCCCAATCACGGCCGAATGTGTTACAGCCTGGATTCTTTTCCCCTCTCCATCTGACAAAATGTATGAATATTTATCCAAATATACAGCAGCTGCAAAGTGAGATCATCATTACACACCCAGATAGCAAAAGCTGCCAATTCCTCAAGTCTCAATTTGTCTCATGTATTCTCACTCCATGTTTCACTCTCTCTTAATCTTTGTCTCTTTCCTTCCTTGACTTATACCTCGTTCTCTCTCTCCCTCAGTGGGCAATTAGAAGAGAGAATACGTTAAGTGGCAGGAGAGAGATCTCTGTGTTCTGTAAGCCCAGGATGCAGTAGTGTGAAGGGGGCTTCAGATATGAACTCACGGTCTCTACTCAACCTTCATATTACAACCACTAACTCTCTCTCTCTTGTCTTCAACTGGACAGTGCAGACAGACACTCTCACCCAATAGTCTCACTTACATACTTTCTAGTGCACAGACAAATACAAAGCACCACACACACCAACAATAAAGTAATATGAGAATATGTTGAAAATGTTCATACAAATATTTATTTTACAAATTTGAATCTTTATACAGTTATTGTAATTCCATATATGTAAATCTTTAAAAAAACAACCAGTGAAAACTTGAGACTGAATTGGTCAGAACAACATTTAGGATGGCAATTGTGCACGCGCACACACACACCATACATTATTGGACGAACATACTTGCATACAACAACAAACACATTGAGCATACATGATATGTGTTTTAAAACAGAGGCACCTTTGTAATGAAGGAGACATACAAGGAGACAAATGCCCTGGTCGAATACTTTAAAAATACATCCTTTCTCCCTTCCTTGAAGTAGTCACATATCGGAATTGGTTAGATTAGGGAAAGCAATTGGTTGGTAACCTTGCTTTGACCTATCCAACACTTATAACATGTGGTCACCTCAAGATAAAAACGAATAAAAGGGTAAATCCGAACAGGCCAATATTCACAGCCATAATTTAATCACTATAAAATCCTCAAAAACATGTAAACTTTTGGTGACAACAATGATTGTACAATTACAATAACAAACTATTTCATTCTAATACAGTCTTGAATAATATGCACATGTAATAGGGAAGATTTGGCTAAAACAATACAATATTAAAACAAACAAATACTGTATATTGAATCCACAGAGATTAGCATAAAAATCCCATAGCTGTGTCAGTTGTACTAGTTGTGGCTAGATGGCACTACAGCCTCTTTTGTGACTGTAGACTTCCCTCACTATAAGGAGACTGTTGTCTGCACTCTGAACATCAATACTGAGGAATATACCATATCAAACAATGTAAAAAAAGACATACGAAATGTATACTTTTGGCCTATTTGAATCACTTTCAGTTCATGAAGATACGTGTATGCAAACTTGGAGACAGTAGAGGACGGTATCAGATTAGTCAGTCATGTCTGGAACAAAATGCATTACGAGAACCACTTCTCTTTGTGTGTATTCTCCACACTTCTCAAACACTCATAAAATGGGGACTAAAAGAGAGAATATTGTGCCATCCTTCTTTAATCTTTTGTCTTCTCTCATATCTGAAGACAAAAAACTTGAGCCTCAATCTGATTCTCTTAGCTTACAGGGTTAGGTTCTGTAGAAATGTAATAGCTCTCTTTCATCTGGAGATCAGACACACATATAATGCATGTCTTGTCATTAGACGCCAAATCAGAAAAGTACAGAAAATCTCTCTCAAAATTATGAATACATTTTTTCCTGTCTTACTAGCTTCTTTGTTTGCTCAACTGTAGTATTCCGCAATAGTCCGCTTTGGGTTTGCGCCCAACAGGTTCTGACAACCTCTTACAGATGTCTAGGAATCTTGGGGAGTACAATAATATAACCTTTTTCATTCATATAATTCAATAACTGGACAGCCAAACTGTACAGCCAGGTAGAAAAGCATCAATCAAATAAAACTTTTAAATAAAAACACAATACATTATATACAGTTGAAGTCGGAAGTTTACATACACCTTGGCCAAATACATTTAAACTCAGTTTTTCCACAATTCCTGACATTTAATCCTAGTAAAAATCCCCTGTCATAGGTCAGTTATGATCACCACTTTATGTCAGAATAATAGTAGAGAGAATAATTTATTTAAGCTTTGATTTCTTTCATCACATTCCCAGTGGGTCAGAAGTTTACAAACACTCAATTAGTATTTGGTAGCATTGCCTTTAAATTGTTTAACTTGGGTCAAAGGTTTCAGGAAGTGTTCCACAAGCTTCCACAATAAGTTGGGTGAATTTTGGCCCATTCCTCCTGACAGAGCTGGTGTAACTGAGTCAGGTTTGAAGGCCTCCTTGCTCGCACACATTTTTTCAGTTCTGCCCACAAATTCTCTATAGGATTGTGGTCAGGGCTTTGTGATGGCCACTCCAATACCTTGACTTTGTTGTCCTTAAGCCATTTTGCCACAACTTTGGAACCATGCTTGGGGTCATTGTCCATTTGGAAGACCCATTTGCGACCAAGCTTTAACTTCCTGACTGATGTCTTGAGATGTTGCTTCAATAGATCCGTGTAATTTTCCTCCCCATGATGCCATTGTGAAGTGCACCAGTCCCTCCTGCAGCAAAGCACCCCCACAACATGATGCTGCCACCCCCGTGCTTCACAGTTGGGATGGTGTTCTTCAGCTTGCAAGCCTCCCCCTTTTCCCTCCAAACATAACGATGGTCATTATGACCAAACAGTTCTATTTTTGTTTCATCAGACCAAAGGACATTTCTCAAAAAAGTACGATATCTGGCCCCATGTGCAGTTGCAAACCGTAGTCTGGCTTTTTTGTGGTGGTTTGGAGCTGTGGCTTCCTCCTTGCTGAGTGGCCTCTCAGGTTATGTCGATATAGGACTCATTTTACTGTGGATATAGATACTTTTGTACCCGTTTCCTCCAACATCTTCACAGGGTCCTTTGCTGTTGATTTGCACTTTTCGCACCAAAGTACGTTCATCTCTAGTAGACAGAACGCATCTCCTTCCTGAGCGGTATGACGGCTGCGTGGTCCCATAGCGTTTATACTTGCATACTATTGTTTATACAGATGAACGTGGTACCTTTCAGGCTTTTGGAAATTGCTCCCAAAGATGAACCAGACTTGTGGAGGTCTACAATTTTCTTTCTGAGGTCTTGGCGGATTTCTTTTGATTTTCCCACGATGTCAAGCAAAGAGGCACTGAGTTTGAAGGTAGGCCTTGAAATACATCCACAGGTATACCTCCAATTGACTCAAATGATGTCAATCTAAAGCCATAACATTTCCTGGAATTTTCCAAGCTGTTTAAAGGCACAGTCAACTTAGTGTATGTAAACTTCTGACCCACTGGGATTGTGATACAGTGAATTATTAGTGAAATAATCTGTCTGTAAACAATTGTTGGAAAAATGACTTGTGTCATGCACAAAGTTGATGTCCTAACCGACTTGCCAAATCTATAGTTTGTTAACAATACATTTGTGGAGTGGTTGAAAAATGTGTTTTAATGACTCCAACCTAAGTGTATGTAAACTTCCGACTTTAACCGTATATAAAAACACACATGTACAATCAATTAACTGTAAAGAAAAGCAATTCTTAGTTTAAATTTTTTTTACCTGAAATATGATTATTAGGTAGTATTTCATTCAAATTAGCAGGGCAGACAATATGAAAATACGCCCCCACATACACACACACAGTCACGCAAACACATGCGTGCACACACATACACACACACACAAACACGCGTGCAAACAAACAGAGGAAGAACAAAATGCGGGAGGGTCATCTACAGTGTATTGAAAACCCCCTGACACCCCCCTTCTATTGTCCAGTGTGCCTCAGGACAATAGAAATCAGAGCATGTTCCCTAACTCTCTCCATCGGTCATCTTCACTCCAAAAAAGCCATAGGGCTGGGGATCCCTACCGTTTATTAACTACTATATGGCCAGCTAACACTTCATCTTGTTACAATATCCCATATGCATCTGTTCATATCAATTACGTACAATAACAAATCTAAAAGTAGCCAAAATAATCTTTATAAACACCGGTAACAGAAATAGAAGAGAAAGGCAAAATAGCACAACAAGAGCATATCAAAGTAAGAGGGTTTAAGAAACTGAACACAAAAAAGATAAGTCTAGAATTCCCACAGTTCTTCTACATGTGTCTGTTAGACTGATGTTTCAGATTGGAGACTCAGGGTAAACTTGTGTGACTTAGGATCGACGTACTCCTCGGTCATTTGAATGTAGGGGATGGACTTGACTGTTACCGCTAGGCTGAAGTCTAGACACCTCAGTGAGAAGGCTGTGTGCTCCTTTAGACCGCTGGTGACCGCAGCCTCGCTGACCAGAGTCCACTGACCGGCCATCCAGCGCTCTCGACCATACTGTAGCGTAGGACCAGGGGACAGGTAGGCCTCCAGGAATGCCTGAAGAGACACAGACAACCACAATCATATTGCTATAGAGATTGTTATGTTGGGCCAAGGCCAAGAGGTGTCTAGTAGTGATACTGGCCAGGGGATGATCTGGAACCAAGAAGTTGAAGCTTGCCTACCTTGGGGCTCATGTTGTGTGTGAGGCAGAAGGCCAAGTGTCTCTGGATGCTCTCCATGCTGTGGCAGTGCTGCCTCCTGGTGGTTCGGAGGTATTTCTGCAGGGCACGGGCCATCGAGGGGAAGATGGCCAGGGCCGCCTCCCGTACGTCCATCACATCCCCAGGGGATGCTTTCTGCTCCTCCTGCTGCATCCGCCTCACATGCATGAAGGCCTCCTCCACAGCCACCACCAGCCTAACGTTACAGCAATGTACAGAAAACATTCAGTATACTGTACACTCATCTGTTCTTGCATCCTACAAGTATATATAAAACTATATAACTATAAAAACACACAGGCCAACATTTAGCCTACTCAATTCTTATGTCCATCTATCTATCTATATTTGAATCCTTACATTAAGCAGCATACTTATGCATCTTTCATCCCTCTTTCTTCCTTTCCTTTCACCCCACCTTTTTGTTTTTAAGTCACTCAGAGTCCCCCCTCCCTCCCTCTCTCTCTCCTCCCCTCTCTTTCTCTTTCACCTGGCTCTGCGTTTGCGGACCCGTCGGTCATGGTCGGCCTCTTCGTAGTATAGTTCGTTGTGAGTGGCGTCTCTGCGCCTGGCTGCTGCAGAGATCATGGCACGCGACTGACCCCCCACCTGCGATCCCCCCGATCCCCCTGCTGGCCCCACCGGGTTCACTGGGCCTACAAACAGGAAGCACAGAGGCATGATGGGAAGATCACTGTGTGGCCCAGTCAGCATATTGACAGTAACCCGGGGAAAACACAGATCTTAGTGCGGATTCTGTGTAACATCTAAATATCTCATTAGGCAGTTTCACAGTTCAGATCCTTTCACTGTGAGAGTGATTAAATATTTATCCTGGTAGTCAGACCCGATTATGGTTTAGACAACTGCCAAATGACAACAGAGTTGGCTAAAGCAGAAACGAACACATCTGGCTACCAGGTAGTAAATATTCATATAATTAAAAAAACAAGAACGATCTTCAAACACAATAATACCAGTTGATCATATAATTAATTTCTCTCTATGATGAATACCAATAACTAACCCAGAAGTAGTTAAAGCATAAATTAGGGTTCCTGTGGGATATGAATATGGAGGAGTGGAATCTGGTCCATATTTATGAGGGATATGTGTGTATGAGGGTTCAGTACAGTAACCCCGGCAGATACAGGCCAAGAGAGATGAATCATTAACACCAAGGTGTGTGAGTGTGTATATATGTGTGTGTGTGTGTGTGTGTGTGTGTGTGTGTGTGTGTGTGTGTGTGTGTGTGTGTGTGTGTGTGTGTGTGTGTGTGTGTGTGTGTGTGTCTGAACGAAGCACAGGCTTGGTAGCACAGCCTTTTTCCGATTGAGAAATAAATGTTTTATGAAATTTCATTGCAATCCAATTTTTTCTAAATCCCCCTAAATAAATACGGGTGAGTTCCATTAGAGCAGATCTGGGCTGGTTAAAAACACTAGAAACATAAAGACTCACTCTGCTAGCCTACAGAAACACTGCTGACTTAACTGGAGAACACACTGACAAAAGGAGGATGAAATACAGAGAGAGAGAGAGAGATGGAGAGAGAGTGAACGTGAGAACGAGGGGTAGAGAGAGAAAGAGGAGAGAGAGACAGAGACAAAGAGATAGCATGGGAATGTGCAGAAGGAGCTAGTGTGATGAATTATTAAAAGGCTGAAATGCAAATGTCTGTGAGGACAATGTACCAGCATACTCCTCTATCAAACTCTGCTACAAAGAACATAGAGAAGAACCATAAAAGCTGTCTCGCACTGAGCTGGGAAGTTGAGCAGGGAAGTTGGTGCCTGTGCCTGTGTGTGTGTGTAAAGCATATCTCGCGAATGAAAGTGGGGGTTAGATTGGTGTGTATCTGTGTGTGCATGCTTAGAAGCAGTGTAAACATTGTGGGTGGGGGAAGGGAAGTGAGGTGTGAGGTTAGTAGTGTACACTAGTGAAAAGTGAGAGGGCACGCAGAGATCTTTACCCATCTTTACTTACTGTCATTGTCCAAAAGGTAAGCTCTCACTTTAGCTTTAAACGCTGCTTAGGGTGGCATGGGAGAGTAGATGAAGAGAGAGCGTCACAACGAAGCAACAAATACGGTAGACAGAGAGCTGAGAGAATGGAGAGACAGAGAGCTGAGAGAATGGAGAGACAGAGAGCTGAGAGAATGGAGAGACAGAGAGCTGAGAGAATGGAGAGACAGAGAGCTGAGAGAATGGAGAGACAGAGCGACAAAGAATGAAAGAGACAGTGCTGCACATTAAGATGAGGAAAAGAGAGATGATAAGAAGTCAGACGACACAGTGACACGAACCAAATGTAAGCACTGAGGAACCATAGAAAAAACGTAGGTGTACTAACCGTCCACGGTGTAGACCTTGAGGCCGGCCAGGTGCTTGGCAGCACGGTGCTTGGAGGCGGAGAGAAGGGCAGGGTTATGGACAGGGAAGTCCCTGTAGTAGAACTCCAGCAGAGACAGAGCTGCCCTCTGAATACTGACACAGACAAAGAGAAAGAGAGAGGGGAGGGAGAGAGGTATAGAGAGAGAGAGGGGGATAGAGAGAGAGAGAGAGAGAGAGGGATAGAGGGGGATAGAGAGAGAGGTCATGATCAGATGAGCTTCTGCATTTTTCAGCATGT
The DNA here is from genome assembly GCF_045679555.1 of Salvelinus alpinus. Taxonomy (NCBI): domain Eukaryota; kingdom Metazoa; phylum Chordata; class Actinopteri; order Salmoniformes; family Salmonidae; genus Salvelinus; species Salvelinus alpinus. Next base: position 29,964,480 of record NC_092099.1, read on the forward strand.
TCTTAAAAAATATATATGTTTAGAGTTAGATAAACTTGGATTTTTTGTCAGGAACATATACAGGATGCTACCGTCTACAACATAACCTTCACTCCAAATCAATACTCAAAACCTACAACCTGAATTACGGAATCACCTAGAAGGCTTACAACTACCAAAGATTATTATTCCAACGCTATACAGCAAATGCTCTAGAAAACAGCAGAAACCTGAAAACACCATCCAACCTGGAACTGAGTGAGTAATGTTTAGTCTGAAGCTATATTTTATTTCCAAAAGCCAAGAAGAAAAATACATTACATTACTTTATAAGGACTGAATGCTAAATTAAGGCTGCCAAGCTTGATACAACTTCAATTAGAACAGACGTGTCAAGTGAGAGGTGTCGAAGCCCTTTAGCCCAACAATGGCAGGAGAGTCGCACAGTCTACTCCAACCAAATGGAGAGGCCTTAGAAGCTGCCTCTTGCTGTTCAGAGGTAATTAACATACAGTACCCTGTGTATGTAAAGAATGATAAGGCAAGAAAAGACAACAAAATGAAGCTCCTTATGGAAAATCAAGTGACACTTTTTGCTGACTATTATAAAAATGGAAACATCAGCAACCTCATCTTCCACACAGACCATCCCCTGGCATGGCACAGTGCTACATTAACCAGACCATCCCCTGGCATGGCACAGTGCTATATTAACCAGACCATCCCCTGGCATGGTACAGTGCTACATTAACCAGACCATCCCCTGGCATGGCACAGTGCTATATTAACCAGACCATCCCCTGGCATGGTACAGTGCTATATTAACCAGACCATCCCCTGGCATGGCACAGTGCTACATTAACCAGACCATCCCCTGGCATGGCACAGTGCTATATTAACCAGACCATCCCCTGGCATGGCACAGTGCTATATTAACCAGACCATCCCCTGGCATGGCACAGTGCTATATTAACCAGACCATCCCCTGGCATGGCACAGTGCTACATTAACCAGACCATCCCCTGGCATGGCACAGTGCTATATTAACCAGACCATCCCCTGGCATGGCACAGTGCTATATTAACCAGACCATCCCCTGGCATGGCACAGTGCTATATTAACCAGACCATCCCCTGGCATGGCACAGTGCTATATTAACCAGACCATCCCCTGGCATGGCACAGTGCTACATTAACCAGACCATCCCCTGGCATGGCACAGTGCTATATTAACCAGACCATCCCCTGGCATGACACAGTGCTATATTAACCAGACCATCCCCTGGCATGGTACAGTGCTATATTAACCAGACCATCCCCTGGCATGGCACAGTGCTATATTAACCAGACCATCCCCTGGCATGGTACAGTGCTATATTAACCAGACCATCCCCTGGCATGGCACAGTGCTATATTAACCAGACCATCCCCTGGCATGGTACAGTGCTACATTAACCAGACCATCCCCTGGCATGGCACAGTGCTATATTAACCAGACCATCCCCTGGCATGGTACAGTGCTATATTAACCAGACCATCCCCTGGCATGGCACAGTGCTACATTAACCAGACCATCCCCTGGCATGGCACAGTGCTATATTAACCAGACCATCCCCTGGCATGGCACAGTGCTATATTAACCAGACCATCCCCTGGCATGGCACAGTGCTATATTAACCAGACCATCCCCTGGCATGGCACAGTGCTACATTAACCAGACCATCCCCTGGCATGGCACAGTGCTATATTAACCAGACCATCCCCTGGCATGGCACAGTGCTATATTAACCAGACCATCCCCTGGCATGGCACAGTGCTATATTAACCAGACCATCCCCTGGCATGGCACAGTGCTATATTAACCAGACCATCCCCTGGCATGGCACAGTGCTACATTAACCAGACCATCCCCTGGCATGGCACAGTGCTATATTAACCAGACCATCCCCTGGCATGACACAGTGCTATATTAACCAGACCATCCCCTGGCATGGTACAGTGCTATATTAACCAGACCATCCCCTGGCATGGCACAGTGCTATATTAACCAGACCATCCCCTGGCATGGTACAGTGCTATATTAACCAGACCATCCCCTGGCATGGCACAGTGCTATATTAACCAGACCATCCCCTGGCATGGCACAGTGCTATATTAACCAGACCATCCCCTGGCATGGCACAGTGCTATATTAACCAGACCATCCCCTGGCATGGCACAGTGCTATATTAACCAGACCATCCCCTGGCATGGCACAGTGCTACATTAACCAGACCATCCCCTGGCATGGCACAGTGCTATATTAACCAGACCATCCCCTGGCATGGCACAGTGCTACATTAGCTCACTACCTCTCTGTTAAGAGGGGGGGTGTTTACGAGGGGTGGACACTCAGGATACTAAACAACGAGGACTCAGAGTCAGCTAATATAAGTCTCTATAAGTCTGAAACAGTATTTGTACAGGGCAACCCCAAATAGTTTCAGCTGTACTTTCACCTAATCAAAGAATTATCCCAGTAGGAGAAGCGCTCCCTTAAGATACCCCCACCCCGAGCGGGTCAGACCAGACCTCTTCATTATATAACCCCATAGACGAGCAACGCCAAGCGGAAAGTCAACCTCCCAGCACAGAGTACTACCCCCTCATTGAAATTAAGGATACATTTACCCAGCTGGAGGTAAGGCAGATGGAGCTGGAACAGCAGGTGATTACACTCCAATCAGCACAGACCCAGACATCAGTCCAGCACAACACCACCCCCTTAACCAGACCCGGAGAGCTGGAGGTGGAGAGAGACATATCTGCACTCTGGACTGTGGTGAGACAACTTCAACAAAATAAAAAGCAAGAGCAGGAGATGAAAAGAGCACTAGAGGAGAGGATCAGACTGCTGGAGGAGAGGTTGAGGGGATGGCGTGTGACAGAGAACAACCCACTAGAGAGGTGGCCACCCCCGCAGAGAAGCCAGCAGAACAGCCCACCTCAGCACCCGACAAAAGTCTCGACACCACGGCAGAACAGTCCACACCAGACCCTGACCATAGCGTAGACATCACAGCAGAACAGACAAATGAGAAACCCCAAGCCCAGGGGATCTCACCCCCTCTGAGCCCCCCGTCAGCCACCCTGATAGCTCTCCAGACAACCCCCCCCACACCCACTGAGGACATACACAAGACACAGATTGTACTCCTTATGGACTCAAATGGGAAATATATAGATTTTTTTTAACTTTTTCCCAAACACAGTGTGTCTAAACTTGTGTCCAAACACCCAGCGTGCCCTAGACCTTCTGTCTGAGGACCAACTAGGTTCACCTAGCCACATAATACACACAGGCACAAACCACCTGAGAGCACAGCAGGAAAGGGTGGCCACAGCACTGAAGGGAGTGATTGAAAAAGCTTCTTCTACTTTCCCCAATGCACAAGTGCTTATCTCCACTCTGCTACCACAAAAATACTTCCACCCTGCTACCATACAGCGGGTAAACGCTGTATGGTAGTATTAGTATTGCCCGTGACTGTGCCTCAAAACCAAATGTTTTCCTGGCCCACCACTCCACCCTGGACTTGAACAGCCTCTATGACCAGGTCCACCTATACAAGGCAGCAGTGCCCACCTTCGCCCGGACTCTAAAGGACATCGCTCTCAAACGCAGCCCCAACACTTCACACAGGAAATGGACTTCACCCAAACCTGGACTTCCTCAAAGAAATCGGAAATACAGACATTGTCATCCTACAAGAAACCTGGTATAGAGGAGACGGACCCGCTGGTTGCCCTCTAGGTTATAGAGAGCTGGTAGTCCCATCCACCAAACTACCAGGTGTGAAACAGGGAAGGGACTCAGGCGGTATGCTAATTTGGTATAGAGCAGACCTAACTCACTCCATTAAATTAATCAAAACAGGAACATTTTACATTTGGCTAGAAATTCAAAAGGAAATGATCTCAACAGAGAAAAATGTCCTGTGTGCTACCTATATCCCCCCCACTAGAATCCCCATACTTTAATGAAGACAGCTTCTCCATCCTAGAGGGGGAAAATCAATAATTTCCAGGCCCAGGGACATGTACTAGTCTGTGGAGACCTAAATGCCAGAACCGGACAAGAACCTGACACCCTCAGCACACAGGGGGACAAACACCTGCCTGGAGGTGACAGCATTCCCTCCACCATATTCCCCTCTAGGCACTATCACAACATAACAAACAAAAACAGGTCACAACTGCAGCTCTGTCGCACGCTAGGTATGTCCATAGACTCTAAACACTTCTGGGAAAATTGGAAAACACTAAACAAACAACACAAAGAATGATCTATCCAAACTGGAGATGTATGGGTAAACTAGAGTTCGACCGATTATGATTTTTCAACGCCGATACCGATTAATCGGACCAATTGTTATTTATTTATTTGTAATAATTACAATTACAACAATACTGAATGAACACTTATTTTAACTTAATATAATACATCAATCACATTTTTTTACTCTCAAATAAATATTGAAACATGTTCAATTTGGTTTAAATAATGCAAAAACAAAGTGTTGGAGAAGAAAGTAAAAGTGCAATATGTGCCATGTAAAAAAGCTAACGTTTAAGTTCCTTGCTCAGAACATGAGAACATATGAACGCCGGTGGTTCCTTTTAACATGAGTCTTCAATATTCCCAGGTAAGAAGTTTTAGGTTGAGGTTATTATAGGAATTATAGGACTATTTCTCTCTATACCATTTGTATTTCATATACCTTTGACTATTGGATGTTCTTATAGGCACTTTAGTATTGCCAGTGTAACAGTATAGCTTCCGTCCCTCTCCTCGCACCTACCTGGGCTCGAACCAGGAACACATCGACAACAGCCACCCTCGAAGCATCGTTACCCATCACTCCATAAAAGCCGCGGCCCTTGCAGAGCAAGGAGAACAACTACTCCAAGTCTCAGAGCGAGTGACGTTTGAAACACTATTAGCACGCACCCCGCTAACTAGCTAGCCATGTCACATCGGTTACACCAGCCTAATCTCGGGAGTTGATAGGCTTGAAGTCATAAACAGCTCAATGCTTGAAGCATTGCGAAGAGCTGCTGGCAAACGCACAAAAGTGCTGTTTGAATGAATGCTTACGAGCCTGCTGCTGCCTACCACCGCTCAGTCAGACTGCTCTATCAAATATCAAATCATAGACTTAATTATAACATAATAACACACATAAATACGAGCCTTAGGTCATTAATATGGTCAAATCCGGAAACTATCATTTCGAAAATAAAATGTTTACTCTTTCAGTGAAATACGGAACCGTTACGTATATTTTATCTAACGGGTGGCATCCATAAGTCTAAATATTCCTGTTACATTGCACAACCTTCAATGTTATGTCATAATTACGTAAAATTCTGGCAAATTAGTTCGCAACGAGCCAGGCGGCCCAAGCTGTTGCATATACCCTGACTCTGTGTGCAATGAACACAAGAGAAGTGACACAATTTCCCTCGTTTAATATTGCCTGCCATCATGAATTTCTTTAAACTAAATATGCAGGTTTAAAAATATATACTTCTGTGTATTGATTTTAAGAAAGGCATTGATGTTTATGGATGTTTATTCGTGCAACGATGATGCTTTATTCGCAAATGCGCTTTTGTTAAATCATCCCCCGTTTGGCGAAGTTGGCTGTCTTTGTTAGGAAGAAATAGTCTTCACACAGTTCGCAACGAGCCAGGCGGACCAAACTGCTGCACATACCCTGACTCTGTTGCACAGAACGCGAGAGAAGTGACACAATTTCCCTAGTTAAAATAAATTAATGTTAGCAGGCAATATTAACTAAATATGCAGGTTTAAAAATATATACTTGTGTATTGATTTTAAGAAAGTTGTTGATGTTTATGGTTAGGTACATTGGTGCAACGACAGTGCTTTTTTAGCGAATGCGCTTGTTAAATCACCTGGTTGACAAAGTAGGCTATGATTCAATGATAAATTAACAGGCACCGCATCGATTATATGCAACGCAGGACAAGCTAGATAAACTAGTAATATCATCAACCATGTGTAGTTAACTAGTGATTATGTTAAGATTGATTGTTTTTTCTAAGATGCGTTTAATGCTAGCTAGCACCTTACCTTAGCTCCTTGCTGCACTCGCATAACAGGTAGTCAGCTTGCCACGCAGTCTTTTCGTGGAGTGCAATGTAATCGGCCATGATCGGTGTCCAAAAATGCCGATTACCCGATTGTTATGAAAACTTGAAATCGGCCATTCCAATTAAATCGGTCGACCTCTAGGGTAAACCACCAAAAACATACGACTTTATAAAATCCATGTACACAAACAACAAGTGTGCGGCTAAAATAGGCAAAAAACACACACATTTCTTCCCACAGGGCAGTGTGGTGAGACAGGGATGCAGCTTAAGCCCCACCCTCTTCAACACATATCAACGGATTGGCGAGGGCACTAGAAAAGTCTGCAGCACCAGGACTCACCCTACTAGAATCTGAAGTCAAATCTCTACTGTTTGCTGATGATCTGGTGCTACGGTCACCAACCAAGGAGGGCCTACAGCAGCATCTAGATCTTCTGCACAGATTCTGCCAGACCTGGGCCCTGACAGTAAATCTCAGTAAGACCAAATTAATGGTGTTCCAAAAAAGGTCCAGTCGCCAGGACCACGAATACAAATTCCATCTAGACACACTATACATACCTTGGCCTAAACATCAGCACCACAGGTAACTTCCACAAAGCTGTAAACGATCTGAGAGACAAGGCAAGAAGGGCATTCTATGCCATCAAAAGGAACATAAAAATTGACATACCAATTAGGATCTGGCTAAAAATACTTGAATGAGTTATAGAACCCATTGCCCTTTATGGTTGTGAGATCTGGGGTCCGCTCACCAACCAAGAACTCACAAAATGGGACAAACATCAAATTGTGACTCTGCATGCAGAAAATATCCTCCGTGTACAACGTAGAACACCAAATAATGCATGCAGAGCAGAATTAGGCCGATACCCGCTAATTATCAAAATCCATAAAAGAGCTGTTAAATTCTACAACCACCTAAAAGGAAGCGATTCCCAAACCTTCCATAACAAAGCCATCACCTACAAAGAGATGAACCTAGAGAAGAGTCCCCTAAGCAAGCTGGTCCTGGGGCTCTGTTCACAAACACACCCCACAGAGCCCCAGGACAGCAACACAATTAGACCCAACCAAACCATGAGAAAACAAAAAGATAATTACTTGACACATTGGAAAGAATTAACAAAAAAAACAGAGAAAACTAGAATGCTATTTGGCCCTAAACAGAGAGTACACAGTGGCAGAATACCTGACCACTGTGACTGACCCAAACTGAAGGAAAGCTTTGACTATGTACAGACTCAGTGAGCATAGCCTTGCTATTGAGAAAGGCTGCCGTAGGCAGACCTGGCTCTCAAGAGAAGACCGTCTATGTGCACACTGCCCACAAAATAAGGTGGAAACTGAGCTGCACTTCCTAACCTCCTGCCCAATGTATGACCATATTAGAGACACACACAGTTGAAGTCAGAAGTTTACATACACCTTAGCCAAATACATTTAAACTCAGTTTTTCACAATTCATGACATTTAATCCTAGAAAGAATTCCCTGTCTTAGGTCAGTTAGGATCACCACTTTATTTTTCAAGAATGTGAAATGTCAGAATAATAGGAGAGAGAATGATTTATTTCAGCATTAATTTATTTCATCACATTCCCAGTGGGTCAGAAGTTTACATACAATCAATTAGTATTTGGTAGCATTGCCTTTAAATTGTTTAACTTGGGTCAAACGTTTCAGGTAGCCTTCCACAAGCTTCCCACAATACGTTGGGTGAATTTTGGCCCATTCCTCCTGACAGAGCTGGTGTAACTGAGTCAGGTTTGTAGGCCTCCTTGCTCGCACATGCTTTTTCAGTTCTGCCCACAAATTTTCTACAGGTTTGAGGTCAGGGCTTTGTGATGGCCACTCCATTACCTTGACTTTGTTGTCCTTAAGCCATTTTGCCACAACATTGGAAGTATGCTTGGGGTCATTGTCCATTTGGAAGACCCACTTGCGACAAAGCTTTAACTTCTTGACTGATGTCTTGAGATGTTGCTTCAATATATCCACATAATCTTCCTGCCGCATGAGGCCATTCTATTTTGTGAAGTGCACCAGTCCCTCCTGCAGCAAAGCACGCCCACAACACGATGCTGCCACCCCCGTGCTTCACAGTTGGGATGGTGTTCTTCAGCTTGCAAGGCTCCCCCTTTTTCCTCCAAACATAACAATGGTCATTATGGCCAAACAGTTCTATTTTTGTTTCATCAGACCAGAGGACATTTCTCCAAAGAATACGATCTTTGTCCCCATGTGCAGTTTCAAACCTTAGTCTGGCTTTTTTAATGGCGGTTTTGGAGCAGTGGCTTCTTCCTTGCTGAGCGGCCTCTCAGGTTATGTCGATATATGACTCGTTTTACTGTGGATATAGATACTTTTGTACCTGTTTCCTGCAGCATCTTCACAAGGTCCTTTGCTGTTGTTCTGTGATTGATTTGTACTTTTCTTACCAAAGTACATTCACCTCTAGGAAACAGAACGCGTCTCCTTCCTGAGCGGTATGACGGCTGCGTGGTCCCATGGTGTTTAGACTTGCGTACTTTTGTTTGTACAGAACGTGGTACCTTCAGGCATTGGGAAATTGCTGAAAAGGATGAACCAGACATGTGGAGGTCTACAATTTTCTTTCTCTGAGGTCTGATTGCTTTTGATTCTCCCATGATGTCAAGCAAAGAGGCACTGAGTTTGAAGGTAGGCCTTGAAATACATCCACAGGTACACCTCCAATTGACTCAAATTATGTCAATTAGCCTATCAGAAGCTTCTAAAGCCATGACATCATTTTCTGGAATTTTCCAAGCTGTTTAAAGGCACAGTCAACTTAGTGTATCTAAACTTCTGACCCACTGAAATTGTGATATGGTGAATTATAAGTGACATAATCTGTCTGTAAACAATTGTTGGAAAAATTACTTGTGTCATGCACAAAGTAGATGTCCTAACCAACTTGCCAAAACTATAGTTTGTAAACAAGAAATTTGTGGAGTGGTTGAAAAACTAGTTTTAATGACTCCAACCTAAGTGTTTGTAAACTTCTGACTTCAACTGTATTTCCCTCAGATTACACAGAACCACAAAGAATTTGAAAACAAACCCAAATTTGATAAACTCCCATATCTACTGGGTGAAATACCACAGTGTGACATCACAGCAGCAAGATTTGTGACCTGTTGCCACAAGAAAAGGTCAACCAGTGAAGATCAAACACCATTGTAAATACAACCCATATTTATTTTCCCTTTTGTACTTTAACCATTTGCACATTGTTACAACACTGTATATATATACATAATATGACATTTGTAATGTCTTTATTCTTTTTGAACTTCTGCGAGTGTAATGTTTACTGTTCATTTGTATTGTTTATTATCTACTTTACTTGCTTTGGCAATGTTAACATATGTTTCCCATGCCAATAAAGCCCCTTGAAAGAGAGAGAGAGAGAGAGAGAAGAGAGGAGAGAGAGAGGCATAAGAGGAGGGCAGAGAGAACAGATGGATTATAAGAAAAGGTCAGAAAATAAGTAGATTACAGCATGCCTCATATCTACACTACTCCCCCAGACCAGACTACTGCAGACCAGGGCTATGTCATACAGTGCTCCCTAAATTCATTTCACATTTCCACAAACTTCAAAGTGTTTCCTTTCAAATGCTATCAAGAATATGCATATCCTTGCTTCAGGTCCTGAGCTACAGGCAGTTAGATTTGGGTATGTGATTTTAGGCAAAAATTGAAAAAAAGGATTCGATCCTTAAGAGGTTTTAAGACTCCATAATGGTTCATCTGTTGGTGCCACAAGTAAAAGTTGGTGTCGTATAAAGCTTTGCTTCTTGCTCTGTAATATGAGTAGAATCTTGATTTCAATAACAACTTTCTTCTATTAAATGTATGAACATTGTCAAATATAAACTTGAACCAAAAAAATATTTGGCAAAATGTTCTATATATTGTTGAACATAATATAATCTAAGTGCATATCAACATTCCAGAGTGGGATCTCCACTACTTTTAGAGTTATGATCCAATTTGTCAGCATTACCATTACATTGAATGTGAAAATGGATTCAAAATGGTCACCCTTTCTTTGTGATTTGCAGGATGTGCAATGATACAATTAAAAGTAGGGCTGTGATTGGTTACATTGCCTACTATGCCAATGTACAGTACCGTTCAAAAGTTTGAGGTCACTTAGAAATGTCCTTGTTGTCCATTAAAATAACATCAAATTGATCATAAATGCAGTGTAGACATTGTTAATGTTGTAAATGTGTCACGTTCTGACCATAGTTCTTGTGTGTTTTGCTTGTTTTAGTGTTGGTCAGGACGTGAGCTGGGTGGGCATTCTATGTTGTGTGTCTAGTTTGTCTGTTTCTATGTTTGGCCTAATATGGTTCTCAATCAGAGGCAGGTGTTTTGTGTTGTCTCTGATTGGGAATCATATATAGGTGGCTTGTTGTGTGTTGGGATTTTGTGGGTGGTTGTTTCCTGTCTCTGTGTTTTCTCTGCACCAGATAGGGCTGTTTCGGTTTGCCACGTTTGTTATTTTGTTAGTTGTAAGTGTTCACAGTTTCGTCTTGTTTATTAAAGTCATGTTGAACACGAGCTATGCTGCGTCTTGGTCCGATCCCTGTTACACCCTCTCTTCACGTGAAGAGAGGGAAGGCTGCCGTTACAAAATGACTATTGTAGCTGGAGACGGCAGATTTTTTATGGAATATCTACATAGGCGTACAGAGGCCCATTATCAGCAAACATCACTCCTGTGTTCCAATGGCACGTTGTGTTAGCTAATCCAAGTTTATCATTTTAAAAGGCTAATTGATCATTATTATGTTAGCACAGCTGAAAACTGTTGTGGTGATTAAAGAAGCAATAAAACTGGCCTTCTGTCAGGTTTTGGCCAAGACTGTTCGGGTTTTGGTCACTAGATGTCCCCATTGCACCTTTTTTGTACCTTTTGTTTTTCTTGCTCTAATTATTGTTTGCACCTGTAGGTCATTCCCTTGTTAGTATTTAAACCCTGTGTGTTCCTTAGTTCCTTGCTCAGTGTTTGTAAGTTAGCACCCAGCCCCAGCCCAAGCCTTGTTTTATTCAGAGATTTCTCTTGTTGGATTTTCCAGAGGTTCTCTGGTTTAGTTCTTGTGTATTATTTGAGTAGTCTTTTGAGGTTTGTTTTTCCCTGCTGTTTTTTACCACTTTGTGGAGTTTCTTTTGTATTTTGGAGGATTTCCATTTTGTGCCTTTTGGCTTTATTTTTGGACATTGTGGATTTAGTTTCTTTGCCTGAAGATTTTGTTCTTTATTAAACCACCATCTCTAGTACTGCTGTGTCTGCCTCATCTTCTGGGTTCTGACGATTATTAGTGACTGTTTCTCGCACCTTGGTCCTGACACCTTCTTTAGACTAGTTGAGTATCTGGAGCATCAGCATTTGTGGGTTCGATTACAGGCTCAAAATGGCTAGAAACAAAGAACTTGCTTCTGAAACTCGTCAGTCTATTCTTGTTCTGAGAAATGAAGGCTATTCCATGTGAGAAATTGCCAAGAAACTGAAGATCTCGTGCAACGCTGTGTACTACTCCCTTCACAGAACAGCACAAACTGTCTCTAATCAGAATAGAAAGTGGAGTTGGAGGCCCCGGTGAACAACTGAGCAAGAGGACAAGTACATTCGAGTGTCTAGTTTGAGAAACAGACGCCTCACAAGTCCTCAACTGGCAGCTTCATTAAATAGCACCCACAAAACACCAGTCTCAACATCAACAGTGAAGAGGCGACTCCAGGATGCTGGCCTTCCAGGCAGTTGCAAAGAAAAAGCAATTTCTCAGACTGGCCAATAAAAATAAAACATTGATGGGCAAAAGAACACAGACACTGGACAGAGGAACTCGGCCTAGAAGGCCAGCATTCCGGAGTCGGCTCTTCACTGTTGATTTTAAAACTAGCAGAAATCCCACTCTAGAACATTGATATGTCAGTAATAATAAAATATATTTTCAAGATTCATGTTGACATTATTCAATATTCATTACAAAAAAAATATTGAAATCAAAATACTACTCATAAAGTACAAGCCGTAAGGCTTCATATGACACCAACTATTGAATTGTGCACCTACAGATTAAACATTATGGAGACTTAAAGGAGGCCTGGGTAAGGCCTAAATGTCACAAATACTCCAACTTCAATTAATTGTCTCAATTACGCTTTAAGATACAAATGACAAATATATGTCAACAATCCATGGAGTGGGTTTTATTTTGGGTTGCACTGACAAGACATTTATCATTTGTTCACTGCTGTGTATTCTGCCTATTGATTGAACAAATAATACAAACATTAAGAAAAGGATCCTTCTATGGATTACATTTTGTGAAAATCCCCAAAATCATGATGTTGTTTGTTCTGGTTTTGTGAGGAATCACCCAGCACAGCTCTGGGTAGAAGTTGTCCTAAGGCACAGATCTAGGATGAGTTTGTCTTCCACAAACCCTAACCATTAAAGGGAAAAACACAAAGCTGACCTTAGATCAGTTACTAGAGGGAATTCATCATAATCAATCAAAGCGGACCGCTTTTCTCAGGCCCCCGCCCCAATTCCCAGAACAGCCCCCCAGAGTTAAAGGACTGGACTGGAACATTCTGGGTGATTTAGTAACTAAATTACTGCCACTCTTCCCCTTGGACTTAAGTCTCCAATTACTCACAGTTCAACAGTGTGTGTGTGTGTATACACACACACACACACACACCCACACCCACACACACACACACACACACACACACACACACACACACACACACACACACACACACACACACGTGTATGGTTGGGGGCATTCTAAAGGCATTCTCTAATAGTCTGATTATCTGTAGATGTTTATGCTAGCTGATTGATCAGCTGACTGGCTTCTGCTAAGTGACAATAGTGGACACAACAGGGTTACTCAGATCATCAGGGCCACAATAAGTACACCAGCCAGATCCCCGAGGCTCCACTGTTGTATACAGACTGAGTTCATATTGCTGGAAGATCAGTGACTTTGCTACAGTCAGCTGCACCATTTTAGCAAGAGATTGTAGCAGCATGGATTTGCTTGGTTAATATGTTAAGATGCTTATGAAATGATTGAATTTCTCTACATCATATTTCAGTCAGTTTTGAGTGTGTCTGTGTGGATGTGAGTGTGTTTCTGTGTGTGTGTGTATTACCTGAGCTGTCCCAGGTTGTAGTAGCGTGTCTCTCCGTCAGTGGAGCGTATAACACACAGGCTGTAGCAGGGCTGGAGCTGTCTGAGCTCCAGCAGAACAATGGCCAGGTAGTGGACAAACAGCAGAGAGTCCACCAGAGACACAGCAAACTGGACGATACCCTGGTAGTCCTCATCCTGGAAACACAGAGTTAACACACACACGTGTTTGCAAGTTGCATGAAAAAGCTCATCCAGGAGGTGGCGCTCCTAGTGGCCGGGGACTTTAACGCAGGGAAACTTATATCCGTTTGACCTCATTTCTACCAGCATGTTACATGTGCAACTAGAGTGTGCAACTAAAAATAAATCTAGACCACCTTTACTCCACACACAGAGATGCGTACAAAGCTCTCACTTGCCATCCATTTGACAAATCTGACCATAATTCTATCCTCCTGATTCCTGCTTACAAGCAAAAACTAAAGCAGGAAGTACCAGTGACTAGATCAATACATAAGTGGTCAGATGAAGCAGATGCTGAGCTACAGGACTGTTTTGCTAGCACAGACTGGAATATGTTCCGGGATTCTTCCGATGGCATTGAGGAGTACACCACATTGGTCACTGGCTTCATCAATAAGTGCATCAATGACAGTCCCCACGGTGACCGTACATACATACCCCAACCAGAAGCCATGGATTACAGGCAGCATCCGCACTGAGCTAAAGGGTGGAGCTGCCGCTTTCAAGGAGCGGGACTCTAACCCGGGAAGCTTATAAGAAATCCTGCTATGCCCTCTGACGAACCATCAAACAGACAAAGCGTCAATACAGGACTAAGATTGAATCGTACTACTCCAGCTCTGACGCTCATCGGACGTGGCAAGGCTTGCAAATTATTACAGACTACAAAAGGGAAGCACAGCCATGAGCTGCCAGTGACACGAGTCTACCAGACGAGCTAAATGACTTCTATGCTCGCTTGAAGGCAAGCAACACTGAAACATGCATTTGAGCACCAGCTGTTCCGGACAACTGTGTGATTTAATTTAATTTATTTAACCTTTATTTAACTAGGCGTGTGATCACGCTCTCCATAGATTATGTAAGTAAGACCTTTAAACAGGTCTAAGTTCACAAGGCCGCAGGGCCAGACGGATTACCAGGTAGTGTACTCTGAGCATGCGTTAACCAACTGGCATTGAGAGCATCCTGTCGGGCTGTATCACCACCTGGTACGGCAACTGCACCGCCCACAACAGCAGGGCTCTCCAGAGGGTGGTGCGGGGGCAAACTACCTGCCCTCCAGGACATCTACAGCACCCGATGTCACAGGAAGGCCAAAGAGTTCACCCAAGCCAACAACCACCCAAGCCACTGCTTGTCATCCCGCTACCATCCAGAAGGCGAGGTCAGTACAGGGCATCAAAGCTGGGACCGAGAGACCGAAGCTGTTTTTCAATCTCAAGGCCATCAGACTGTTAAACAGCCATCACTAAAACAGAGAGGCTGCTGCCTACATACAGACTTGAAATCCTCAGTCACTTTAATAAATGGATCACTAGTCACTTTAATAATGCCACTTTAACTTTAATCATCTCATACGTATATACTGTATTTTATAGCATCTATTGCATCTTGCCTATGCCACTCGGTCATCCATATATGTACATATTCTTATTCCATCCATTTAGATTGTGTGTATTAGGTAGTTGTGGAATTGTTAGATTACTTGTTAGATATTACTGCACTGTCAGAACTAGAAGCACAAGCATTTCGCTACACTCACATTAACATCTGCTAACCAAGTGTATAAGACCAAATAAAATGGCATTTGAAGTGTCTTCACTGACATTTTCAACCTGTCCCTGACTGAGTCTGTAATACCAACATGTTTCAAGCAGACCACCATAGTCCCTGTGCCCAAGTACACCAAGGTAACCTGTCTAAATGACTACCGACCTGCAGCACTCACATCTGTAGCCATGAAGTGCTTTGAAAGGTCATGGCTCACATCAATAACATTATCCCAGAAACCCTATACCCACTCCAATTTGCATACCGCCCCAACAGATCCACAGATGATGCAATCTCTATTGCATTCCACACTGACCTTTCCCATCTGAACAAAAGGAACACATACGTAAGAATGCCGTTCATTGACTACAGCTCAGCGTTCAACACCATAGTGCCCTCAAAGCTCATCAATAAGCTAAGGACCCTGGGACTAAACACCTCCCTCTGCAACTGGATCCTGGACTTCCTGAAGGGCTGCCCCAGGTGGTAAGGGTAAGTAACAACACATCTGCCATGCTGATTCTCAACACAGGGGCCCCTCAGGGGTGCATGCACAGTCCCCTCCTGTACTCCATGTTCACCCAGGACTGCATGGCCAGGCATGATTCCAGAGCTTCAAATTCAGAGCTTCAAATTCCTTGGTGTCCACATCACCAATGAACTATCATGGTCCAAACACACCAAGACAGTCATGAAGAGGGCATGACAACGCCTATTCCCCCTCAGGAGACTGAAAAGATTTGGCATGGGTCTTCAGATTCTCAAAAAGTTTTACCATCGAGAGCATCCTGACTGGTTGCATCACTGCCTGGTATGGCAACTGCTCGGCCTCTGACCGCAAGGCACTACAGAGGGTAGTGCGTACGGACCAGTACATCACTGGGGCTAAGCTTCCTGCCATCCAGGACCTCTATACCAGGCGGTGTCAGAGGAAGGCCCTAAAAATTGCCAAAGACTCCAGCCACCCTAGTCATAGACTGTTCTCTCTGCTACCGCACGGCAAGCGGTACCGGAGCGCCAAGTCTAGGTCCAAATGGCTTATTAACAGCTTCTACCCCCATGCCATTAGACTCCTGAACAGCTAATCAAATGGCTACCTGGACTATTTGCATTGACCCCCCCATTTTTACGCTGCTGCTACTCTCTGTTTATTATCCATGCACAGTCACTTTACCTCTACCTACATGTACATATTACTTCAATTACCTCGACTAACCAGTGCACCCACACATTGACTCTGTACCGACATCCCCTGTATATAGCTTGGCTACCATTATTTGATTGTGCTCTTTAATTATTTGTTATTTTTCTATTTTCTTCTTATTGTTTATTTTTTTTTTCATTTTATTTTAGTAAATGCATTAACACTTATTTTTCTTAAAACTGCATTGTTGGTTAAGGGCTTGTAAGTAAGCATTTCACTGTACGTCTACACCTGTTGTATTTGGTGCATGTGACAAATACAATTTGATGTACACACACACACACACACGATTATGAAACATACACACCTGTGAGTCGAGGATGCGGACCCCATAGAACAGCCAGTAGGAGATTGTGAGCAGCAGTGTGAGAATGGCCAGGAGGGCTCGGTACACACACACCCTGGGCAGGCTGGCACGGGCCTGGCGCAGGAAGATCGCCCACACAGCTAGCAGAAGGATGAGAAGTTTACAGGACACAGAGAGGAAGAGGCCCTCGCAGGCTGAGCCACAGGCCTGCAGCCTGGCCGGCCACAGCACCGCCGGGAGGACCAGGAAGGCCAGGGGGGTGGCCAGGACCAGTAGCCCCACACAGAGGCCCAGAGCTAGGGAAGCGTAGCGCCGACAGCCCTGCCCCAGGCCGTCCTCCGACCTCTTCCCCAGACCAACCACCTCCTCCTGGGATAGACTAAGCTCTGAGGTGCCAGTCACCGCCGTGGTGGTTTCCCCCCAGTTATCATCCTAAAAGAGAGAGGAGAGGGAGATAAAGAGAGGGAAAGGACAGAGAGAAGGAGAGAGAAGAGATTAAAACGTAGCATATGGTTGATAGCACAGACACTTCCAGAGAAGAGAGGTAGAGGAAGAGTGAGAGAGGAAGAGAGTGAAAACAGAAGATAGAAAAGGACAGGAATAGTCTCTGTGGAGGGATATGAGAGACAAACCAAAGTAACAAATACACACTGGTAGATAGATACACATAAATGCTGGTTTTATTCCATTCTCTGTCTCTGCTACACACAAAGACAGACAGACTAGAGATACACTGACTAAATCCCTTGAGGTTTACCGCAAACATCCCATCCGTCATTCTATTTAAAGAAGCCTTCGGCTTTCCTGGGGTTCTGTGTTATTGTGACAGGCTTTCAGCTCCCCACTGATCCACATAGAGGAGGACAGTACACATTCAGACTGCTCATCATGACCAGGTAGGGATGACAGAGATGCGCACACACACAAACATCTGAAATCACAATAAGGATGATGTTTTGCAGGTCTAGCATTGCAAATTAAGAGTCAAATCTGCTCTTCCTGCTCAGGATGGAGATGAACATAAATGTGCCGTAAGAGGAAGGAGCACAGCGAGAGACTGATTAAAGGCCTGTCTGCCGAAGAGAGCATTTCTCTTACTGCCAGTTATTCAGCTATTTATTATCTTGCTCTCTCTCTCTCCCTGGTAAGGAGCTGGGAACAGTGTGTGTGTGTATTCCATTCCATGAAAAGTAGATTGGAATACTGTAGCCACCTTCTTCTGTCAGATCACATACACTTACCCACATGACACCCCTAAAGCTTCACAAGAGAGGGGGTGAGAAACACACAAAATGTTAGAAAAAGAGAGAAGGGGAGAACGATGGAGAGAACGACAGAGAATGGAGATAAACATTAATCTGGTGACCCCTATTTGAGAGAGTGATGGGTCAGCTCTTTTAAAATAATCTTAACACTAGAACTGCCAAGACGGTCAATCTGACTGTTTTCAATTTTGTAATTTAATAACTTAAATTTCACTAAAAACCTTGAACCCACCTGTCCCTGACTTTTCCTAAATATGTGTACTTTAAACTTGATCAGTACTTTCAGACAAATATCACAAAAGACAAAAACTTTCTGCATTTTATCCTCAAAGCGCCATGATGGTCATTTGACCGTATGCATATTTAACAGGAGAATAGCTGGGCCTTGAGGAGCACCAATAGCCACCAGTCTAATAAATCCATTTAACTAGAAAAGTCAGGCCTCATTGGACCCCTTTTTGTGCCAATGTCTTTTTGGTTGTGTTTATGGTAACATTAGTATACCAAAATATAATTATTTGAAAGAACATACACATTTGTTCATGTTACTGTGCAGGCTATATGTAAAAACGAAAAAGCAACAAAAACTGAATTTAAAGTGGAAAATCTATTTTATTGGTGGAGTGCCTTTGTTACAACTATGAAACAAAAGAATGTGCATTGAAACACAGTAAAATGTCATTTTTATAAACTACAAAACAAATAAATACCCAAACTGCAAGACATCCGGTCAATGAAGAAAATATCAGTGTAGGCGCCAAGCATGCTTGTGAATAGTGAAAATCAGCACAAAAGCAATAATTGCATTATAATGAACATAAGTGTTGATATGACAGCTGTTAAAAAGTATATTATTGTCAGTTATTGGACACATTATCTGTGGCCTCACTCATGTTTACAGTATGGTGTGAGTCTTCACGCAACAGTTGGATCTCATGTAGCTGTTATCCCTTGTTCTAATAGTCACCACAAGTCTTTGTCACTTTCACTTGATTGCAACAATTCGCTTGCCGCTTGAAACCGGTGTCGTGGGTTCTGTTCCGAGTGCATCTGCCCACCTTGCAGTTTTTCCTCCATGGGAGCTGTGCGCAATTCGGCTTTCGCAATGGCTCACGTAGAATCTTTTCTGCTGCCTTGGCCCTCTCTCACGTAGCCCGTGTGGCAGACTCATGATGAAAGGCCACAGAGGGTCCTCATGAATGGGGCCCTCTCTGATGAACTGACCCTGAACACAGGGGTGTGTCCTTTCACCTTTGTGGTTCTTCATCTACACTAATGAGATGAAGATCCAAGGAAACAATGTGAGCCTTTTCAAGTACGCGGACGACATGGCTCTGGTGGGACTCTTTTTCTAAAGATGCTAACGTCATTTTAAACAGACCAACAACCTTCAAGAATGATGCCGGTAAAGTGCCCTCCACATCAACGTGAGAAAAAAACTAAGGAGCTGATCATCAATGGCAACAACTTGCCAATGTCCCAACTACTATCTCTGAACGACCAATCAGTGGAGGTGGTTGAGCATTTCAAATACCTAGGGACACAAATTTATAACATGCTGAGTTTCACAGAGAATGCAGACTGTATTTTTTTTTAAAGCAAGTCAGCACCTGTTTTTAATCAGGAAATTGAAGGGGTTTGTGGTCAGTCAGGATGTTCTGGAGAGGGTGTACAGCATCTTGGTGTAGAGCATCCTCACGTTCAATATGACAGTCTGGTATGGTAGTCTGAGCGTGGGGAGCAAAGCAAAACTGACCAGAATAGTAAACACAGCCAGCAAAGTAATTGGTCGACCACAGGCACAGTTGACCAGTCTGTTCCACAAGGTAACCATAAAGAAGACACTGGCTGTTGTTGGCGACCCCTCCCACCCTCTACACCCTCAGTTGGAGAGGCTTCCCTCTGGCCGGCGCTTCAGAATGCCCATGGCCAAGAAGAACGTGTTCAAACATTAATGTGTTCCTTGTGCTGTTGAACTACTAAATGCAATGTAAATTGTATCAGTATATGATATATTTATCTATCCAGTGCAGTTGGGACTGCGGTCATTTGTGAGTAAATGTATCAATGTCCTCTATGTTTTTAGTGTATGCAATATGATGGACTAGTATGTGATCCTTTCAATGAAAGGTGACACCAAAGAAAAATGTCTGTTCTGGATGGACAATAAAGTTTTATTTTATTCGATTCCCTCCTGCTCATGGGTGTTGTTCATGCACTGATTGAACAACACGTGTGCGTTGATAGCAGCCAAGTCAAGCATGTTGTAGCGGCGAGTTCATCCTTTCACCAAGTACACCCATGCCATCTGATCCAAAACATTATCCGACACTCGCTCACTTGCTGCCTGATATGGATCCATTCCCAGATATGGAAAGCCAATCAGCATGAATCAGAATAATAATCCTCAGAGATGTCACAATCCACTCTTCCCCGCCATCTGAGTCGTTTTCATCTTGTAGCAACTCTAACACAGCATGCACATCCATTCTTCTTGGTCTTGCCATTGTAAATTACACACACTCTCACTATGTAGCCTACTCCAAGTAGGCCTAGAATAGACTAATAAGACTGCTTGGATTCGGTGGACTGATATAGGGTACACTGTTTTGAGATTATACATTGATTATACACTGGTGTTAAAATGGCACCGGACAAGGCGGCAGACATTTTACATGTCCCCAACCGATTGTGTTATTTGTTCGTTTATTGGCAACTTATATTTTTTACAAATGTTGTACATAATGTTGCCGCTACCGTCTCTTATGACCGAAAATAACTTCTGGACATCAGGACTGCAATTACTCACCACGGACTGGCAGAATCCTTTTATTCTTTTAATGAGTCTGACAAGCACGACGCGAACGATATACTGCTTTCTCTGGAACAGGCCCAGATCCCCATGATCTGCGTGAAGAGAAGGCGGAGAAAAATGGGCCGGAGGGCGGGCCGCCTTCTGAGAATTCGTAGGCGATCGAATCAAACCCCACTTCCTTCCATTCTGCTAGCAAATGTGCAATCTTTGGACAATAAAATAGATAACCTACGTGGAAGATTAAACTACCAACGGGACATTCAAAACTGTAATATCTTATGCTTCACGGAGTTGTGGCTGAACGACGACACTATCAACATACAGCTGGCTGGTTATACGCTGCACCGGCAGGATAGAACACCGGCGTCTGGTAAGACAAGGGGTGGCAGACTATATATTTTTGTATTATAGTATAAAAATACTATGTATTTTTGTAAATAACAGCTGGTGCACGATATCTAAGGATGTCTCGAGCTATTGCTGACCTGAGGTAGAGTATCTCATGATAAACTGTAGACCACACTACCTACCTCGAGATTTTTCATCTGTATTTTTCGTAGCTGTTTACATACCACCACAGTTAGAGGCTGGCACTAAGACAGCATTGAATGAGCTGTATTCTGCCATAAGCAAACAAGAAAACACTCACCCAGAGGTGGCGCTCCTAGTAGCCGGCGACCTTAATGCAGGGAAACTTAAATCCATTTGACCAAATTTCTATCAGCATGTTAAATGTACAGCCAGAGGAAAAAATAAATAAATAAATAGACCAGCTTTACTCCACACACAGAGACGCATACAAAGCTCTCCCTCGCCCTCCATTTGGCAAATCTGACCATAATTCTATCCTCCCGATTCCTGCTTACAAGCAAAAAATTTAAGCAGGAAGCACCAGTGACTAGATCAATAAAAAAGTGGTCAGATGAAGCAGATGCTGAGCTACAGGACTGTTTTGCTAGCACAGACTGGAATATGTTCCGGGATTCCTCCGATGGCATTGAGGAGTACACCACATCAGTCATTGGCTTCATCAATAAGTGCATCGATGACGTCGTCCCCACAGTGACCGCACGTACATACCCCAACCAGAAGACATGGATTACAGGCAACAGCTGCACTGAGCTAAAGGGTAGAGCTGCCGCTTTCAAGGAGTGGGACTCTAACCCGGAAGCTTATAAGAAATCTTGTTATGCCCTCCGACGAATCATCAAACAGGCCAAGCGTCAATACAGGACTAAGATCGAATCGTACTACACCGGCTCTGACGCTCGTCGAATGTGGCAAGGCTTAAAAACCATTACAGACTACAAAGGGAAGCACAGCCGAGAGCTGCCCAGTGACACGAGCCTACCAGACGAGCTAAATTACTTTATGCTCACTTGGAGGCAAATAACACTGAAACATGCATGAGAGCACCAGCTGTTCCGGAAGACTGTGTGATCACTCTCTCCGCAGCCGATGTGAGTAAGACCTTTAAACAGGCCAACATTCACAAGGCCAGACAGATTACCAGGATGTGTACTGCGAGCATACGCTGACATTTTCAACCTCTCCCTGTCCGAGTCTGTAATACCAACATGTTTTAAGCAGACCACCGTAGTGCCTGTGCACAAGAACACGAAGGTAACCTGCCTAAATGACTACCGACCCATAGCACTCACGTCTGTAGCCATGAAGTGCTTTGAAAGGCTGGTCAAGGCTCACATCATCAACATTATCCCAGAAACCCAAGACCCACTCCAACTTGAATACCGCCCCAATAGATCCACAGATGATATAATCTCTATTGCACTCCACACTGCCCTTTCCCACCTAGACAAAAGGAACACCTATGTGTGAATGCTATTCATTGACTACAGCTCAGGATTCAACACCATAATGCCCTCAAATCTCATCAATAAGCTAAGGACCCTGGGACTAAACACCTCCCTCTGCAACTGGATCCTGGACTTCCTGACCGGCCGCCCCCCAGGAGGTAAGGGTAGGTACAGCTGAAGTCGGAAGTTTATAGAAAAGTTTGTCAGCTCGCTTCTCTCTCTTTACATTTGAGGTTCTGGGTGTTTGTGACCATTATAAACTCTCTCTTCTCTTGTGTGTGTGTGTACAGTTGAAGTCAGAAGTTTACATAGACTTAGGTTGGAGTCATTTAAAACTCGTTTTTCAACCACTCCACAAATATCTTGTTAACAAACTATAGATTGTTAACAAGTCGGGTAGGACATCTTTGTGCATGACACAAGTAATTTTTCCAACAACTGTTTATAGACAGATTATTTCACTTACATTTCACTGTATCACAATTCCAGTTGGTCAGAAGTTTACATACACTAAGTTGACTGTGCCTTTAAACAGCTTGTAAAATTCCAGAAAATGTCATGGCTTTAGAAGCTTCTGATAGGCTAATTGACATAATTTGAGTCAATTGGAGGTGTACCTGTGGATGTATTTCAAGGCCAACCTTCAGTACCTCTTTGCTTGACATCATGGGAAAATCAAAAGCAATCAGCCAAGACCTCAGAGAAAGAAAATTGTAGACCTCCACATGTCTGGTTCATCCTTTTCAGCAATTTCCCAATGCCTGAAGGTACCACGTTCTGTACAAACAATAGTACGCAAGTCTAAACACCATGGGACCACGCAGCCGTCATACAACTCAGGAAGGAGACGCGTTCTGTTTCCTAGAGGTGAACGTACTTTGGTGCGAAAAGTGCAAATCAATCCCAGAACAACAGCAAAGGACCTTGTGAAGATGCTGGAGGAAACAGGTACAAAAGTATCTATATCCACAGTAAAACGAGTCATATATCGACATAACCTAAGAGGCCGCTCAGCAAGGAAGAAGCCACTGCTCCAAAACCGCCATTAAAAAAGCCAGACTAAGGTTTGAAACTGCACATGGGGACAAAGATCGTATTCTTTGGAGAAATGTCCTCTGGTCTGATGAAACAAAAATAGAACTGTTTGGCCATAATGACCATTGTTATGTTTGGCGGAAAAAGGGGGAGCCTTGCAAGCTGAAGAACACCATCCCAACTGTGAAGCACGGGGGTGGCAGCATCATGTTGTGGGCATGCTTTGCTGCAGGAGTGAGATGTTGCTTCAATATATCCACATAATTTTCCTGCCGCATGAGGCCATTCTATTTTGTGAAGTGCACCAGTCCGGTGCACTTCACAAAATAGAATGGCCTCATGCGGCAGGAAAATTATGTGGATATATTGAAGCAACATCTCAAGACATCAGTCAAGAAGTTAAAGCTTGGTCGCAAATGGGTCTTCCAAATGGACAATGACCCCAAGCATACTTCCAATGTTGTGGCAAAATGGCTTAAGGACAACAAAGTCAAGGTATTGGAGTGCCATCACAAAGCCCTGACCACAATCCTATAGAAAATTTGTGGGCAGAACTGAAAAAGCGTGTGCGAGCAAGAAGGCCTACAAACCTGACTCAGTTACACCAGCTCTGTCAGGAGGAATGGGCCAAAATTCACCCAACTTATTGTGGGAAACTTGTGGAAGGCTCCCCGAAACGTTTGACCCAAGTTAAACAATTTAAAGGTAATGCTACCAAATACTAATTGAGTGCATGTAAACTTCTGACACACTGGGAATGTGATGAAAGAAATAAGAGCTGAAATAAATCACTCTCTACTATTATTCTGACATTTCACATTCTTAAAATAAAGTGGTGATCCTAACTGACCTAAGACAGGACAATTTTACTAGGATTAAATGTCAGGAATTGTGAAAAACTGAGTTTAAATGTATTTGGCTATGGTGTATGTAAACCTCCGACTTCAACTGTAACAACTGATCCTCAACACAGGGGCCCCCTCAGGGGTGCGTGTTTAGTCCCATTCGGTACTCCCTGTTCAATCATGACTGCACGGCCAGGCACGACTCCAACACCATCATTAAGTTTGCCGATGACACAACAGTGGTAGGCATGATCACCGACAATGACAAGACAGCCTATAGGGAGGAGGTAAGAGACCTGACCGTGTGATGCAAGGATAACAACCTCTCCCTCAACATGATCAAGACAAAGGAGATGATTGTGGGCTACAAGAAAAAGAGGACTGTGCAGCCCCCATTCTCATCGACGGGGCTGCAGTGGAGCAGGTTGAGAGCTTCAAGTTCCTTGGTGCCCACATCACCAACAAACTAACATGGTCCAAGCACACCAAGACAGTCGCGAAGAGGGCACGACAAAAACTATTCCCCCTCAGGAGACTGAAAAGATTTGGCATGGGTCCTCAGATCCTCAAAATGTTCTACAGCTGCACCCTTCGAGAGCATCCTGACTGGTTGCATCACTGCCTGGTATGGCAACTGCTTGGCCTCCGACCGCAGGCACTACAGAGGGTAGTGCGAACGGCCCAGTATATCACTGGGGCCAAGCTTCCTGCCATCCAGGACCTCTATACCAGGCGGTGTCAGAGGAAGGCCCTAAAAATTGCCAAAGACTCCAGCCACCCTAGTCATAGACTGTTCTCTCTGCTACCGCACGGCAAGAGGTACCGGAACGCCAAGTCTAGGTCCAAGAGGCTTCTAAACAGCTTCTACCTCCAAGCCATAAGACTCCTGAACACCTAATCAAATGGCTACCCAGACTATTTGCATTGCCCCCCACCCCCCTCTTTTACACCGCTGCTACTCTCTGTTGTTATCATCTATGCATAGTCACTTTAATAACAACTCTACCTTCATGTACATATTTCCTCAACTAACCGGTGCCCCCGCCAATTGACTCTGTACCGGTATCCCCCCTGTATATAGTCTCACTATTGTTATTTTACTGCGGCTCTTTAATTACTTGATACTTTTATTTCTTATCCGTATATATTTTTAAACTGCATTGTTGGTTAGGGGCTCGTAAGTAAGCATTTCACTGTAAGGTCTACACCTGTTGTATTCGGCGAGTGTGACGAATAAAATTTGATCTGAACAAAAATATAAACATGCAACAATTTCAAAGATTTTACTGAGTTACAGTTCATATAAAGGAAATCAGTAAATTTAAATAAATTCATTAGGCACTAATCTATGGATTTCACATGACTGGGAATACAGATATGCATCTGTTGGTCACAGATACCTTTAAAAAAAAGTAAAGGTGTGGATCAGTAATCTAGTCAGTATCTGGTGACCACCATTTGCCTAATTTAAGTGGTCCCATGTGGCTCAGTTGATAGAGCATGGTACTTGCAATGCCAGGTTTGTAGGTTCGATTCCCACGGGGGACCAGTACGAATGAAAATGTGTGCACTCTCTACTGTAAGTCACTCTGGATAAGAGCGTCTGCTAAATGACTAAAATGTATTACAACATCTCCTTCGCATAGAGTTGATCAAGCTGTTGATTTTGGCTTGTGGAATGTTGTCCCACTCCTCTTGAATGGCTGTGCGAAGTTGCTGGATACTAGCGGGAACTGGAACACGCTGTCGTACACGTCAATCCAGAGCATCTCAAACATGCTCAAAAGGGTGACATGTCTGGTAAGTATGCAGGCCATGGAAGAACTGGGACATTTTCAGATTCCAGGAATTGTGTACAGATCCATTGAGACATGGTGCTGTGCATCATCATGCTGAAACATGAGGTGATGGCGGTGGAAGAATGTCACAACTCAGGATCTCGTCACGGTATCTCTGTGCATTCAAATTGCCATTGATAAAATGCAATTGTGTTTGTTGCCCGTAGCTTATGCCTGCCCATACCATATCCCCATCACCACCATGGGGCACTCTGTTCTCAACGTTGACAACAGCAAACGACGCTGAACTGCAGTCAGTTCAAGATCCTGGTGAGGATGAAGAGCACACAGATGAGCTTCCCTGAGACAGTTTCTGGCAGTTTGTGAAGAAATTCTTCAGCTGTCCCGGTGGCTGGTCTCAGACGATCCGGCAGGTGAAGAAGCCGGATGTGGTGGTCCTGGGCTGGCGTGGTTACACGTGGTTTGTGGTTCATTTTGTTTTGTTTTAGGCCACATCTATTATTATTATTATTATTATTATTATTATTATGTGTGAAATTAGTTTCAATACAGATTAGGTGTAGTTTGGACGGGCCAGTAACTGTTGTTTTGCAGTCATAAAATACACTATCTTATTATTTTAGTATTTACAGTCCATGTGCTTCTGGATCAATCAAGACATTTTCTAATTTGCATTTGGTGTCCTGAGGAATCTTAGAACCTATTTTAACATAATACATGCATTCATTTAGCAATTTATTATTTATTATGGAATATTTATACAATTGAAATATCAACGGTCAGAATGACCATCATTGCCATTCTAGTAGTTATGGAATTCTGGGGCTCTGAGTGTTAATCACACCTACAACCTATTAGATCATATAACTCTGTCCCGTCTGATGTCTCCCATTTTTACATACATCATCTTAATGTGCTCTCACTCTTCTCCATGTTAAAGATCAGTGAACACAGCCTATATATTATCTAACATCTCTTAAAGCATGGTACATATAACTAATGAGCCTGTGTAGCAATGGTAGAGCAAATGCAGGCTAAAAGCTCTTCATTTACACTCTGTGGCTTAATCCCACAAATGAACTCAAAACTAAAAATCAGAATGTACCATGTTATACAGACCGAAAGGCAGAGAAGGAGAGAAGAGGGGGCAGAGAAGGACAGACACAGAATAAGTGAGACAGACACGGTATAGATAGACACAGTTAGAGAAACAGACACACAGAGAAAGAAAGAAAGGAGAGAGAAGAGAGAATGAGAGAGGGAATTAAAGCAAAAGAGGGAAAGAGAAAGAGAGAGGGAAAGAGAAAGAGAGAGATGGGTGGTGTTTGATGCTTGGCAGCCCTCTCCTCTGGTGGAGAGTGAATATAGATCATATTCAGAGCCCTGGTTAGGCCTGTTACACACTATAATATGACACTAAACACAACAACACACACTAACACTGACTGACTAACAGGCTTCGCTCACAGACACATACAGTAACCTACTAACCCAACACACAAAAGAGCTTTACTGGTATGACTGGAGGTTATTCTGACGTGTGTGTGTGTGTGTGTTTCACATTGGTATACTGGGCAAAAGAACAATGACATTCAGTGGCACACAAAGGAACCTCACTGGTATTTCTAGAGGTTTATCTGACATTTGTACTGTATTTGTGTGTGTATGTTTGCGAGGCCAAAAGGACAAAAGAGCAAAGACATTCCCAATTCTATTTGCTTCCACTACTTCCAAAAGCCTCAGCCCTGCATCATGTGACACACTGCCAGGTGAAGTAGAATAGCAGGCGTGTTAGAGAGGCCAATGCCAACCCCATAGCCTTCAGGCACAACACAACAGTACCATGACACAGAACACAGCCTTATGACATTCTTTTCACCCGTCCGACATTCACTGTTGGCAACCTCTCTATGAATCACACACAGAGACACTGACAGCACACACTACTCACAGACACAGGCAAGTGCACACAAACACACACACACATCCTTACATCATAGGCATGTATGGATTATCCATATCAGCTTTCCTTAGAGTGGTGTTTGGCTGCATGCTAAGGCTAATCTCAGCCTACAGTATGTCAATTCCTCTGTGCCAGATTATATTAGCATTAGCCGTATCCATTTGAAAGAGCAGTGCTCTTAAAGCAGTGGCAGGGATGGGTGGGTGCCATTTGGAAGCACTGCACTGTAATGGTAATGTAATATGATTACAGATGACCTTTTCCACTAGTTGGTAGACAGTGGCTGAACAACATTGCAGACAATGGGTCTATAAGCCACAAGCTTACAATGACACCACAATGTGGAATGTTTGCAGCACGTTAGGCTGAGTCAAACATCCAAATACAAAGAGACATGGAATGAGACAGACAGACAGACGGCTAGACAGACAGACACTGTTTGTAGCTGTATAAATGTAAGCAGTGCTTCGGTAATGCAGCTGAGATGTAGCTGGTACTGCACTACTTGCTGCATAGACCATTCATGCACGTGCAGGCTCATAAATGCTTTATGCATCCACACACACACACTTCATGCAGGACCTTCCACTTACAAAGTCAAGTAGGTCAGAGAGTATGTGAATGGAACCCAGGGCACGAGAGAGTATACTCCTCCTAACATAACTATCACCATTTCCCTCTTTATCTATCCCTCTCCCTCCCTCTGCAGCAGTCTCATTCACTTGATCCATCTCCCTCTATAGCCAGTCTCTAGCCTTCTGACCCTAGCTTCAATAGCCCAGAGCTAAATCTCAACCCCATTGTCAGAGCATCTAAATCATAGGCTTGCTTCCAGAGATAACCATATGTGGATTTAAAATCACCACTTGGATTTAAATCAAGACACATTCTGACCCACATACAGAATGATTACACATAGAACCACAATACTACACACACACATACACAAAGCACAGAAACATACACACACACACATACAGCACAGAAACACACACAGCACAGAAACACACACACACAGCACAGAAACACACACACACAGCACAGAAACACAGCACAGAAACACACACACACACACAGCACAGAAACACACACACGCAATAACAAAGACTGGGAAGTATAGTTCGCACAGGCCAAGGGGAGATTTGCAAATCACAGAAACACACATAATCATACAGCACAGAAATGCACACACACACACACAGCACAGAAACGCACACACACAGCACAGAAACGCACACACACAGCACAGAAACACAGCACAGAAACACATACAGCACAGAAACACACACAGCACAGAAACACACACACACACACACACACACACACACACACACACACACACACACACACACACACACACACACACACACACACACACACACACACACACACACACACACACACACACACACACACACACACACACACACACAGACACACAGCACAGAAACACACAGACACACAGCACAGAAACACACAGCACAGAAACACACACACAGCACAGAAACACACAGCACAGAAACACACACACAGCACAGAAACAGACACACACACAGCACAGAAACAGACACACAGCACAGCACAGAAACACACACACAGCAACACACAGCACAGAAACACAGCACAGAAACAAAGCACAGAAACACAGCACAGAAACACAGAAGCACAGCACAGAAACACAGAAACACAGCACAGAAACACATACGCAATAACAAAGAATGGGAAGTATAGTTCACACAGGCCAAGGGGAGATTTTCAAATCCTCTGACCTATTTGGCCCCTAGTCACCATGGTGATTATGACCCTGTCACTATGCTGATTATGATGTGCCCAGCTGTTTGAGTTTAAAACGGCATGGTGCGCGACTCAGCTGGTTCCCAGCTTGACTCTGTGAGAAAGAGATTGGTTGGGAGATGGCTTCTGTACAGGGTTCCTGTAAGCAAGTGCTGCCCTGTACAGTATAGTTATGTAGGGCTTTTTGAATCTCTCAGGCATGGTTTGTGTGAGTTTTGATTTGTTGGGTTGGAGCTTACCTGGAGGCTTGGAGCCTCGTCTCCAGCCACGGAGGTGGGGACTTCTAGCAGGGGCTCGCTGTTGTGGTTGGGGGAGGCCTGAGTGGGCCCGTAGGGGCTGTTGATGATTACAGACCTCTCTGACCGGCTGCTGTCCTTACTGCTGAGCTTACGCCGCTCACGCCGCCTCTGCTCCCTACACACACACACACACACACAGAGACAGTAACAGCAACGAACAGCAACGAACAAGGAGAGGAAAGCCCAATCCCTCCTAATTAGTCTCTCACACTCCCCATCTCATTTACAGAACAAGTCAGTGAGTCAGTGAAATAGGTTAAAGGCAGTCAGCTGTGACAACCCTACTCCATGAGCTTTATCCATCACTCATCTCTCTCTCCCCCTCTTTTTGAAAAACTTTTTCCCAACAACTGACATGAGGCTTAAATTAAAAAGTAATACACAGTGGGAACAAACAGCATTCAGTTACTCTGCGGCAGATATAGACATAAGCATCCCTCTGATGGTACAGACAGGCCTGCATCTGAACACACTCATTGGCAACTTGACCTTACATCGGCTTGGGTGTGTGTGTGTGTGTGTGCGTGAGTGAGGTGTGAGAGCGGACAGAGAGAGCGAGAAGACAGAGAGAGGAAGTTAGCTGAGCTCTTACCCATGTCTGTTGGATCTGTTGGAGTAGCCAGAGTGGGTGGACTCGGTGTCCATGGTAACGCTGTTCAGAACCAGCGATTGGCCAGGTGTCTGAGGAGGGTGCCTGGGTGTGATGCAGGAGGGTGATGGTGGTCTGATCCAGGAAGAGATGGGTTAACTAACTAAACAGACTGGCAGCAGACTGAAGACGTCAGGTACCTACATTGACAACAACCCTGTAGAGGTCCTTTAGTCGACACATTGACCTGTGATAGAGAGAGTGGGAGAGAGCAGAGAGAGGAGAGAGAGAGAGAGAGAGGTCTGTCATCAATAAATAAAAAATACAACTAAATTCTGTGCTTGCTATCAGAGGCCTATTCACAAACTTCACCACAGGTAAAGCTTAAAGAGGCAAATGTAGGAGTTAAGTGCCAGCCTGTATCTGTTGAAACTTAGAGGCTAGCGTGTTACAGTGATAGACACCCTGGGAGACAGAATATTAAGAGAAGTATTCTCCATTTCATTGTTATTAAAGCTATAATAGGTGATGTGAGGAGTACGGTAAAGGATGACAGACAGGATGATTTGTAACCCAATCCCATCATCATTGGGGATGGTATTTAACAACACAGTGGCCCCCATCATTCTTAAATGGAAGAAGTTTGGAACCGCCAAGACTCTTTCTAGAGCTGGCCGCCCGGCCAAACTGAGCAATCAGGGGAGAAGGACCTTGTTCAGGGAGGTGACCAAGAACCTGATGGTCACTATGACCGAGTGGAGATGGGAGAACCTTCCAGAAGGACAACCATCTCTGCAGCACTCCATCAATCAGGCCTTTATGGTAGAGTGGCCAGATGGAAGCTACTCCTCAGTAAAAGGCACATGACAGCCTGCTTGGAGTATGCCAAAAGGCACCTAAAGGACTCTCAGACCATGAGAAACAAGATCCTCTGGTCTGATGAAACCAAGATTTAACTCTTTGGTCTGAATGCCAAGCATCACGTCTGGAGGAAACCTGGCACCATCCCTATGGTGAAGCATGGTGGTGGCAGCATCATGCTGTGGGGGGAGGAGGGGGGGGGGGGGGGGTTCAGCGGCAGGGACTGGGAGACTAGTCAGGATCGAGGGAAAGATAAACAGAGCAAAGTACAGAGAGATCCTTGATGAAAACCTGCTAAGGGGCGCTCAGGACCTCAGACTGGGGTGAAGGTTCACCATTCCAACAGGACAAGTCTCTGAATGTCCTTAAGTGGCCCAGCCACAGCCCGGACTTGAACCTGATCAAACATCTCTGGAGAGACCTGAAAATAGCTGTGCAGCGACGCTCCCCATCCAACCTGACAGAGCTTGAGAGGATCTACAGAGAAGAATGGGAGAAACTCCCCAAATACAGGTATGCCAAGCTTGTAGAGCCATACCCAAGAAGACTCAAGCCTGTAATCGCTGCTTCAACAAAGTACTGAGTAAAGGGTCTGAATACTTATGTAAACGTGATATTTCAGTTTTGTTATTTTTTATACATTTAAAAAAAAAATCGAAATATGTTTTTGCTTTGTCATTATGAGGTATTGTGTGTAGATTGAAGAAAAAAACCAAATTTGATCAATTTTAGAATAATGGAGTACGGTAACAAAATGTTGGAAAATTCAAGGGGTCTGAATACTTTGAATGCACTGTACATCAGGTCGTCACATCATAGACTAGACAGATTGATCCTCTATGATGAGTCTTACACACTACACACACACACTCCATCCCTCTCACACAGACACAACCGTTCAAAAGTTTGGGGTCACTTCGAAATGTACTTGTTTTTTAAAGAAAAGATAATTTTTTGTCCATTAAAATATCAAATTGATCAGAAATGCAGTGTAGACAT
This sequence comes from Salvelinus alpinus, assembly GCF_045679555.1. NCBI lineage: Eukaryota > Metazoa > Chordata > Actinopteri > Salmoniformes > Salmonidae > Salvelinus > Salvelinus alpinus. The sequence continues at coordinate 29,997,195 of NC_092099.1, forward strand.
TGTTAATGTTGTAAATGACTATTGTAGCTGGAAACGGCAGATTTTTTATGGAATATCTACATAGGCATACAGACTATAGGCACTTTAGTATTGCCAGTGTAACAGTATAGCTTCTGTCCCTCTCCTCGCCCCTACCTGGGCTTGAACCAGGAACACATCGACAACAGCCACCCTCGAAGCATCCTTACCCATCGCTCCACAAAAGCCGCGGCCCTTGCAGAGCAAGGGGAACAACTACTCCAAGTCTCAGAGCGAGTGACGTCACCGATTGAAATGCTATTAGCGCGCACCCCGCTAACTAGCTAGCCATTTCACAACGGTTACACCAGCCTAATCTCGGGAGTTGATAGGCTTGAAGTCATAAACAGCTCAATGCTTGAAGCATTGCGAAGAGCTGCTGGCAAAACGCACAAAAGTGCTGTTTGAATGAATGCGTACGAGCCTGCTGCTGCCTACCATCGCTCAGTCAGACTGCTCTATCAAATATCAAATCATAGACAATTATAACACACAGAAATACGAGCCTTTGGTCATTAATATGGTCGAATCCAGAAACTATCATTTAGAAAACAAAACGTTTATTCTTTCAGTGAAATACGGAACCATTCCGTATTTTATCTAACGGGTGGCATCCCTAAGTCTAAATATTGCTGTTACATTGTACAACCTTCAATGTTATGTCATAATTATGTACAAATCTGGCAAATTAATTACGATCTTTGTTAGGAATAAATGGACTTCACACAGTTCGCAACGAGCCAGGCGGCCCAAACAGCTGCATATACCCTGACGGCTTGCACAGAACGCAAGAGAAGTGACACAATTTCCCTAATTATAAGAAATTCATGTTAGCAGGCAATATTAACTAAATATGCAGGTTTAAAAATATATACTTGTGTATTGATTTTAAAGAAAGGCATTGATATTTATGGATAGGTTTGGTGCAACGACAGTGCTAAATCATCACCCGTTTGGCGAAGTAGGCTGTGATTCGATGAGAAATTAACAGGCACCGCATCGATTATATGCAACGCAGGACACGCTAGATAAACTAGTAATATCATCAACCATGTGTAGTTAACTAGTGATTATGTGAAGATTGATTGTTTTTTATAAGTTTAATGCTAGCTAGCAACTTACCTTGGCTTCTTGCTGCCCTCGCATAACAGGTAGTCAGCCTGCCAGGCTCCTCGTGGAGTGCAATGTAAGGCAGGTGGTTAGAGTGTTGGACTAGTAACCGGAAGGTTGCAAAAACGAATCCCCGAGCTGACAAGGTAAAAATCTGTCGTTCTGCCGCTGAACAAGGCAGTTAACCCACCGTTCCTAGGCCGTCATTGAAAATAAGAATGTGTTCTTAACTGACTTGCCTAGTTAAATAAAGGTGTATAATATTTAAAAAAAAAGGCCATTCAGATTAATCGGTCGACCTCTAATACAGAGGTCTATTATCAGCAACCATCACTCCTTTGTTCCAATGGCACGTTGTGTTAGTTAATCCAAGTTTATCATTTTAAAACACGAATTGATCATTAGAAAACCCTTTTGCAATTATGTTAGCACAGCTGAAAATTGTTGTTCTGATTAAAGAAGCAATAAAACTGGCCTTCTTTAGACTAGTTAAGCATCTGGAGCATCAGCATTTGTGAGTTCGATTACAGACTCAAAATGGCCAGAAACAAAGAACTTTCTTCTGAAACTCATCCATCTATTCTTGTTCTGAGAAATGAAGGCTATTACATGCGAGAAGTTGCCAAGAAACTGAAGATCTCGTACAACGCTGTGTACAACTCATTCAAAAATAAGGACATTTCTAAGTGACCCCAAGCTTTTGAACGGTAGTGTACATATCACAAACACACAGACAGTGCATGAGAACATGGTTGCGGGCAGGATATAGAACGGTCAACAGGCTCAGCATACTGCAGACATACTGTAACTGTCTATGCATATGTGTTTGAGTGTGAGTCACTGAGCACGTCTTGCCCCTTCTTTCTCACTCCTCAAAACTGTAGGCAGCAGCCACTTACTATAACCCTCCAACCCCCTTCCCCCAGCTCGGGCGTGATTCATGCTCCAGACAGGGGTCTTTAGTCTTTACACCCCATCATGTGTGACTCTTCTTCTCTACTGGAACTATCTGTCCCCATGCAGCTGCCCCGACAACTCCCTGCCAATCACCTCCACTCGTCTCAGAATTATGCAAATATCACTATGCTTATAAATTATCTCCCTGACCAATTGTACACATTATCACCCAAATAGCACACTCAGCAAATTAGCATGCAAACCCACAGTGTTTATGGTGATTCCTCTATGTGTGGATATCTGTTCTCGGTTCCTTGAGTAACACAGTGAATATGATATCATGACTACTGTATGAGATGCAATGCCAAGCCCACTGTCCAGCTCAATAAATCATATTGAAGAATGAAGTGTTCCCCATGTTTTTATCATGTGGCTAGTGAGGAATGTAAGGACTCCAGATATATGATACAGTGAATGCAGCTGAAAGCATCTGCAGTATATGTCTGTAACCTACAAATAATGAGGGTTTCTACTTTCTAAATAAAAACACAAGCACACCAGAAATTCTCTGGGAAATGCATGAATGAGTCAAAAAGGTGAGGGACGACTCACACGCACACATAAACACCCCCTCTGGGGCTAACTTTAATCCAGTATCAAATTTTAACCCCGGTGTGAAGGAGAGAGAACACCCAGAATGGAAGTGTCTACTGTTGCCTTGGTAACAATGGAAGCATAAGGCTCCCTGTGGTTGCAATAATCATGATGTGCAATTGACATTAACATGCAGCATTCAATCCTGTCATACACCACATCATGGTTTCATAAATTGTTTGTTTATCCAAACGTTTGGTAATTGTAACAGACATAATGCTGGCTGTACAATTTAGCTAGCTAGCAAGCTAATCAAGCTAGCGATTCATGTTGGACATTTGCAGTTGAAACCAGAGTATGTGAGTGGAGCGTGCCCAATTTGACTGGAGCGCGGAGCGTCGGCCTTCTCGTCCACTCCAAATCAAGGTGACTTACAAAGATGAAGAGGAGCAAGAGAAGGAGTGCAGTGATGTAGTGTCCACAACTAAGGAATCATTGTGGAATCTGAAAAGACATCCCAAAAGCATGATGGTGTACTACGTGCACATGCTAACAGAAAGGAGCAAGGTGGGTAGCTAAATAAGCGTGTCATTGTAGCAAAGTATTTATAAACAGAAAATATGATCTCTTAAATTGTGTTAATTTTCGTTCTATTATTTATACAATAGGCTATCACTGATTTTGGCCCAATAGGCCTGACATATGACCTATTTCAAGGAGATTTCCGTTTTGATAGGGTTATTTAGTCCTACCTATAGAAAAAAAAAAACCTCTGCATCCCCGCCCAGCCTGGCAAAAGTGGCCCGGAGGATGTTTAGCATCCCCAGAAGCGCTGCAAGCTCGGAGAGGGTACTGAGGCACCATCACATGAGTCTGAACCCACAGAATCTGGCCAAATTCTAAAAGTGAATTTAAAAATGGCACTGTAGACTGAGTCTAATAAGGCATTTTTATTTAATTATAAGTAAGTCACAGCCTACAGTTGAAGTCAGAAGTTTACATACACTAACTTAGGTTGGAGTCATTAAAACAAATTGTTCAACCACTCCACAAATTTCTTGTTAACAAACTATAGTTTTGGCAAGTCGGTTAGGACATCTACTTTGTGCATGACACAAGTAATTTTCCCAACAATTGTGGATGTATTTCAAGGCCTACCTTCAAACTCAGTGCCTCTTTGCTTGACATCATGGGAAAATCAAAAGAAAACCGCCAAGACCTCAGAAAATATATTGTAGACCTCCACAAGTCTGGTTCATCCTTGGGAGCAATTTCCAAATGCCTGAAGGTACCACGTTCATCTGTACAAACAATAGTACGCAAGTATAAACACTATGGAACGACGCAGCCATCATACCGCTCAGGAAGGAGACGCGTTCTGTTTCCTAGAGATGAACGTACTTTGGTGCGAAAAGTGCAAATCAATCCCAGAACAACAGCAAAAGGACCTTGTGAAGATGCTGGAGGAAACAGGTACAAAAGTATATTTATCCACAGTAAAAACGAGTCCTATATCGACATAACCTGAAAGGCCGCTCAGCAAGGAAGAAGCCACTGCTCCAAAACCCCCATAAAAAAGCCAGACTACGGTTTGCAACTGCACAAAGATCGTATTTTTTGAGAAATGTCCTCTGGTCTGATGAAACAAAAATAGAACTGTTTGGCAATAATGACCATCATTATGTTTGGAGGAAAAAGGGGGATGCTTGCAAGCCGAAGAACACCATCCCAACCGTGAAGCACAGGGGTGGCAGCATCATGTTGTGGGGGTGCTTTGCTGTAGGAGGGACTGGTGCACTTCACATAATAGATGGCATCATGAGGTAGGAAAATTATGTGGATATATTGAAGCAACATCTCAAGACATCAGTCAGGAAGTTAAAGCTTGGTCACAAATGGGTCTTCCAAATGGACAATGACCCCAAGCATGCTTCCAAATTTGTGGCAAAATGGCTTAAGAACAACAAAGTCAAGGTATTGGAGTGGCAATCACAAAGCCCTAACCTCAATCCTATAGAAAATGTGTGGGCAGAACTGAAAAAGCATGTGTGAGCAAGAAGGCCTACAAACCTGACTCAGTTACACCCGCGCTGTCAGGAGGAATGGGCCAAAATTCACCCAACTTATTGTGGGAAGCTTGTGGAAGGCTACCCGAAACGTTTGACCCAAGTAAAACAATTTAAAGGCAATGCTACCAAATATTAATTGAGTGTATGTAAACTTCTGACCCACTGGGAATGTGATGAAATAAATCATTGTCGCTACTATTATTCTGACATTTCACATTCTTAAAATAAAGTGGTGATCCTAACTGACCTAAAACAGGGAATTTTTACTAGGATTAAATGTCAGGAATTGTGAAAAACTGAGTTTAAATGTATTTGGCTCAGGTGTATGTCAACTTCCGACGTCAAATGTATATGCGCAACTTATACCATAATGATTTAATACAACAAAATGCTGTTTAAATGCTGAGCGCTTAATGTTCCTGCCAGCCTAGTGTGTCACAATTTACAGTATTTATTTTTAGGCTATAGCCTTGAAATATTCAAATAATATAGCCTAAATAAATCATTTCCGTTCCATCTCTGGCCCCTGACCTATTTAGAGAGTGTTTATTTGCTGTTTAATACAACATGTAGTTTATTTGAAATGATGAGCGCTTCTTACAGTCACCTTTTCATGTTTTTTACTAAAATACTTTTCATTAAAATCATGTGGTTGAGTTTCAATACTTCAAAACCAAATGGTAGGTCCAGGTAGTCACAAAAATATGGGTGTTGGTTAAATGGTGATTTTAATGAATAACTAGCTAACCAACAACTGTAACTACGTATATGAGAGACAAGTACTCATTGTGCACCTTTATTTATGTATGGCCTCACGAGTGGCGCAGCTATCTAAGGCACTAATACAGACCCGGGTTCAATCTCAGGCTGTGTCACAGCCGGCCGTGCTCGGGAGACCCATGAGGCGGCACACTATCAGCCCAGCGTCGTCCGGGTTAGAGGAGTGTTTGGACGGCCGCGATTTCCTTGTCCCATCGCACTCTAGCGACTCCTTGTGTTGGGCCGGGCGCCTGCAAGCTGACTTCGGTTGCCAGTTTCCTCCGACACATTGGTGCGGCTAGCTTCCGGGTTAAGTGAGCAGGGTCAAGAAGCAGTGCGGTTTGGCCGGGTCCTGTTTCGGAGGATGCATGGCTCTCGACCTTCACCTCTCCTGAGTCCGTAGGGGAGTTGCAGCGATGGGACAAGACTAACTACCAATTGGATATCACAAAATTGGGGAGAAAAAGGAGTAAAAAGTACCAAGAAATATAAATAATAAACAAAAAATAAAACAAAAATATATACTTGATTTATGTATTAAATATATACGGTAGACTAAATATAGTTGTAGTTACAATCTTTAGTTGTGCACGTGTCAGTTTTATTGCCAAACAACCAATCCGTCTTTTCTACTCACTGATTGGACATTGCATACAGTCAGTTGCTTGAAATCGGGTTGAATTCCATCTTGTGCGATGAAATGCAACTAGGTTGCAGGCAAGTTTTTGGGGGTGACACGGAGCAACATAGATTGCGTCCAGATTGTCTCTCTGACAACGTCACACGAAGCAAAGAGAGAAAGAGCAGAGGAAGGCACATTGAGTGCAATGAATCATAGGCTTAAGAGTACCTTCTCATATTCATCATTCTCACATCATCCCCTTTGTCTCTCTCTCACACACACACCACAAATATGAGGCTTTAACCCCTGGAGTGCTGATGTCCCCACGTGTGTGTGTGCAGCGGTATGTGCGGCAGCCCTCTCCCTCGGAGCAGTCATCCGAGTTGCAAACATAGAGACATAGCCAACCAGGTCATGTGGAAAATCACAGCCTATGGGCAAGACAAACTATCAGTTACAAACCAACACATTAAACACTGAACATGAATACAGCCTACTGAAATAACAATGTGTGTGACTACTGCCGGGGGGAGGACTGGTCTAACTGGAGGTGTCATAAAACAAATTCACCCCACTACCCAACATAAAACACATTTTTACATGAATCAGGCAAACCCTCCCCCCTCATAGAAAAAAAAGATAACAACCACAAATAACAATAACTGTAGCAACCCTGTCTTTATAAATGTGGATCTTGACTTGACCACTTCAGCATGGTTTTGTGGCACAGTCGATGCCACACAGGGCTACAGGCCAGGAGGTTGAGGGTTCACCGACCACAACAGACTAGCTCACTCTCCCTGCCTGTCTCATTACCTCACAATCAGAGCCAGTTGCAGACGATGATCACCTAGGGGAATCACATTTTGATGTCATATTTATAATTATATAAAATATATGACATTATTTTCCCCTAACAGTTTTTGTGCCAATGCACCACAAACAACCAATAAGCAATGCATTACTGCATACCGATTACCGACTTCAAGCGCTTTCATCATGGTTTGAGTTTTCAACATCACAATCAAATAGAATATGTCAATCTCGACAAACAGAAAATACATCCACTCCCTACTCAGTATCAAAGGCTTGGCAATCTCCTGAATGTCATTAACCTTTTTGGTGTTTTGTAATAGATGTCTCTTTCCATTCATCGAATGGCCGTTGTGCAGTTTGTATGCTGGAATTACAGTGCCTTCAGAAAGTATTCATACCCCTTGACTTAATCGACATTTTGTTGTGTTAGAGACAGAATTCATCTACACACAATACCCCATAATTACAAAGTCAAAACATGTTTTTAGAAATGTTTGAAAATGTGTTGAAAATTAAATACAGATATCTATTACATAAGTATTCACACCCGACTCAATACTTTGTAGAAGCACCTTTGGCAGCGATTACAGCTGTCTTTCTGGGCAAGTCTCTAAGAGCATTCCACACCTGGATCATGCAACATTTTCCCATTAATCTTTTCCAAATTCTTTAAGCTCTCTCAAAGTGGTTGTTGATCATTCAGGGAATGCCACGTGTGTGCAAAGCTGTCATCAAGGCAAACTTTGAAGAATTTCTTTAACACTTTTTTGGTTACTACATGATTCCATATGTGTTATTTCATAGTTTTGATGTCTTCACTATTGTTCTACAATGTAGATAATCGTACAAATAAAGAAAAACCCTGGAATGAGTAGGTGTGTCCAAACTTTTGACTGGTACTGTATACTAAATAATATATGTGTGTGAAATTTGCTTTGATTTAGAATGGACCATTATCATGGGAAAAATACATATCATCTATGCACTTAAATAGCGAATGGAGGACGCGTTTCCCGTGGTTCATTTTCATGCCAGCCAAGTAAGCTATACTCCTGTTTTAAAGATAAACAATGTGATTAAGTTGTGACACCAACATTCCATGTTTTATTCTGTCAATTCAGCAAGTTAAATTACATTTGATTCATGAATCGTATCCACATAGAAAATAATGTGCCATTTTCTACTTAAGTGATAATGCCCGAGAAGCTGGGTGTTGTTTGTCGAGGGCAGGCAAACCGTGCCAGTATATCCTCCAAACACCGACTTCGAGGGCATTATCACTTTTATACAACGGGTTACCAACATATTCAAATAACGATTGACATGTTTTCATTAAAATCGTTATTTTGATTAATTTATTCATACTATTTCATCCTTCCACAAGATATTGTCCCGAAACAAATCTAGGGTTGCAACCAAAGCCGGCTGGTCGTTCGTTCTATTGGTTCGGTTGCCAGAGACGCGACCCAGTCATCCACTCTTTTTATTCTGTATTTATGGACGCGACCCAGTCGTTTGTTCTAAATGTTTCATTGCCATACTGGCTGGCAACGTTCTTATCCCCTGCTTGCTAGCTAGCCAACTACGGCTAACTTACAGTCACGTCAAACGGTGCAGATAGAACAACAACAGTAGCTGCATTTGTTTAAGTTGTTATCTAGTGACATTTATTTGGATACATCCATAACAATGAGCTAACGAGGCACGATTTTTCGCCTGGCATAGAAAATGTGCTCTCTAGTTAATAAGACACTGTTGTTCAGAGGAGCTAGCCAACAACACTGCGAACACAATAACTTCAAACTGAAGCTGGAAAGACTGCAAACTAGCTGCACTTCGTTTCGTTCAACCTTTTTTTCAATTGACATTTCTTTGTTATATCCATAAAAATGATGCCAGCTGATTCGTGATTTCGACTGCCTGAGATACGCTGCCATTGTCTCTCTAGTCCGGACTCCCGAACCCTACACGTTCATAACTAAGGGACAGTTTTAGATCGAATTTGAATATTGAAACAATGCTCCCGACAAATGTCGGAGAGGCAGACAGTATGGTTTATACAAATCTCCGCTGTTGAAAACTAAATGTTAGTCTAAAAGAAATGTGAGATAATGGCAGGACAAGGAAGTGAAACTGGGTCACTGGCGTGAAAGGCAAACACACTATGCATTGTGCCAATAGGGTTAACACACTTGGTAGGAATAGTATCATTACATTTTGGTAATCTAGCAGACGCAATTATCCAGAGCGATTTACAGGAACAATATTGGGGTTAACTTGCTCAAGGGCAAATCTATAGATTTTTCACCTAGTCGGCTCAGGGTTTCGAACCAGCGACTTTAGGTTACTGGCCCAACACTCTTAACTGCTAGGCTATCTGCCACCCTCATCCTGGCTCATATAGCGAGGATTATGACATTATAATGGTTTTGGAATTACAGTCACCAGGATTTGAGTCCCAGTCAGGGTACCTCGCTAACCTACTGTATTGGTGTCAGGTGTTGGAGATCACCATTGAAAACATGTGCCAGCCAAGTTTTAGTCACAGTACATTTGTGTTAGGCTAGCGGTGTTTCAGTAAGGTTTCTGTACTGCACATGTGATGGCAGAGCATGCAATACAAATGTGCCCCCAAGTGAAACAAATCATCATAATATCATTCTGCCAGGTAGGCCTACTTTGCAGTCAACATTTAATTGGGAAGGTTTATGAGGAAAAACTTTGAAAATGACTTGTTTCAGCATGCATCAAGGATTTTAGAGCCGATAGGCTTTATAATGTATATAAGTGTTTACTTCAGGTTGATTAATAGCATCTATTGAGTTGCAATGTCCCATAAATTAAATCCAAATCAACTTAAAGTACCTACAAAATGAGTTGTGCAGCAGAAGTAAATAATACATTTTTCCCTTTTACTGTTTGCGATTCACAAATGATTATTTTGATTCACTGCGATTTAACTAAACACCATCTACTACAATGGCGAATCATACCATTCAATTTGCCCAGTTTTTTTTATTTTTTTATTTTTTAAATAACTAGATGTTGGAACATTGCTGCGGGGACTTGCTTCCATTCAGCGACAAGAGCATTAGTGAGGTTGGGCACTGATGTTAGGTGATTAGGCTTGGCTCACAGTCGGCGTTCCAATTCATCCCAAAGGTGTTTGATGGGGTTGAGGTCAGGGCTTTATGCAGGCCAGTCAAGTTCTTCCACACCAATCTCGACAAACCATTTCTGTATGGACCTCTTTGTGCATGGGTGCATTGTCAGGCTGAAACAAGAAAGGGCCTTCCCCAAACTGTTGATTCTGTGCTTCTAACTTTGAGGCGTCTAGAATGTCATTGAGCTGCCCCGGAACTAAGGGGCCTAGCCCAAACCATGAGAAACAGCCCCAGACCATTATTCCTCCTCCACCAAACTTTACAGTTTGCACTATGCATTGGGGCAGGTAGCGTTCTCCTGGCATCCGCCAAACCTAGATTCGTCCGACGGACGTGATTCATCACTCCAGAGAACGCGCTTCCACTGCTCCAGAGTCCAATGGCGGAGAGCTTTACACCACTCCAGCCGACGCTTTGCATTGCGCATGATGATCTTAAGTTTGGAAACCCATTTCAGGAATTACAGTCACCAGGATTTGGTGGCAAATCTATAAATTATTCACCTAGTCGGCTCAGGGATTCGAGCTGAGAAAAAGAAAGAAATAGAAGACGAGATATGTGCGGTGGTGGCATTCTCACTGCGACGTCACCAATTCCACTTAGGTGGCCATTCATCCATATTGCTTTTGAGGTTGGCATTGACTGCTCCCTTTTCGCGCTGCCATTTTGAACAGAAATGCAATGGTTCATTTTATCAGTCTAAAACTTTGCACATGCACTGCTGGATTCTCGCGGCCAAATCTATATTGCACCTAGGCTGGAATAATACAGTATGGCCTTTCTCTTGCATTTCTAAGATGATGGTACAAAAAAAATACAACAGTGTTTTTTTTCTTTGTATTATCTTTTACCAGATCTAATGTGTTTTATTATCCTACATTCCTACAAGCTTCGAAGTGTTTCCTTTCAAATGGTACTTAGAATATGCATATCCTTGCTTCAGGGCCTGAGCTACAAGCAGTTAGATTTGGGTATGTCATTTTAGGCAAAATTTGAAAAAAAGGTGCCGATCCTTAAGAGAAGTCAAAGAAAAAAATGGCACTCATGAGAGAGACATATACAGTGTAAAAGGTCAGTTAGGTCTAGGACTGTGGCGGTCATGACATGTTGTCAGCCAGTGATTGACAGTTATTTGCTTGACAGTCTCACGGTAACTGACCGTTAATTATCATAAACACATTTAGCATCTCCTAGCTTCCAAACATAGCCTACAAGCCACAGATGCAGACTTTTGGATTTATTAGACTTTTTTTAAATGTAGATGTTCCATCATTATGTATTTTAGACAGGTCTAAAGAAACATGATATAAAGAAAATATAGTCTATTTCAGAAGAACAGAATAGCATACTCCTTGTCCTTATGTTAGGCCCTGATCTGGCTATACCATATGGCTGTGGGCTACATTAGTTCATTTAGCAGACAAGATTTTCTTAGAATTCCGTGGCATTATATTTTAGTATGAAGAATACAATAATTATTGAACATAACTGAATAAAATAGAATGTTTTCTCCAAAAGATTTGAGGGAGTGCACACATGCAACTACTCTGTGTTGAGCCGTTAACAAAGAAACAGGTCTTCCTATTCCTAATATAATAATTATAATTCCCTCTCTCAGCTGTGTGCTCCGAAGCACCTCTCACTCACATGGCTCAATTCTTATTAGCCAGTGCCCGTCACGTGATCGAGGCTTTCTCACAGGATACAATTTTTCATTCGATTTTGGAATACATTTGCATTGATGTCAGAGTGACAAGAGTGCTGAGTACCAGGCAGTTAAGCAAGTTTGGTAGGCTACTAATGACCATCAGCAGCATCAGAGCTTGGAGAAGTCTAATTACCGTGACTAAACGGTCATGTGGAATTTGACTGCCGTCACAACTTGTGACCGCCGGAGTGGCGGTATTACAGTCACCGTAACAGCCATAGTTAGGTCATTCTTTAACCTTTTTCCTACAGATCACTCTCATCTTATGTCATCAGTTACAAGGCCAGGGAATGATGTGATATATGTGTGCGTGTCTGTGTGGACTTAAAAATGGGTTCGTATGTCATTTGGCCCATAGACAGGGTAGAGGAGAAAGGAGTGTGATCAGAGATGCCAACACATTCAGCTGTATGCAGCCTGCCAGCATGGCATCAGCTTGTGTGGCACACATTAACCTAGCCTGCATGGATCACTGGTTACCATGGCATCCACACTGTGCCCTCCCTCCCCCACCACTATTAGCCCCCCCCCCTCCGAATGCCCTGCCCTGATGGTGGCAAAGTGCCAGGCATTTAGCGTGTGTTTGTTTGTATAGCAGTCAAACATATGCCCACCACCCCATCCTAAACACAAACATATGTAATGTATTCACATGTACAACAAACAAGGTAGATGAAAGAAGACAAACACAAAAACACACTTTGTAATAAACAACAAATAACACACAAACTCCAAGGTAGATATAGGAACACAGGAAGACATACACATACATGCAAGCACGTGATGAGGTTTAAGTCTGTTGGAAATTAAGTAAATGGTGACAGAGAATCTTTGCAGGGCTATTTATAGAGAAAGCAATCTGGCCATGGACTATAGATAAGCCTATAACAGCTGTTGACTAACAATACTGCAGTGTACAAACACACACACACAGGGGGGGGCCTTTGGGCAGTGTGGGGACCGAGAAAGAGTTCACACCATGAAGCCAGACATGTCTGACAGTGTGGGTTAACAGTGAGAGTCAAATAAAGCCAGAAGCATAGAATATAACCTTAAAACATATACAGCTCAGGATACATATGGTTAAATGTAATGCATGTAAACTCAGCAAAAAAAGAAAACGTCCTCTCACTGTCATCTGCGTTTATTTTCAGCAAACTTAACATGTGTAAACATTTGTATGAACAAAAGATTCAACAACTGAGACAAACTGAACAGGTTCCACAGACATGTGACTAACAGAAATGGAATAATGTGTCCCTGAACAAAGGGGGCGGGTCAAAATCAAAAGTTACAGTCAGTATCTGGTGTGGCCACCAGCTGCATTAAGTACTGCAGTGCATTTCCTCCTCATGGACTACACCAGATTTGCCAGTTCTTGCTGTGAGATGTTACCCCACTCTTCCACCAAGGCACCTGCAAGTTCCCAGATATTTCTGGGGGGAATGGCCCTAGCCCTCACCCTCCAATCCAACAGGTCCCAGACGTGCTCAATGGGATTGAGATCCGTGCTCATCGCTGGCCATGGCAGAACACTGACATTCCTGTCTTGCAGGAAATCACGGACAGAACGAGCAGTATAGCTGGTGGCATTGTCATGCTGGAGGGTCATGTCAGGATGAGCCTGCAGGAAGGGTACCACATGAGGGAGGAGGATGTCTTCCCTGTAACGCACAGTGTTGAGATTGCCTGCAACGACAACAAGCTCAGTCCGATGATGCTGTGACACACCGCCCCAGACCATGATGGACTGTCCACATCCAAATCGATCCCGCTCCAGAGTACAGTCCTCTGTGTAACGCTCATTCCTTCGATGATAAATGTGAATCCGATCATCACACCTGGTGAGACAAAACCGCGACTCGTCAGGGAAGAGCACTTTTTGCCAGTCCTGTCTGGTCCAGTGACGGTGGGTTTGTGCCCATAGGCGACGTTGTTGCCGGTGATGTCTGGTGAGGACCTGCCTTACAACAGGTCTACAAGCCCTCAGTCCAGCCTCTCTCAGCCTATTGCGGACAGTCTGAGCACTGATGGAGGGATTGTGCGTTCCTGGTTTAACTCGGGCAGTTGTTGTTGTCATCCTGTACCTGTCCCGCAGGTGTGATGTTCGGATGTACCGATCCTGTGCAGGTGTTGTTACACGTGGTCTGCCACTGCGAGGACGACCAGCTGTCTGTCCTGTTTCCATGTAGTGCTGTCTTAGGCGTCTCACAGTACGGACATTAAAATGTATTGCCCTGGCCACATCTGCAGTCCTCATGCGTCCTTGCAGCATGTCTAAGGCACGTTCACGCAGATGAGCAGGGACCCTGGGAATTTTCTGTTTGTGTTTTTCAGAGTCAGTAGAAAGGCCTCTTTTAGTGTCCTAAGTTTTCATAACTGTGACCTTAATTGCCTACCGTCTGTAAGCTGTTAGTGTCTTAACGACCGTTCCATAGGTGCATGTTCATTAATTGTTTATGGTTCATTGAACAAACATGGGAAACAGTGTTAAAACCCTTTACAATGAATAGCTGTGACGTTATTTGGATTTTTACAAATGATCTTTGAACGACAGGGTCCTGAAAAAGGGACAATTCTTTTTTTGCTGAATTTGTGTGTGTGTGTGTGTGTGTGTGTGTGCGCGTGTACTAGTGTTAATCCAGTAAGTCTTTTCATTGAGCTGGTTAAGATACCATACTACATGATGACTCATGAATCATCATACCGGTGTGTTCAAGAACAAACAAAAAAACTGCATTCACTTTAGATATCATCCAAGGTCAGAAAGCGGGAGGGAGAAAGAACATTTGTGACTAAGACATATAGCCTACAAACACACACAGGTCCTACACATACAGTTGAAGTCGGAAGTTTACATACACCTCAGCCAAATACATTTAGACTCAGTTTTTCACAATTCCTTACATTTAATCCTAGGAAAAATCCCCTCTCCTCTCTTAGGTCAGTTAGGATCACCACTTCATTTTAAGAATGTAAAATGTCAGAATAATAGTAGAGACAATGATTTATTTCAGCTTTTATTTCTTTCATCACATTCCCAGTGGGTCAGAAGTTTACATACACTCAATTAGTATTTGGTAGCATTGCCCATAAATTGTTTAACTTGGGTCAAACGTTTTGGGTAGCTACCCACAATAAGTTGGGTGAATTTTGGCCCATTCCTCTTGATAGAGCTGGTGTAACTGAGTCAGGTTTGTAGGCCTCCTTCCTCGCACACGCTTTTTCAGTTCTGCTCACAAATTCTCTATAGGATTGAGGTCAGGGCTTTGTGATGGCCACTCCAAAACGACTTTGTTGTCCTTAAGCCATTTTGCCACAACTTTGGAAGTATGCCTTGGGTCATTGTCCATTTGGAAGACCCATTTGAGATGTTGCTTCAATATATCCACATAATTTTCCTTCCTCATAATGCCATATATTTTGTGAAGTGCACCAGGCCCTCCTGCAGCAAAGCACCCCCACAACATGATGCTGCCACCCCTGTGCTTCACGGTTGGGATGGTGTTCTTCGGCTTGCAAGCCTCCCCCTTTCTCCTCCAAACATAATGATGGTCATTATGGCCAAACAGTTCTATTTTTGTTTCATCAGACCAGAGGACATTTCTCAAAAAAGTACAATCTTTGTCCCCATGTGCAGTTGCAAACTGTAGTCTATGTTTTTTTTAATGATGGTTTTGGAGCAGTGGCTTCTTCCTTGCTGAGCGGCCTTTCAGGTTATGTCGATATAGGACGCGTTTTACTGTGGATATAGATACTTTTGTGCCTGTTTCCTCAGGCATCTTCACAAGGTCCTTTGCTGTTGTTCTGGGATTGAAGCGCACTTTTCACACCAAAGTACGTTCATCTCTAGGAGACAGAACGTGTCTCCTTCCTGAGCGGTATGATGGCTGCGTGGTCCCATGGTGTTTATACTCGCGTACTATTGTTTGTACAGATGAACGTGGTACCTTCAGGAGTTTGGAAATTACTCAGAAGGATAAACCAGACTTGTGGAGGTCTACAATTTTTTTTCCTGAGTTCTTGGCTGATTACTTTTGATTTACCCATGATGTCAAGCAAAGAGGCACTGAGTTTGAAGGTAGGCCTTGATATACATCCACAGGTACACCTCCAATTGACTCAAATGATGTCAATTAGCCTATCAGAAGCTTCTAAAGCCATGACATCATTTTCTGGATTTTCCAAGCTGTTGAAAGGCATATTCAACTTAATGTATGTAAACTTCTGACCCAGTGGAATTGTGATACAGTTCATTATAAGTGAAATAATATGTCTGTAAACAATGGTTGGAAAAATGACATGTGTCATGCACAAAGTAGATGTCCTAACCGACTTGCCAAAACTATAGTTTGTTAACAATAAATTTGTGGAGTGGTTGAAAAACGAGTTTTAAATGACTCCAACCTAAGTGTATGTAAACTTCTGACTTCAACTGTACACACACACAAGAGAAGAGAGAATTGATAATGGTCAAAAACACCCAGAACCTCAAATGTAAAGAGAGAGAAGCAAGCCGACACACTTTTCTGGTACGCAATCCAACCTCCGTGGTTCCAAACCCCTTCATGAGAAATGAAATAGTCACCCAAGTACAGTGCATCATGACTCAGGATGAGAGAAGGAAGGCTTGTGAGGCTTGAGAACTAACACTTGTCTGATTGAATGGCTGACTGGATGTTTCTTAACAGGTAACAGGCTCAGGACATGCCTTTTGCTCAACGCCGTTCTGCCGTAGAGTACGGCAGTTAACCCCCACAACAACTGCTCCCCGGGTGACGATGACGTCGATTAATGCAGCCCCACGCACCCATCTGATTCAGAGGGGTTGGGTTAAATGCAGAAGACACATTTTTGTTAAATGACTAGGTACCCCCCTTCCCTTCTCTTTCCCCAACTGGTGTAGACTTTACCGTGAAACGCATGCTTAATTTAAAAAAAAATATATATATATAGTAACAGTTAAAACATTTCAAATACACAAGAATGTAGCTATATCCAGGGAGTACCAGTATTAGATCAATGTGCAGAGGTATGAAGTATTTGAGGTAGATATGTACATGAAGGCAGGGTAAAGTGACTAGGCATCAGGATAGATAATAATAAAAGTAAAATAAAGTACAGAGTAGGAGCAGCAAATGATGAGTGTAAAAGTGTATGGGTGAGTGTGTATGTGTGTGTGTGTGTGTGTGTGTGTGTGTTTGTAAAGTGTATGAATGTATGTTTGTGTTGTGTCGGTATGCGTGTGTGTGTTGTCTGTATGGGTTTTGTGTGGGAGTGTTAATGTAGTGTGTGAGTGTGCATATGGTGTGTATATATAGTCTAGTGAGTGTTCTTAGGGTCAGTGCATATAGTTTAGGTACCATTAATTGACTATTTAGCAATCTGGCTATTTAGCAGTATTATGGCTTGGGAGTAGAAGCTGTCTCGGAGCCTGGTTGTCTGAGAGTGGATGCTCCGGTACCATTTGCCGGACAGTAGCAGAGAGAACAGTCTATGGCTTGGGTGACTGGAATCTTTGGCAATTTTCAAATCAAATCGTGCCTTCCTCTGACACCGCCTGATATAGAGATTCTGGCTGGCAGGGAGCTCGGCCCCAGTTATGCCTCCCAAAAGAACACACAGTGTAGTAGGCTACCTCATCCATTATGAGTGCATGGCAGGTGACAGGCAGCCACAAACTCTCCTGCATTGCCAGTGGGCAACAAGGGTCTAGAAAAATATATGGGCAAGATAAGGTCTCCAGCAACCTTATTCAATAAACTCAATAATGATACAAACACCTTGCGTGTTTATCACAGTGAGAATAATGATAGGAAAGGGCAGGTCCCTTCCAGTGGAGGCTGCTGCGGGCAGGAAGGTTCATAATAATGGCTTGAATGGCGTTTAAGGAACGGTATCAAACACGTGGTCATGTGTTTGATACCATTCCATTCCAGCCATAATACTCCGTTTCAGCCATTATTATGAACCGATCTCTCAACAGCAGCCTCCACTGGTCCCTTCAGTATGCAGCATGGCTATACAGGATGGATAAGCATTAGCCAACAACAGTGTAAACCGTGATCATCAACTAGATTCAGCCCTTGGAACGATTTTTCTTGAGCATCAGGGGGCCGGAACATAAAATAATTTGTAGATTGCAAATTGACCGCAAGAAGCCCAACCATGTGTGGTATTTGACTAAAACCTAATCATTTTCCAACCTTGCTTACGTTTGAATACGATCACGTCTCTCTATTATGCGTGGGAATACTTGATTTGATACAGATTTCCCAAATGTAAATCACTTGGAGCTGCTTTCATGGTGTTTTTAGTATTTTATGTCCAACAATAAAAATATAACAACAATTGTTCCTCAGACAACTGGGGGGCTAAATAAAACCACGGGCCGCCAGTTGGGGAACCCTGGTGTAAATAGACCTCCTTCAAAAGGGACTATAGCAGGCTCTTCCAGCTGTACAATAGTACTACCACCACCAATAGTCAGTAGTGATGAACGGTAAATCTAACTCAATGAACCCGCATCCGATCGATCCACCCACGAGTTCAAATAAAATAGACGACTCTTTAGATATAATGACCACGGTTAACGACCCAAGAAAGCCGAATATCTGTTACACCGGGTAGGCTACAGTTTCAGACAGTCACATGCACCGTCTCTGGTTTCGAGTGTTTCAAAAATTACATGCCAGCCCCCATGTCACCGAGGAGTCGGCGAATTTCAAAGGTTACACAGTTAGGCCTACATTGTGACAAATAACTGCATGCATGAATGTACGGCGTTACATTGTAGCATGTTACATGAAAAGCAACCATTTATCATAGCAGTGAGAAATATCAACCGCGTCAATGTAAAGTGTACTCAACTCGCAGCAGCGGCACTGAACTTCCCTCTGATCCGGGTTTCGTGCTTCAAGCTCCCGTTGTTGAGCCACCGAATACCGCTGAATTCCGATGCAAAGCATAAATTAATTGGCTACATGCCATCTACAATGCGCATATGCATCGCTAATAACTCACCTTTTATTGTTGGCGACATTCCTTCACTTGCGTTTTGGCGTGAAATACAACCTGCTATGCTTACAGCTGGGCACACCTAGGCTGCAAATCCAACTGATCCAGAGGCGGTGTTGCTGCTTCTCCAGCAGATAGCTAGCAGATCCGACCCGCTTGCTTACAGCTACACTAGGGTCCAAAGGGCTTCCATTCAGCTGCACTAAGGTCCAACAGGCTTCCTGTTTAGATCAAGGCAGAGCTGGAGTGAGTAACTGCTCGGGAAACGTACCTCAATCAAGGTATGAGAAATGTGTTGTACTCCGAATTGTTCCATTATCCAAACTGAGAAGTTTGAACTACTGCTAGTGTTTCAGTTAATTTAATTTGTATTTATTTAACCTTTATTTAACTAGGCAAGTCAGTTAAGAACACATTTTTATTTACAATGATGGCCTACCAAAAGGCAAAAGACCTCCTGCGGGGCTGGGATTAAAAATAAAAAAAAATATATATATAGAGACAACACTACATAAAGAGACCTAAGACAACAACATAGCAAGGCAGCAGCATATAACAACAACATGGTAGCAGCACAAAACATGGTACAAACATTATTGGGCACAGACAACAGCACAAAGGTCAGGAAGTTAGAGACAACAATACATCACGCAAAGCAGCCACAACTGTCAGTAACAGTGTCCATGATTGAGTCTTTGAATGAAGAGATAAAGATAAAACTGTCCAGTTTGAGTGTTTGTTGCAGCTCGTTCCAGTCGCTAGCTGCAGAGAACTGAAAAGACGAGCGACACAGGGATGTGTGTGCTTTGGGGACCTTTAACAGAATGTGACTGACAGAACGGGTGTTGTATGTGGAGGATGAGGGCTGCAGTAGATATCTCAGATAGGGGGGGGTGAGTGTTTTATAAATAAGCATAAACCAGTGCGTCTTGCAGCGGGTGTACAGAGATGACCAGTTTACAGAGGAGTATAGAGTGCAGTGATGTGTCCGATAAGGAGCATTGCTGGCAAATCTGATGGCCGAATGGTGAAGAACATCTAGCCGCTCCAGTGCACCCTTACCTGCTGATCTATAAATGATGTCTCCATAATCTAGCATGGGTAGGATGTAAACTGCAGTTTTCATCCTTATCAGAGAGGAGGAGGCAAAGTGAGAGGGATAACTGGGACCAAAGTCTGTCTTCTCCAGCAGTGGTGTTTTTTTGTTTTTTTTGATCACCAAGTGAATAGTTTTTGTATTGAGGTTAATGAGAGTTGAATTTGTTTAACAAAAAATGTAATTGCTTATTTACTACTTGTGGCTTATTTGATCAAATCTTAGTTTTGTAATGATTAGGTTGTTACGACTGTACTGATATAAATAGGACATGTGACATCCCGGTAAAACACTTTATATCGGAGTTGTGCCTGTCATCACTAATTGCCACAAACCCAGCCCATTTCTACAACTTATCGTCTTAATTTTATTTTAAACTTAACCTTAACCACACTGCTAACCTTATGCCTAACCCTAACCTTCAATTAAAACCAATAACCAAATGTTTGTTTTCATTAATTTTTACGATTTAGCCAATTTTGACTTTGTGCTTGTGGAAACCGTTGGGCCTGTTATTCACACCTCTCATTGGCAAGAATGGTCCCACCTGATCTTGCCTTCTCCCGACTGCCTTCCATTTTTGAAGACATTTATTTTCATTGTTAGAGCGGCCACTAGAGTATCTATTCAATATATTGGACAATCTGTGTCCTTAAGCCAGGTAGCGTTTTAGAATGGCAGCGTCAGCCAATCAGCTCCTTTGTTGTTCAACGCGACGTGGACGTGCCATTCCATAATGGCTGCTGTGGCTACTGCTAGCAACGGCCACACCTTGGCAATGTTCCTTGGGTGGTAAAAAGCTATTTTGGTCACATTCCAAATGTGGGATTCTAAATTGAATTCAGAATCTAAAATGACACCTAGGTTTTTTACCTAGTGTTTTATCATTATTGCCCGTGAATTAAAATGCGCAACAAGATTCTTTTTCTGTGCTTTGGCTCTAACAATAACTACCTCGGTCTTGTCTTGATTTAGCTGGAGGAAGTTGTGAGTCATGCAAGTATTTAAATCAATAACACAGTCTAATAATTTATCCGTGGAGCTAAAATCCTCTGGTGACACAGAAATGTAAAGTTGTGTATCGTCTGCTGTGCTTTCTGATAACGCTGCCAAGGGGTAACATAAAAACTGAACAGTACCGGACTCAAAATCGAACCTTGTGGAACGCCACACGTGATATGTATTTTCTCTGAGTTAAGTTCACCAAGAGTGACAAAAAACTCTTGACCGGTTAAATAGGTCCTAAACCAATTTAGATCTGGACCGGAGAGGCCAACCCACCTCTCCAGTCTGTTCAAAAGGACATCATGGTCAACAGTGTCGAATGTAGCACTTAAATCCAAGAGTACAAGGACAGAGAGCTGTTTGGCATCTGTGTTGGCTCTAAGATCATTTATCACTTTAACTAAGGCTGTCATTTAGTTGTTTGAAAAACAATTTCTCCAGAATTTGACTTAAGAATGGAAAGTGGGAGATTGGCCGAAAATTGCTAAGAGCTGAATAATCTAGAATACTTTTCTTCAGAAGGGGTTTCACCATAGCAGTTTTTAGTGCAGTGGGGAAAGTTAATCAATCAATCAATCAAATGTATTTATAAAGCCCTTTTTACATCAGCCGATGTCACAAAGTGCTGTACAGAAACCCAGCCTAAAACCCCCAACAGCAAGCAATGCAGGTGTAGAAGCACGGTGGCTAGGAAAACCTCCCTAGAAAGGCTAGAACCTAGGAAGAAACCTAGAGAGGAACCAGGCTCTGAGGGGTGGTCCTCTTCTGGCTGTGCCGGGTGGAGATTATAAGAGAACATGGCCAAGATGTTCAAACGTTCATAGATGACCAGCAGGGTCAGATAATAATAATCACAGTGGTTGTAGAGGGTGCAACAGGTCAGAACCTCAGGAGTAAATGTCAGTTGGCTTTTCATAGCCGATCATTCATAGTTAGAAACAGCAGGTGCAGTAGAGAGAGAGTCCAAAACAGCAGTTCCGGGACAAGGTAGCATGTCCAGTGAACAGGTCAGGGTTCCATAGCCACAGGCAGAACAGTTGCAACTGGAGCAGCAGCATGACCAGGTGGACTGGGGACAGCAAGGAGTCATCAGGCCAGGTAATCCTGAGGCATGGTCCCAGGGCTTAGGTCCTCCGAGAGAAGAGAGAAATAGAGAAATAGAGAAAAGGAGATGGAGAATTAGAGGGAACATACTTAAATTCACACAGGACACCGGATAAGACAGGAGGAATACTTCAGATATAACAGACTGACACTAGCCCCCCGACACATAAACTATTGCAGCATAAATACTGGAGGCTGAGACAGGAGGGGTCGGGAGACACTGTGGCCCTGTGCCTGTGAACAGGGAGTGATTAACAATAGCTTGCACTTCTTCAGATCTGCAATTAAAAACTGTTTTGAAGGAGGTGGTGAGTATAGGATGGAGAAGGAAGGTAGAACGCTTAATTTGTGATATCACATTCCTGAGCATGGCTGTGCCAACCAGGGAAAATAAATCCATAATGCCTTTATGTGTTAGGCTATCATCAAACTTCTCATCAGGTCTTGCTTGACTGAGCCTAATGTTTATTATCTTATCTCTGAAATTTACTGCAAACTCATCACATTTAGATGTGGATGAAAATTCACATTTAGGATTTATCAGGCCATCAATGGCTGAGAAGAGCACTCTCGAATGATTCTTATTATTAGTGATCAAGTTAGAAAAATGAGCCCATCTGGCATTTCTAATTGCCTTATATATGCCAAGTTGCTCTCTCAGAATATCATAATGGACCTGCAAATTTGACTTTCTACACTTCCGTTCTCCCTTTCTGGAATTTCTCTTGAATTGATTCATTTCCTCACTCATCCAAGGGGCTCTCTGTTTGGATGTGTCTTTTTTCAACCTTACTGGAGCTATGGTATCAATGGTTGACCTTAATTTGCTATTAAAGTTATCAACTAAATCATCACAAGAGGAAGACAGAATAGGTGAATGAGTATTGTTCATACACTCAATGCAATCTGTAGCAACTTCAGAGGTAAGATAGCATTTCTTAATAATGTGTTCAGTATTACCCTGTGCTGTGGGCTACAAGCTAGTAAAAAACACACAGTGGTGATCAGATAAAGCAACATCAACAATAGAGGATATGTCAATAGAAAGTCCCTTGGTAATAACCAGGTCCAGATTATGGCTGCGGTTATGGGTGGGCCCAGTAACATGTTGGATAAAGTCCATAGAGCTCAAAAGATTCATAAATTGAATGACCTTGGAGTAAGTCTCTTTGTCAACATGAATATTAAAATCGCCCAACACAATGATTTTATCATAGTTCTCAAGGATAGTAGTGTAACGTTTGTCGTTAAGGGTAGACCAAGGCGCAGCGTGATTTGGGTTCATCATACTTTATTGTAAATGTGAACCAGCGGAACCCCCCCCCCCCCCCCAACAACGAACGAAAAGCTTCGTCGTGCAAAATACATGCAACCAAACAAAGACAAGATCCCACAACTGAAGGTGGGAAAAAGGGCTGCCTAAGTATGATCCCCAATCAGAGACAACGATAGATTGGGAACCATACTAGGCCAACAAAGAAAAAGAAAACATAGATATACAAAAACTAGAGTACCCACCCTAGTCACACCCTGACCTAACCAAAATATAGAGAATAAACAGGGATCTCTAAGGTCAGGGTGTGACAAGTAGACAATAGTTCTGAGAAATCAGTAAAGAAAGTGGGGCAGTGCTTTGGTGGCCTATACAAGGTTATGGCCAGCACTGATGGCTGACATTTAAACAGTATAGCATGATACTCAAAAGACCCAAAGTTGCTTCAATAAGAGCGATACTACAGTCTGAAGACAGCCATGTTTCAGTGAGAAACATGCAATCAACTTTGAGCTCAGTAATGAGATCATTCACAAGAAAGGTTTTATTCGTGATTGTTCTAACATTTAAAAGTGCCATATTCAATGAGTGTGGGCCACTCTGCCCATGGAGCATCTGCCTCGTGGTAACCAATGGAATAACAACCAAATGATTACCGTTACAACCATGTTTTCAGACAGTCTCCAATCTATCAGAATGGTAGGAGATTACAGTTTGTGTAAACTCACTAGAAGGCAGAGTAAAAGGAACATACATACTCACAATAACCACAGTGCCACTTCTACAGGAGTTTAAATGGTTTCCAATTCCTCTGTTGCTTATTCTGACAGGGAGGACTGGAGCACTACCAGACCCTGTCCTGCAGTCTGACAGGGAGGACTGGAGCACTACCAGACCCTGTCCCTCAGTCTGACAGGGAGGACTGGAGCACTACCAGACCCTGTCCCACAGTCTGACAGGGAGGACTGGAGCACTACCAGACCCTGTCCCTCAGTCTGACAGGGAGGACTGGAGCACTACCAGACCCTGTCCCTCAGTCTGACAAGGAGGACTGGAGCACTACCAGACCCTGTCCCTCAGTCTGACAAGGAGGACTGGAGCACTACCAGACCCTGTCCCACAGTCTGACAGGGAGGACTGGAGCACTACCAGACCCTGTCCCACAGTCTGACAGGGAGGACTGGAGCACTACCAGACCCTGTCCCTCAGTCTGACAAGGAGTACTGGAGCACTACCAGACCCTGTCCCACAGTCTGTCAGGGAGGACTGGAGCACTACCAGACCCTGTCCCACAGTCTGACAGGGAGGACTGGAGCACTACAAGACCATGTCCCGCAGTCTGACAGGGAGGACTGGAGCACTACCAGACCCTGTCCCTCAGTCTGACAAGGAGGACTGGAGCACTACAAGACCCTGTCCCTCAGTCTGACAGGGAGGACTGGAGCACTACCAGACCCTGTCCCACAGTCTGACAGGGAGGACTGGAGCACTACAAGACCCTGTCCCTCAGTCTGACAGGGAGGACTGGAGCACTACCAGACCCTGTCCCACAGTCTGACAGGGAGGACTGGAGCACTACAAGACCCTGTCCCACAGTCTGACAGGGAGGACTAGAGCACTACCAGACCATGTCCCTCAGTCTGACAGGGAGGACTGGAGCACTACCAGACCCTGTCCCTCAGTCTAACAGGGAGGACTGGAGCACTACAAGACCATGTCCCTCAGTCTGACAGGGAGGACTGGAGCACTACCAGACCCTGTCCCACAGTCTGACAGGGAGGACTAGAGCACTACCAGACCATGTCCCTCAGTCTGACAGGGAGGACTGGAGCACTACCAGACCCTGTCCCTCAGTCTAACAGGGAGGACTGGAGCACTACAAGACCCTGTCCCTCAGTCTGACAGGGAGGACTGGAGCACTACAAGACCATGTCCCTCAGTCTGACAGGGAGGACTGGAGCACTACCAGACCCTGTCCCACAGTCTGACAGGGAGGACTGGAGCACTACCAGACCCTGTCCCTCAGTCTGACAGGGAGGACTGGAGCACTACAAGACCCTGTCCCTCAGTCTGACAAGGAGGACTGGAGCACTACAAGACCATGTCCCTCAGTCTGACAGGGAGGACTAGAGCACTACAAGACCATGTCCCTCAGTCTGACAGGGAGGACTGGAGCACTACCAGACCCTGTCCCACAGTCTGACAGGGAGGACTGGAGCACTACCAGACCCTGTCCCTCAGTCTGACAGGGAGGACTGGAGCACTACAAGACCATGTCCCTCAGTCTGACAGGGAGGACTAGAGCACTACCAGACCCTGTCCCACAGTCTGACAGGGAGGACTAGAGCACTACCAGACCCTGTCCCACAGTCTGACAGGGAGGACTAGAGCACTACCAGACTCTGTCCTTCAGTCTCTTAAACAGTTTGCAATGTTGCTGGAAATAATCCTGGAACCCCTGTAGTTGTGTTAGCCTGCACACACACACAAACACAAGTCAAAGGCAGTCAGCTGTGTAGCCCATGACACTGTAGTCTGGGCTACACTCTGCTGTACAATAGATAAGAACCCCCAGAAGCGTTGTACCATTACTGTTTCTAGCCACTTGTCTTATTAAACTAAATCCTTACTGTGTTTGCAGATGTGAAGGGATAAACTGTTTTTACCTGTCCAATTCTTTCAGATCTGTGAATATTAAAGGGGTAGTTGTGGCTAAATATCTACATTGAGAATGGCCAGACACTCCTTCCTCAGTTTGTTTGTGTGTGTTCCCATCTTTTTAATGCACTCACATTTGAAGGGCTGCTGATCATTGACATGCTTATTTCTACAATAGTCTATAGTATTATAGACCAACAGAGGGCAGCCTTGCACCACAGAACTCTTTCACACCCATTGGCATTGATTCTGTGTGTGTGTGTTTCTATATTTTTTAGGTTGGTACTTTTGTCCTATTTCACACATGTACTCATTTTTATTATACGCATGTGAATTGGAAATGTTTTTTTTTTTTTACATATGCCAACTCCCCCTGAGACACCCTTGGAGAGTGGGGTCACAACCAGAGATCAGCCATTATTGACATTGACCCTGTAGCAATTATACCCTTACTCGGCTACCTATTTATGTGTGTGTGGATGTGTGGTTTTGCATCCTATACCAGAGTCAAATAGAGATTTTTCTTCACTCTCCGTCCCCCCACCTCGAGGCTTGTGGGATTCTTACGGCCCATCTGTGTGTAGAGACAAAGGGCCTATAGGCCAGCTCAGGCCCAGCTCTCGCCCAAGCCCCTGCTGCTGGAGTGGCCACAGACAATACCCCATCCCCCCCTAGGGACGAGTGAGAGATTTTTTTTGTCGCTGGCCTACACACAATACCCAATAATGTCAAAGTGGAATAATGTTTTTTATTTTTTATTTTTTTTACAAATGTATTAAAAATGAAAACCTGAAATGTCTTAAGTCAATAAGTATTCAACCTCTTTGTTATAGCAAGTTCAGGGGTAAAAATGTGCTTAACAAGTAATATAATAAGTTGCATGGACATTATTTTTGAATGACTACCTCATCTCTGTACCTCACACATACAGATAATTGTAAGGTCCCTCAGTCGAGCAGGGAACTTCAAATAAAGATCAGGAAGGGTTTCCAATTCCTCGCAAAGTAGGGCACCTGTTGGTCGATGGGTAAAAATAAAAAAGCAGACATTGAATATCCCTTTTAGCATGGTGAAGTTATTAATTGCACTTTGGTTAGTATATCAATACACCCAGTAACTACAGAGATACAGGTGTCCTTCCTAACTCAGTTGACGGAGAGGAAGGAAACCGCTCAGGGATTTCACCATGAGGCCAACAGTGACTTTAAAACAGTTACAGAGGTTAATGGCTATGATAGGAGAAAACTGAAGAAGGATAACGGCATTGTAGTTACTCCACAATACTAACCTAATTGACAGAGTGAAAAGTAAGCAAAAATATTCCAAAACATGTATCCTGTTTGCAACAAGTCACTAAAGTAATTCTGCAAACTATTTGGCAAATCAATTAACTTTTTGTCCTGAATACAAAGTGTTATGTTTGGGCAAATGTAATGAAATACATTACTGAGTACAACTGCATCATGTTATGGTTATGCTTGTAGTCGTTAAGGACTGGTGTTACGTCCGTCGTCGGACATCCCACAAACTAGGGTGGAAAAACAGGCTGCCTAAGTATGATTCCCAATCAGAGATAACGATAGACAGCTGCCTCTGATTGGGAACCATACCCGGCCAACAAAGAAATAGAAAACTAGAATGCCCACCCAAATCACACCCTGACCTAACCAAATAGAGAAATAAAAAGGCTCTCTAAGGTCAGGGCGTGACAACTGGGGAGTTTTTAAGGGAAAAAAAAGAAATGGAAGGGAGATGAGCACAGGCAAAATCCAAGAAGAAAACCTGGTTCAGTCTGCTTTCCACTAGACACTGGGAGATTAATTTGCCTTTCAGCAGAACAATAACCTAAAACACAAGGCCAAATCTTCACTGGAGTTTCTTACCAAGAAGACAGTATATGTTCCTGAGTGGCTGAGTTATATGTATATAATCTATGGCAAGATCTGAAAATGGTTGTCTAGCAATGATCAACAACTAAGAATTTTGAAAAGAATAATGGACAAATATTGTACAATCCAGGTGTGCAAAACTCTTAGACTTACACAGAAAACTCATAGCTGTAATCTCTGCCAAAGGTGATTCTAACACGTATTGACTCAGTGGTGTGAATACTTATGTAAATTTGCAAAAATGTATGAAAACATGTTTTCCCTTGATCATTATAGGGTATTGTGTGTAGATGGGTGAGAAAGAAATATGTTTAATCCATTTTGAAATCAGGCTGTAGCACAACAAAATGTTGGGGTATGGGGTATGAATACTTTCTGAAGGCACTGTACATATATTTCAGGATGTTGTGTATCCCTGGAAATATTCAGAATTCATGTGTCACGCCCTGACGAGTTTGCTTTGTATGTTTTATGTTTTGGTTGGTCAGGGTGTGATCTGTGTGGGCATTCTATGTTGTATGTCTGGTTTGTATATTTCTATGTGTTTGGCCTGATATGGTTCTCAATCAGAGACAGGTGTTTTGCGTTGTCTCTGATTGGGAACCATATTTAGGTAGTCTGTTTTGTATTGTGGGTTGTGGGTTATTGTCTATGTTATGTTGCATGTTAGCACATTGTTTATATAGCGGTCACGTTCGTCTTATTCGTTTTGTAAGTTTGTTTAAGTGTTCTTCATTAAAGATAGAAGAATGTATTCAAACCACGCTGTGCTTTGGTCCACTTCTTACGACGATCGTGACATCATGTAAACATAACAGTTTGAAAACATAGCTTATACAAAAGAAAGTGGTTTCTTGGCACAATTTACCCCAGGTTTAAGGTAGATGAACATAGGGACAGGGTAAGCATATAGGGACACATTTCTAACATGTTGGGAAGAAAACATTTCAATTGTGTCCTAGAGGGAGGCAAACCCAACTGAGGAAGGCATTTACATTTTTTGTACCCCCTTTTTCTCCCCAATTTCCATCTTGTCTCATCGCTGCAACTCCTCAACGGGCTTGGGAGGTGAAGGTCGAGTCATGCATCCTCCAAAACATGACCTGCCAAACCGCGCTTCTTAACACCCACCGGCTTAACCCGAAAGCCAGCCGCACCAATGTGTCGGAGGAAACACTGTTCAACTGATGACAAGGCCAGCCTGCATGCGCCCGTCCCGCCACAAGGAGTCGCTAGAGTGCGATGACCCAAGTAAAGCCCCTCAACCAAACCCTCCCCTAAACCGGACAACGCTGGGCCAATTGTGTGCCGCCCTATGGGACTCCAGATCACAGTCGGTTGGAGTACAGCCTGGGGTCAAACCTGGGTCTGTAGTGAAGCCTCTAGCACTGCGTTGGAGTGCCTTAGACCGCTGTGCCACTCAGGAGACCCAGGGAGGCATTTGTCATCATTTGAACTTGACTAAGCACACAAATGTGAGGTGTCTTCAAAGTACTGTGCATAAAACTGACAAAGTGTCATCATTATGGGGTATATTGATTAACCATTTCCTCAACTTGCACCTGGCCAAATGGCACAATTTACACCAAAGCCACCATTTTGACTATATTAGCCCACACAGCTACAAGGCTGCACTTTCGTGCTAGGTTTAGGACCTCATATTGTAGCTTATAGAGACTCCAATTGATGTATAACCTTTGTAACGGCTCAACTAACCCTTTGGCACGACTTACTCCACTTTCCCCTATGTGACATTTCCTTCATTTTCTCCTTCTTATAATTTTGCTTTGTGGCTTTAGTTGATGCAAGCTTTTAGCTATCCGAATTTACTTGAGGTATATTTTTATAGATTATTTCGTTGTAAATAATTACCTTGAACAAAGTATTAGCCTAGTTTGTTTCAATAGGTTTTGTTTTGACGAATTAGACCCACAACATGCTTCTTCTGTATTCACAAAACTGACATGAATTTCCATGTAGAAAATCTGGTTTGTTAATTAATAAATATTTAATGTTTTTCATGTAGCATTTGCTGGGCTGCTTTATGTTGCATTATTTATCAATGGGCTATCCAAATAATATTAGGCCTACAGCCTACAATTATTGTCCTTATTATTTATCCATCGAATAAGCTCTCTTTGTCCAGCCAATATGATGCTTTTTCCGTTTGTCCATGATTCCCATGTCACCTCTCCCTAAATGTATGTATGTGTGTGTGTGTGTGTGTGTGTGCGCTCGCGCCCGCGCCCGTCCCGGGGGATTTGGCAGACGGATGGGCTGTAATGCGGTTGTCTCTGCTCGTCTGCAGGAACACCTGCCCCTTCCGTGGGGAGAGCGTCTGTCCTCCCGCTGCAGAGCGAATCCCCAGCTCAGACATTGGCACAGACCTCGCCTCTCCAATCTGGGGAAATTATGAAATAGCCTGGCGTCACAGATATCTTTAGTGTAGAAATGGTTTAGTCGAATTTCCACCTGAACGTTTGCCAGAATGTCCATACAACAACAAACATTTAAGATAAAAAAATGTATTAACAATTTATAAATTTATTAACAAAAGCTTTTTAGGTGTGTTATATATATATATGGCCTACTACAAAAGGACACCCTGAAATGTTAAGCAATCTTTGGAAAGCAGGTATTGGCTAAAGTAAACTATGGAGATTGTCACAGAAAATAATGTTATTGTCCTTAAAAGCTGAACATGAAACCAACAAACTTCTGGAGAATCGAAAAATCTAATAATGAAATTGTTGGCCTAAAGCTGAAACTGGGTCTCACCCTACCAAACAAAACACTGCAATCTCACTTGCAACCTCTGCATTTAACAGGGATTTCAAAAACATTTTGGGAAATTTTTAATAGATAAAATCCGATAAAAAGTGCAATAAAGAGCAACATTCTTCGTTCTGTTGTCAGAGTATAAATAATAACTGTTATATATATTACAAATAAATATGCATGTGCAAACACCAGACATAAGAAATTACAATGTAAACATGAATTGATAAATACATAATTTACTAAGCCTAATCCAAAAACAAATAACGAATATAATATACAACATATCATATCTGTAAATAAGTGGCACTTATATTCTACTTTGATCTTCATCACTGATTTCAGCGAATCTCTACAGCTATAGGTCCTTTAAATCAGCCCTGTCCGGAGAGAAGTTTCGCCATGGCAAATATTGTCTAACAGGACAGCTTTTCAATACTAGGCTAATAAACCTAGAAGAAGTAGGATCACCCGACATTATTGCTGACACTTTTCTGACACTGCAAATTTGGATTCGATTGGGTAAGTCTGTGGGGCAGCAGTTTCTCTCCGTCACAACACTGAGAAAGAGAAAGACATTAGGTCCTGTTTTACTGTGTGACTCTGGCCTAGAGTGGCAGCACATAGGGCACTTTGGCACACACTACAGGCACAGCAGTGCTCCCAGGCCAGATATGTGTCAACAACGTCTATCAGGCATTCGTATGCAGTCCACCCTACCCAGTCTCCATCTTCTGTCTTCTTCTCTCCTTCACTGACGGTGTCCATCCTTGACTGATGACCTACGCATCCAGCACATGGTTGAGGTAGGTGATGTAGCAGATTGCGAGCCGGAGGATCTCAATCTTGGACAGCTTCTTGTCTGGTGGAAGTGTCGGGAGAAGCTTCCTCAGCTCGGCGAACCCAACGTTGAAAGCTTCGACGCGGATGCGCTCTCTTGTTGCGTGCGCGGAACGGTACTTGGCTGTAGCGCGCCTCCGCCTCCTCTTCTCCTCCCTGCTGAGGGAAGGAATGGACAGAGAGCGCGCCTTGCCTTCGCCCTCTGCGGGCTCCGCGGGCAGGGGTGCGCACTCCATCTTGATGCTGTTCAGCAGGGTCTCTGTATCGGGCTGCCCCCAGGGCAGGTCAACGTCTGGCTGGTCAGGACTCAGCATCATCTTCAGGCCGTCTGTTTTGTGGTCTGTTTTCAGATCAAAGGTTCAACCCCTGTGGCAAAAATAGGATTTAGTCTTATAACAAAGTATATGTGAGAGAATATGTTAAGTTTCTATGGACAATTCGATTTTCGATTTTTAAAAACGGAGAGAATATTTTTGCAAGATGCGCATGTTCGCAAACCTGTTGTGCGCTGTCCTTGGTGCTGATTCTAACAAATCACTTTCGTCTAGGCTTGTTATTGTCTGATTTAGGTGCTGATTTAGGTTTTAGCTTATTACTATTCATAAAGTTTTGCAATTCTGTCTAGTCTTGACCCTTTTAAAACTGTCTCATCTGCCCATTTTATCGAATCAAATTTCCACAGGCTGCATTTCATTAAATCGTATAGCTGCGAACAGAGACCACCTAACACAGCAGACATTAAATCATCATCTGACCTAATTGAAATTAATTATTGTGAGAGCTCTGGATTCACGTGAAACAGCTGGCCATCTGTCTTGCAGACGATTCACCCGCTGTATGGTTGAATGACGCGCGTTTGAAATATGCAGAGACACACACGGGATATCCTTTATATGTTGGGTCATATAAAGGAACCATGATTCATTAAAAAAACGTTTTTTTACATTTATTTAACTAGGCAAGCCAGTTAAAAACAAATTCTTATTTACAATGACGGCCTACCGATTTTTGTTTTAAAATATCAGTTCGGGGATTCGATCCAGCAACCTTTCGTGCACTGGCCCAACGCTCTAACCACTAGGTTACCTGCCGCCTCATCATGTAACGTTTAGAGTTTAGAGGGGATAACGTAAATGATCATACACCACTAACTATTTCTATAATAAAAGGCCACTTATAAAAAGGAAAAAGATATGCTTTAAAACCAGCCAGCATAAATCAGTTATTAGTTTCACTTTGAGGAATGTTACAACTCACCAATTTAAATTTGCTCAACTTTATCCAAGAAGGGTACACCCCTGAGGAGTTATTTCCACTGTAAAAACTCTCGTTGGTGTCACTCACGGTCACACATCTCCAACCCTTCTCATCAACATTTATTTTATTATAGGTGATGCCAACTTCAAATTAGATGTTAGTCTATTCAAAACGATTTTACGTGTCCATTAACTATAAGCGGACGACAGGTGTTTCTGTTGTCGTTCTTTCGTTCTTTTCATTTGAGCATCACTTGATTGTTTGAGGACAGATTTTCTTAAGTGTTGTCTCTTGACTTCCGCTGTAGAAAACACATGAGGTTGTTGTGAGGAGAGGGTGCGCTCGTGGAGAGAGTGACTCCTGTAGTCCGCCTTGTTTTCCCGTGATATTATGATGCGCTTTAGTAAACTGCATGCCAGGGACCATTCTTCTGTGAGGGGACCGATTACAGGGAATCCTTCCGCCTGCTCGTGTCTCACCTTCGCCCGTGCTGACTCTCTTGTGCGTGCCAGATTGTGTGAGAGATAAGAAGAGCCGAACCCCTAATAACGCCTCGCGGGGAGTGACTGCAGCATGAGGAATACATGAGGAATGGTATTGTCTGCCTCGTTGTTCTTTCACCCTCCCTCCTCCTCCTCCCCCTCCTCCTCCTCGTCCTCCTCTCCCCTGCGATAGTATATAGACACCAATGGTGACATATCGTATTGGGTAAAGGTGCTAGTGAGATGATCACGATGTTCATCAGTGACACCACACATAACATATATCTTAATCAATTGATTGATGCAATGATTACCAATTGTTCCGGTAATGGTTTTTGTGTGTATATGTCATCTCCAAAACACAAATAACCTCCATCACTGAATCTAACTGAAACACATGCTATCTTGTTCCACCATCCAATCACACACAAAGATGACCACGACAGCAGCCTGCTTCAGAAGCACCTTTACTATTGAGTAAATAACAAAGTCTACGGTTCCCAGGCAACCCAGCACCTTGTGGACCTAGTCATGGTGATGAGGAATTGATGTTTAACAGTTCAATACGCTTATAGACGATCTGGGAGCAGTAAAAGGGGAGAGAATATAGGGCTTTATCACTGTAAAACTACAGCATAACACCTGCTTAGCTATCACTGTCACTGTAATTGGCCTGGGGAGCTAATAAAGCTACTCTACAAGGTTGGCAGGGAAGGCAGAGAAGAGATGGAGGGTATTTTGGAAGTCACATGTTATACTGTATAACCAATGAGAGACATAAACAGATCAACAGCAAGCTCAATAAAGGTTACTCTATTACTTGGACCAATTACCCAAATATCATGATATTAAGCTAATGCTACCATATTACATGTAAAATATGCCCCTTCTTACACAGAGAAACGAACAGACTAATAAATGAAGGAAACAGCATAGCTGAAAAAGGGACATATGAAACCATGGTGTGGCCCCATCCCAATCAGATTGTGTAGGGGAGTCATGGGAAGAGGGTGGTCATAGGGCCAGCAGCCATACTGTCAGACCTAACACACACTGTTATGCTGTCACAGGGGAAGGGTATGTGTGTGCATGGGTGTAGGTAAGGAAAAGTATAGACTGTGTGTGTGTGTGTGTGTGTGTGTGTGTGTGTGTGTGTGTGTGTTCCACAATAAAGCAGCTGTCTACAGTAATTGGTCCATAGACTGCTGTACCCCTCACCTTGGGTCACACACACACACACACACACACACACACACACACACACACACACACACACACACACACACACACACACACACACACACACACACACACACACACACACACACACACACACACAGTTTCCCTGTTACTCTACATGATACGACAGCACCACATGAACGTTAATTTGTAATATACTTTTGTGAATGATTGTACTTTTGTAGTATTTTGTAAATACTATGCAGATTAAGAAAAATGCCTGCATTACGGAGACCACTAGATTTGTGTGGGAAGTAATTTTGAGTACTATGAAAAGGAAGTGTCTCAGTTCCATGTCATCCTCATGGTGTGGTGCTGTAATTGTGCAACAGCATATTCAGTTGCCGATCACCCAGACAGGAAGGATAGATCACACCTATTGATTTTCTGTGGTTCCTTTTGACAGGATGACAAATTGGGAATCCTTTCAACAGCTTAATTCGCCTTAAACACTGAATCAATGGAGATCAATTGTACCAAGCTGTGCTCAGTCCAGAATAACCGTACCCACTGGGCAAAAGCTGGTTGAATCAACATTGTTTTCACGTAATTTCAACCCCAAAAATCTATTGGATGGCGTTGAATCAACATGGAAAACTAATTGGATTTGCAAAAAGTAATCAACGTAAGGTCAGGTCGTATTTTTTTTACCCAACTTTTAACCTAAATCCAATGACATGGTGATCATTTCACGTTGAATTCACGTTAATTGACAACTCAACCAAATGTAAATCAAAACTAGACATTGGACTGACATCTGTGCCCAGTGGGTAGCCTATACCAACCAGCTAGCCACCCAAACAACTGACCCTTATGGGAAGCACCCATGCTAATTGTATAGTACAAGAGAAATAATATGTCAACTTTGTTGTCAAGATCATTTCTGTGTGGCTGAATCAAAGTAAGACTCTCCTCCTTCTCTTATTCCTTCTCTCCTCGCTCTCTCATTCTCCCCCTCTCTCTCCTGTGTCTACCCCTGGTCTGCTCTAGCCTGGACACCATCTGTTCCATCATGTAAAAGGAACGAGGGAGCCTCAAACCTCTAACCATCACCTCCTCTCTCATCTGTCTCTGTGTGAGTGAAACCAAGTCAATCTGGGCCCCTTAAAATATAGATCCTTCCTTTGTCGGCTCAATGTTCCATTGTGGATTCCAATAAAATGTATGTGTAATTCTGTGTGTTTGTGCCTGTCAGTGCGTGTGCGCACTCCCTGTCTCCCTTGAGTCCAGGATGCATTTGAGGAACGTCTGCTTCTCTATATTAAGCTTTCTTTTTCCTTCCTTTCACAATTCCCTCTCTCTCATTCGTCTCTTCCTCCCTATAGTGTTTTCTATCCAAGGTTTATATCACAAATGTTTTAATTGCCAAGGTTTTGAAGCTGTCCCATTTCTCTCACTCACCCATGTTCTGACTGTTTGCTTGTCTCTGTATCTTCAATTGTTTTAATGGTGAATCTTATCCGCAGTAGATTGTGAAGCACCGTAATTGACCAACATGCAGAGTGAAACTCAGTTCATTTATCTGTTTTCTCTCTTTCCGTCTGGTTGCCATCTGTTGTCATCTTTTGTTTCTGCTGGTCTGGAATCAGATGGCATCTAATCGATAGGCTTTGTAACCATGGCTACTGGACCAACAGGAGATGAGGAGTAAGGGAGGGAATAAAGGAACTCAAAGGAGGGATGGAGTGAGTGAGAACTCAATTGCAGGACCACTCACATTCCCCATGATGTTAAATAAATTCCCCTGTGCTCCATGTGCACTGAAAATAATTGGGGTAATAATTAATCCCCTGCTTTTAGGTTCATGCTAAGAGAGTCTGAGCTCAGGAAAAGTGTCTGCAGAAGTCAAGAAAAACTATTCAAAAAAATCATTAACAATTATTCCAAGGTTTTCCATGCCAACAGATCCACAGATGATGCAATCTCTATTGCACTCCACACTGCCCTTTCCCACCTGGACAAAAGGAAGAATGCTATTCATTGACTACAGTTCAGCGTTCAACACCATAGTACCCTCAAAGCTCATCACTAAGCTAAGGACCCTGGGACTAAACACCTCCCTCTGCAACTGGATCCTGGACTTCCTGACGGTTTGCCCCCAGGTGGTAAGGGTAGGAAACAACACATCTGCCACACTGATCCTCAACACGGGCACCACTCAGGGGTGCATGCTCAGTCCCCTCCTTTACTCCCTGTTCACTCATGACTGCATGGCCAGGCACAACTCCAACACCATCATTAAGTTTGCTGATCACACAACAGTGGTAGGCCTGATCACAACGATGAGACAGCCTATAGGGAGGTCAGACATCTGACCGTGTGGTGCAAGGACAACAACTTCTCCCTCAGAGTGATCAAGACAAAGGAGATGATTGTGGGCTACAGGAAAAGGAGGACCGAGCATGCCCCCATTCTCATCGACGGGGCTGTAGTGGAGCAGGTTGAGAGCTTCAAGTTCTTTGGTGTCCACATCACCAACAAATTAACATGGTCCAAGCACACCAAGACAGTCGTGAAGAGGGCATGACAAAACCTATTCCCCCTCAGGAGACTGAAAAGATTTGGCATGGGTCCTCAGATCCTCAAAATGTTTTACAGCTGCACCATCGAGAGCATCCTGATGGGTTGCATCATTGCCTGGTATGGTAACTGCTCGGGGTCCGACCGCAAGGCACTACAGAGGGTAGTGCGTACAGCCCAGTACATCACCGGGGTCAAGCTTCCGTGACCCCGGTGAAGACTCCAGCCACCCTAGTCATAGACTGTTCTCTCTGCTACCACACGGCAAGCGGTACCGGAGCGGCAAGTCTAGGTCCAAGAGGCTTCTAAACAACTTCTACCCCCAAGCCATAACACTCATGAACACCTAATAAAATGGCTACCCAGACTATTTGCAGCCCCATATGCTGCTGCTACTCTCTGTTATTATCTATGCATAGCCACTTTAATAACCCTACCTACATGTACATAATTACCTCAATTACCGGTGCCCCCGCACATTGACACATTGACTCTGTACCGGTACCCCCTGTATATAGCCCCACTATTGTAAATTACTGCTGCTCTTTAATTATTTGTTTTTGTTATATCTAACTTTTTTGGGGGGGGCCCCTTAAAACTGCATTGTTGGTTAAGGGCTTGTAAGTAAACATTTCACTGCAAGGTCTACACCAGTTGTATTCGGCGCATGTGACAAATAACATTTGATATGATATTGATCTGAATATGATTTTACAGACAGAGATATTTTAATAATAATACTAGCCCACCTGTCTGGCTGCTAGATCTCAGAGACATACAGACATTGTGCGTGTGTGTGCGTGTACACACACACTTCCCTTCATTCATCTCCTCTCTCCTGGAACAACATTTCCCACCCTCTCTAATGAGACTGTCAGGATTATAATATAGAAGAATACAATACAATAGTCTATTCATTCCAAGTTAGCTTTTAATCCACTCCAGTTTTTCACCCAAGCTCCCACATACAGTTGAAGTCGGAAGTTTACATACACCTTAACCAAATATATTTAAACTCAGTTTTTCACAATTCCTGACATTTAATCCTAGTAAAACTTCACTGTCTTAAGTCAATTAGGATCACCACTTTATTTTAAGAATTTGAAATGTCAGAATAATAGTAGAGAGAATTATTTATTTCAGCTTTTATTTCTTTCATCACATTCCCAGTGGGTCAGAAGTTTACATACACACAATTAGTATTTGGTAGCATTGCCCATAAATTGTTTAACTTGGGTCAAACGTTTCAGATAGCCTTCCACAAGCTTCCCACAATAAGTTGGGTGAATTTTGGCCCATTCCTCCTGACAGAGCTGGTGTAAGTGAGTCAGGTTTGTAGGCCACCTTGTTCGCGCACGCTTTTTCAGTTCTGGCCACAAATCTTCTACAGGATTGAGGTCAGGGCTTTGTGATGGCCACTCCAATACCTTGACTTTGTTGTCCTTAAGCCATTTTGCCACAACTTTGGAAGTATGCTTGGGGTCATTGTCCATTTGGAAGACCCATTTGCGACCAAGCTTTAACTTCCTGACTGATGTCTTGAGATGCTGCTTCAATATATCCACATAATTTTCCTTGCTCACGATGTCATCTATTTTGTGAAGTGCACTAGTCCCTCCTGCAGCAAAGCACCCTCACAACATGATGCTGCCTCACAGTGCTTCACAGTTGGGATGGTGTTCTTCGGCTTGCAAGGCTCCCCCTTTTTCCTCCAAACATAACGATGGTCATTATGGCCAAACAGTTCTATTTTTGTTTCATCAGACCAGAGGACATTTCTCCAAAGAGTACAATCTTTGTCCCCATGTGCAGTTGCAAACCGTAGTCTGGCTTTGTTATGGTGGTTTTGGAGCAGTGGCTTCTTCCTTGCTGAGCGGCCTTTCAGGTTATGTCGATATAGGACGCGTTTTACTATGGATAAATATACGTTTTTTACCCGTTTCCTCCAGCATCTTCACAAGGTCCTTGATTTGCACTTTTCGCACCAAAGTACGTTCATCTCTAGGAGACAGAACGTGTCTCCTTCCTGAGCGGTATGACGGCTGCGTGGTCCATGGTGTTTATACTTGCGTACTATTGTTTGTACAGATGAACGTGGTACCTTCAGTCGTTTGGAAATTGCTCCCAAGGATGAACCAGACTTGTGGAGGTCTGCAAATTTTTTTCTGAGGTCTTGGCTGATTTCTTCTGATTTTCCCATGATGTCAAGCAAAGAGGCACTGCGTTTGAAGGTAGGCCTTGGAATACATCCACAGGTACACCTCCAATTGACTCAAATTATGTCAATTTTCCTATCAGAAGCTTCTAAAGCCATGACATCATTTTCTGGAATTTTCCAAGCTGCTTAAAGGCACAATCAACTTAATGTATGTAAACTTCTGACCCACTGGAATTGTGATACAGTGAATTATAAGTGAAATTGTTGGAAACATTACAAAGTAGATGTCCTAACCAACTTGCAAAAACTATAGTTTGTAAACAAGAAATTTGTGGAGTGGTTGAAAAACGAGTTTTAATGACTCCAACCTAAGTGTATGTAAACTTACGACTTCAACTGTAATTCCCACACTGAACAGTAATTAAAATACAAGCAAGAAGGGAAAAAAACAAATCAGCAGAAAAACAAACTCTTAGCAAATGTGTAATTGGTTCAGAGAAGCGTGAATGGAAAATCAGAGGAGATGCATTCGCTGTGGGCCGAGCACACACCTGAGACCGAGAGCATCACTTCTGGGAATCCCCATGTGTGTATGACTGTTGGTGAAACACTAAAGTTAGCTTCCACATAAAAAAACATCCACTTCAATTAGTGACACACGCTAAGCAGCTAAATGCCATGAGAATCTCAGTGATGTACTGAAATAAGCATCAGACAGGACACCTGTTTCTGCTTTACAGTGACCGAGAGGCCACTGGATGGGTATGTCAGTCTGACAGGGGTCCCTATGAAAAATTCACAAAAAACAAGTAATACCTGTAATCCACAGAAATGGGGAGAGAGAAAGACAGACAGAGTGAGAAAAAGAGAGATTACCACTTGCCTCTACCCTACCATAGACCCATGGTGTCCCAAGGAGTGATTCTGAACAATATCTGTCAGGATCAATGAACTAGTGTACGATTGATCTGTAACATGCTACAGTAATGTACAGACCCATGCAAGAGACTTCCAACAGAACATCTATTATACAGTACACACCCTCTACGTTTGGTGGGGCTCTCTCTGTTATGGATGAGTGAACATCACTTCAGCCCCCTTGCCCTGAGGGAGTAGAGGTTAAAGAAAACACAAATATCCCAAAATGGGTGCCCAATGATCCTGGTGAGAGGAGGAGGAGAGAGGAGAGGAGAAAAAGGAGATGAGAGGAGAGAAAAGGAGAAGAGAAGAAAAGATAACACACACCCTTGGAGAATGTAACCTTTCCACTATATGACCATGCAGTATATATATATATATATATTCAGGCCTGACTGTGACACACTGTGCTCTGAAGGTCTTCACCCAGCACAGTGCAATCTATACAGGCTGGATATAATTTATGTTGGCTTCTCCAAGACATGCAGAACGTGTATGCGTGTGTGTGTGTGTGTGTGTGTGTGTGTGTGTGTGTGTGTGTGTGTGTGTGTGTGTGTGTGTGTGTGTGTGTGTGTGTGTGTGTGTGTATATGCATCTGTGTGCGTGATAAGACAACCTCATCTTGCTTGTTTGCTCACTTCCACAGATGTGTGTTTGCCTGTAGGCCCAGAGTCAGTCTAATAACAGTCTGTTATGTCTCTCCCTCTCTAAGGGATCTATCCAATTTCGCATACACATATTAAGCCTAGTTCAGGACTAAAAGCATTCTCAATGGAGATTCCCCATTAATGGAGCTTTTTAGTCCAGAACTATCTTCATACACTACATGGCCAAAAGTATGTGGACACCTGCTTATCGAACATCTCATTCCAAAATCATGAGCATTAACATGGAGTTGGTCCCCCCTTGGATGCTATAACAGCCTCCACTTTTCTGGAAAGGCTTTCCACGAGATGTTGGAATATTGCTGCGGGGATTTGCTTCCATTCAGCGACAAGAGCATTAGTGAGGGTTGGCACTGATGTTGGGCGATTAGGCCTGGCTCACAATCGACGTTCCAATTCATCCCAAAGGAGTTCAATGAGGTGGAGGTCAGGGCTCTGTGCAGGCCAGTCAAGTTCTTCCACACCGATCTCGACAAAGCATTTCTGCATGAACCTCTTTGTGCACAGGGGCATTGTCATGCTGAAACAGGAAAGGGCCTTCCTCAAAATGTTGCCACAAAGTTGGAAGCACAGAATTGTCTAGAATGTCATTGTATGCTGTAGCATTAAGATTTCCCTTCACTGGAACTAAAGGAGCCTGAACCATAAAAAACAACCCCACAGCATTTTCCCTCCTCCACCAAACTTTACAATTGGCATTATGCATTAGGGAAGGTAATGTTCTCCTGGCATCCGCCAAAACCAGATTTGTCCATTGGACTGCCAGATGGTGAGGAGTGATTCATCACTCCAGAGAACGCATTTCCACTGCTCTAGAGTCCAATGGCGGCAAGCTTTACACCGCTCCAGCCGACGCTTGGCATTGGGCATGCTGCTCGTAGGCTTGTGTGTGGCTTCTCGGCCATGGAAACCCATTTCATGAAGCTCCCGACGAACAGTTCTTGTGCTGATGTTGCTTCCAGAGGCAGTTTTGAACTCGGTACTGAGTGTTGCAACCGAGGACAGA
The DNA here is from genome assembly GCF_045679555.1 of Salvelinus alpinus. Lineage (NCBI taxonomy): Eukaryota > Metazoa > Chordata > Actinopteri > Salmoniformes > Salmonidae > Salvelinus > Salvelinus alpinus. Next base: position 30,038,857 of record NC_092099.1, read on the forward strand.
CGATGTTTACACGCTACACGCTTCAGTACTTGGCGGTCCTGTTCGGTGTGCTTGTGTGGCCTACCGCTTCATGGCTGAGCTGTTGTTGCTCCTAGACCTTTCTACTTCACAATAACAGCACTTACAGTTGACTGGGGCAGCTCTAACAGGGCAGAAATTTGACGAACTGACTTGTTGGATATGTGGCATCCTATGACGGTGCCACGTTGAAAGTTACTGAGCTTTTCAGTAAGGCCATTCTACTGCCAATGTTTGTCTATGGAGATTGCATGGCTGTGTGCTCGATTTTATACACCTGTCAGCAACGGGTGTGGGTGAAATAGCCGAATCCACTAATTTGAAGGGGTGTCCACATCCGTTTGTATAAATAGTGTATGTGTCTGGGAAACCGACCCGTAGACTTATAACTACTCAGACACAATCTCTTCTCTGTATGGGTGTCTCGCTCGCTCTTCTGTCTCCATCTCTCTCAGACGTGCATGAGGTATCTCTCTGCCTACCCTATGCACTATTTTCTGGGCCCAACCTGTTGCTAGGTAACCCTGGGCCACAGCTGTTGGTTAAGTCAGACTCTTATTCTGCTGTTATGGTGGAGCTGGGACTAATTTATTAGTCTGATACAGGCAGGATGAGGGGCTTGTACAGGAGTAGGGCCTTGCAAAATTCTATCGCACAACTCAGTGCCATATGCAATTTCCGTTGCATTTCTCTATTTCATACAGACTATTTCTGTAGGTAAATTGGACCTGCTACCTTACTGATGAGGTATATCTGCATATCAAATTCAGACTTTTTTTTCACTAACTGGTCTTTTGACCAATCAGATCAGCTCTGAAAAAGATCTGCTGTAATTGGTAGAAAGACCAATTAGTCAAAATGCTTTAGCCTAGCGCCCATGGTAATGTTGTTAGCATGGTTAGGTGTTTGTGCCATGAGGACACACCCCAGGTATGTAGTAAGTTAGTTTTTTAGAGGGATGATGAAACAATGATTTAATTAAGCTTAGGAGTGCATTGGGGGTAATACGGAACATCCCCCACATAGGAAGTCAGGGACAGCTCAGGGCTTCGTACCCTCTTTCATCCCTTTTCTCAGTGTATTTACACACACAGACCTACCACAGGCTGATTTAGTAGGCAAGTAAGATTATTATGTCTCAATAACCCACAGGAGCCCCAAATAATTCAGCACTGTGGACAGCACACTGCAATTGGTGCTAGTGGAAGAGTGGCGAAAATTGAGTGCAGAGTCAGCACCACGGCTGTGGAATCCACAAAGCTATCCATGGTGCTGAATATCAGACAGCTCCTAAAAGTGTCATTCTGTGACATCCATCTATTTTTGGAGATTTGGAAATGTGTATGGCCTACTAAAGATTAATTTAGGCCTACACTATAGAGTACCATAGTATGAGTCATAATACCTAAAACCCAGCGGTCAAACAGTGAAATGGTTTCAATCGTTTTTCCACCATTCATTTTTCCTTTATTTTTAGAAACACTTAAAATAAGGGCTGTGTTCCATGTAGGCTTACCATGGCATGCCGTTTTGATAACCATGTAAATCTCTCTAGGACAAGGTGACTTTTATCAATGTATACCTGTATTTACCCCCCCAAAATGAAATGCTACTTAGCTGCTAATGTGGCTATCATAAAGAACTCCAAATGCTACCTATGTAATGGCTGTCGCTCTCCTCATCCTCGGACGAGGTGAGGAGAGAAGGATCTTCAGACCAAAATGCAGCTTGAGGGAAATAAGCCATCTTTATTATAAATACGACGATGGCAACACGAAAACACAAACACTTTCAAATTTACAAAATAACAAAACGACGTATACGAAACCTGAACATAAACTTACATAACTAATACGTAACACTTACGGACAGGAAACATACTACATCGAAACGAAACGAACAACCGAAACAATCCCGTATGGTGTAAGACATAACACAGACACAGGAGACAATCACCCACAAACAAACAGTGAGAATGCCCTACCTAAATATGACTCTTAATTAGAGGCAAACGCAAACCACCTGCCTCTAATCAAGAGCCATACCAGGCAAACCAAAACCAACATAGAAACAGATAACATAGAATGCCCACCCAACCTCACGTCCTGACCAACTAACACACAAAAACTAACATAAATAGGTCAGGAACGTGACAGTACCCCCCCCACAAGGTGCGAACTCCGGACGCACCAGCACAAAGTCTAGGGGAGGGTCTGGGTGGGCATCTAACCACGGTGGTGGCTCAGGCTCCGGGCGCGGTTCCCACCCCACCATAATCCATCCTAACTTCCTCCCTCCAAGAATGTCCACCCTCTTTTGACCCCCACAAAATCCCCTTAACAACATATCTAATAAGGACAACACCGGGACAGAGAGATAAATCAAGACAGAGGGATAGATAAGAATATAGAAGTAGATAAAGATAGAGAGGGAGATCAGGATAGAGGGGCAACTCCGGACTGAAAGGCAGCTCCGGACAGAGAGACAGCTCTGGACTGATGGGCAGTTCTGGGTATCTAGCCTTTTCAGGCTGAAGGTCAGCTCATGGCTGACTGACGAATCTCGACGCTCATGGCTGGCTGACGGCTCTCGACGCTCATGGCAGGCTGACGGCTCTCGACGCTCATGGCAGGCTGACGGCTCTCGACGCTCATGGCAGGCTGACGGCTCTCGACGCTCATGGCAGGCTGACGGCTCTCGACGCTCATGGCAGGCTGACGGCTCTCGACGCTCATGGCGCTCTGACGGCTCTGGCTGCTCATGGCGCTCTGACGGCTCTGGCTGCTCATGGCGCTCTGACGGCTCTGGCTGCTCATGGCGCTCTGACGGCTCTGGCTGCTCATGGCGCTCTGACGGCTCTGGCTGCTCATGGCGCTCTGACGGCTCTGGCAGATCCTGTCTGGTTGGCGGCTCTGGCAGATCCTGTCTGGTTGGCGGCTCTGGCAGATCCTGTCTGGTTGGCGGCTCTGGCAGATCCTGTCTGGTTGGCGGCTCTGGCAGATCCTGTCTGGTTGGCGGCTCTGGCAGATCCTGTCTGGTTGGCGGCTCTGGCGGATCCTGTCTGGTTGGCGGCTCTGGCGGATCCTGTCTGGTTGGCGGCTCTAGCGGATCCTGTCTGGTTGGCGGCTCTAGCGGATCCTGTCTGGCTGACGGCTCTAGCGGCTCCTGTCTGGCTGACGGCTCTAGCGGCTCCTGTCTGGCTGACGGCTCTGTAGGCTCATGGCAGACGGGCGGCTTTGCAGGCTCATGGCAGACGGGCGGCTTTGCAGGCTCCTGGCAGACGGATGGCTCAGACGGCGCTGGGGAGACGGATGGCTCAGATGGCGCTGGGGAGACGGATGGCTCAGATGGCGCTGGGGAGACGGATGGCTCAGATGGCGCTGGGGAGACGGATGGCTCAGATGGCGCTGGGGAGACGGATGGCTCTGGCCGGATATGGCGCACTGTAGACCTGGTGCGTGGTGCCGGAACTGGAGGCACCGGGCTAAGGATAAGCACCTTCCTACTAGTGCGGGGAGCAGGAACAGGGCACACTGTATTCTCAAAGCCTACTCTATCCCTGATGCGTGGTACCGGCACTGGTGACACCGGGCTGAGGACAAGCACATCAGGATTAGTAGGGGGAGAAGATACAGTGGGTTCAGGGCTCTGGAGACGCACAGGTAGCTTAGTGCGTGGACCCGGAACTGGAGGCACCGGGCTAGATACACGCACTACAGGGAGAGTGCGTGGAGGAGGAACAGGGCTCAGGATACGCACTGGTAGCCTAGTGCGTAGTGTAGACACTGTAGGTACTAGGCTGGGGCGGGGAGGTGGTGCCGGAAATACCGGACCGTGGAGGCGTACTGGCACTCTTGAGCATTGAGCTTGCCCAACCTTACCTGGTTGAATACTCCCGGTTGCCCGACCAGTGCGGGGAGGTGGAATAACCCGCACCGGGCTATGTAGGCGAACCGGGGAAACCATGCGTAAGGCAGGTGCCATGTATGCCGGCCCGAGGAGACGCACTGGAGACCAGACGCGTTGAGCCGGCCTCATGACACCTGGCTCAATACTCAATCTAGCCCTACCAGTGCGGGGAGGTGGAATAACCCGCACTGGGCTATGCACTCGTACAGGAGACACCGTGCGCTCTACTGCGTAACACGGCGCCTGCCCGTACTCCCGCTCTCCACGGTAAGCCTGGGAAGTGGGCGCAGGTCTCCTACCTGCCCTTGGCCCACTATCTCCTAGCCCCCCCCCCAAGAAATTTTTGGGAATTACTCACGGGCTTTTTTGGCTTCCGTGCCAGACGCGTTCCCTCATAGCTCCGGTTCCTCTCCCCGGTAGCCTCTGCTCTCCTCCGTGCCTCCAGCTCAGCTTTGGGACGGCGATTTTCTCCTGCCTTAGCCCAGGGACCTTCTCCATTCATTATTTGCTCCCATGTCCAGAAATCCTTTCTCTCCTGTCCCTTACTCTGTTTAGTTTCCCTTTGCCGCTTGGTCTTAGCGTGGTGGGTGATTCTGTAACGGCTGTCGCTCTCCTCATCCTCGGACGAGGTGAGGAGAGAAGGATCTTCAGACCAAAATGCAGCTTGAGGGAAATAAGCCATCTTTATTATAAATACGACGATGGCAACACGAAAACACAAACACTTTCAAATTTACAAAATAACAAAACGACGTATACGAAACCTGAACATAAACTTACATAACTAATACGTAACACTTACGGACAGGAAACATACTACATCGAAACGAAACGAACAACCGAAACAATCCCGTATGGTGTAAGACATAACACAGACACAGGAGACAATCACCCACAAACAAACAGTGAGAATGCCCTACCTAAATATGACTCTTAATTAGAGGCAAACGCAAACCACCTGCCTCTAATCAAGAGCCATACCAGGCAAACCAAAACCAACATAGAAACAGATAACATAGAATGCCCACCCAACCTCACGTCCTGACCAACTAACACACAAAAACTAACATAAATAGGTCAGGAACGTGACAACCTATTTCAAGACTTGCATGTTGCAAGTCACTACTTCAAAGGACAGTCAGTTTATTTGATTAGATTTTTTAAATCTGAATGTGTTTTTTTGGCAGAAATGCCATCTGGAACTTCAGAACTTTCATGTGCCTTAATAACAAACATGTATGCCATCTGTAAAAACGAATAAAATTGTTACATTACGAGCCTAGTTGGTTTAGCCACAGAAAAAGGGAGGAACCTTCCCGGTAGCTATGATTCGCTGAGATAATGGATGGGCTGGACTTGCCGAGAGATGAGTTTGGATTTGTCTGCCATGTAACACGCTTCTGTTGATAAAAAAAAAGCTGCTCAGTATGTGTAGATAATCCTTGCTACTGCGGCTTTTTTGAAAGATATAACGTTAGCCATGGAGAACTACAAAAGTGTTGCTACTGCTCTCAACAACATTGCAGCCCTGAATTTAGGAGGCACTATCGACAAACACCAGTGGGAAAAGTTGTAATGGATTACTTTCTGCACGCGGTCAGTGTGAACCGGAGTGACTTGACACCACGGGCCAAACAAGCTGTAGCTAGCTACAAACAATGGAAAAGATAGCTGACGTGAAGCACTTATCCATGTATACGGGTAAGAGTCTAGCTAGCCACATTTTCATAAATTATAAGTTTCTAATTTTGTCAGAAAGTCATTTTCATTGCAAGTTAAAGCGTACTGTTAACTAGCGAACGTTAGCTCGCTGGCTCGATAGCTAATGTTACGTGTATGATCTGTGTGGTAATATTATTAGTATCTCAGAAATCCATTTGCATTGCTAGTTATATCTTAATGTTAGCTAGCTAGCTACATGTCTAAACAAAAGACTCCACTTCGCCAGATGATTACATGGCCCATCAATTTAGCCAGGTGTGTCTGGGGGTGATTACGGCCATCTATTGTATTTCAGGAACATGTGTACATGTCTAGACAAAAGTGACACATCCACTTCGCTAGATGTGGCTGGGGGGTGTTTATAGCATTTATTTCACATGACCCATCAATTTAGGCTTTGAGGATAAAACAGTGTCAACGATGCAGCCCACTACCAGACTGTGGGCTCTCCTTCTCCGTGGCCGACGTAAGACATTTAAACGTGTTAACCCTCGCAAGACTGCCGGCCCAGATTGCATCCCTAGCCGCTTCCTCAGAGCATGCGCAGACCAGCTGGCTGGTGTGTTTACGGACATATTCAATCTCTCCCTATCCCAGTCTACTGTCCCCACATGCTTCAAGATGGCCACCATTCGTCCTGTACCCAAGAATGCAAAGTTAACTGAACTAAATGACTACCGCCCCGTAGCACTCAATTCTGTCATCTTGAAGTGCTTTGAGAGACTAGTCAAGGATCATATCACCTCCACCTTACCTGTCATCCTAGACCCACTTCAATTTTCTTACCGGCCCAATAGCTCAACAGACGATGCAATCGCCATCACACTGCACACTGCCCTATCCCATCTGGACAAGAGGAATACCTATGTAAGAATGTCATTCATTGACTACAGCTCAGCATTCAACACCATAGTACGTGGCCTTGCACACCTCCAACTCAATCATCAAGTTTGCAGATAACACAAGAGTAGTAGGCTTGATTACCAACAACAACAAGACAGCCTACAGGGAGGAGGTGAGGGCCCTGGGAGTGTGGTGTCAGGAAAATAACCTCTCACTCAACAAAACAAAAGAGATGATCGTGGACTTCAGGAAACAGCAGCACCCCCCTATCCACATCGACGGGACAGCAGTGGAGAAGGTGGAAAGTTTTAAGTTCCTCGGCGTACATATCACTGACAAACTGAAATGGTCCACCAGCACAGACAGTGTGGCTTGTCACCTAAAACCTTCAAACTTTTACAGATGCACAATTGAGAGCATCCTGTCGGGCTGTATGACCGTCTGGTACGGCAACTGCACCGCCCACAACCGCAGGGCTCTCCAGAGGGTAGTGCGGTCTGCACAACACATCACCGGGGGCAAACTACCTGCCCTCCAGGACACCTACACCGATGTCACAGGAAGGCCAAAAAGATCATCAAGGACAACAATCACCTGAGCCACTGCCTGTTCACCCTGCTACCATCTAGAAGGCAAGGTCAGCACAGGTGAATCAAAGCAGGGACCAAGAGACTGAAAAACAGCTTCTAGCTCAAGGCCATCAGACTGTAAACAGCCATCACTAGCACAGAGAGGCTGCTGCCTACATACAGACTTGAAATCATTGGTCACTTTAATAAATGGAACGCTAGTCACTTGAATAATGTTTACATATCTTGCATTACTCATCTCATATGTATATACTGTGTTCAATACTATCTATTGCATCTTAGCCTATGCAGTTCTAACATTGCTCATCCATATACTTATATATTATTATTCCATTCTTTACTTAGATTTGTGTGTATTAGGTATTTGTTGTGGAATTGTTAGATATTACTTGTTAGATATTTCTGCACTGTCGGAACTAGAAGCACAAACATTTCACTACTCGCAATAACATCTGCTAACCATGTGTATGTGACCAATGCTACTTTCTGTTTATTATCTATGCATAGTCACTTTACCTCTACCTACATGTACATATTACCTCAATTACCTCGACTAACCTGTGGGCCCGCACATTGACTCTGTACTGGTACCCCCTGTATATAGCCCTTTATTGTTGCTCCTTAATTATTTGTTATTTTTCTTATTTTCTATTTATTTACTTTTTGCTTTAGTTTATTTTAGTAAAAACGTTACACTTTTTTCCTCAAAACTGCATTGTTGGTTAAGGGCTTGTAAGTAAGTATTTCTCTGTCGTATTCGGCGCATGTGATACATTGTTTTGATTTGATATAATTGAATGTAGGCTACTACTTTCACCACTTTTAGTCTTGATGTCTTTGGTTGTTTACTACACTACCTTACTCACCCTGTTTAGCACATGGCCTCACATGTGAATCTTTAAAGAGATGGGTGGGGATAAGGCTTAAGAGGGTGTGAATGATGCTGAATAGGTGTAGACAAAGAAGAGATCTGCAGTTGGTGTACCAAAACATTCAAGGGACATTTTCTCAAAAGTGGGGTAGAAGTTTATCAACTTTCAAAGCTTAATTTCGAGGTAAAGGTAAGAATTTCTGGATTAACTATCAAATGTTAGCTAAATGTAGTTATGAATAAATTAGACAAAAAAATGTAATGGACCATTCTATGAACTGTCCTGTTCAAGTTTTAAATGGACACAATACCTGTTAGCAAAGGTGTAAGCTAGAGATGACGTGCAGGAGCTTGCAGGGATTTGTAGTCTTTTCGAATCCGAGAGTATATAGAGCCGAATACATTGATAAAAGTCACCTTGTCCGAGAGACACTTACGTAGTTATCAAAAAGTCATGCCAGGGTAAGCCTACATGAAACACAGCCCTTATTTTAAGAGTTTCCCTATGAGAAAAATGAATGGTGGAAAAACGATTGGAACTATTTCCCTGTTTGACTGCTAGGCTTTATGGTATTATGACGCCTCCACTGTTGGGCTCTATAAAGCGGTGGAACCAACCAATCCCCTTGTTGTTTCAACTCCATGGGCTTAATTGGAGAGTCCAGGTGCACCCTGTCTTCTCTAATTTAGTGAAAGTGCTTTTGAGAAGTTTCTCCTCTGAAGAGAGGATCGTTTTGATGCTTTAAATCTCGGACACTTCCTCGGGCCATTTTTAAAAATCAAAACTCAATGCACCTGCACTTTTTGAAACGTTCTTTCCCTCGAGACCCGCAAGCGTAGACTCCCCTGGCTTGCGCCGCGAGCCAATTACGCGCCATCTGCCCAACTCCTCTCCATCCCTCGCCGTGGCTGATTGTTGTTATAATATTATACGGTGCTAATGGATGCAACCGGGGGTCAGGGAATGAAGAGTGACGGAACGGGAATTAATAGATTCTAGCGGCAGAACTGAAGCATTCCATTCGAGGGTGGACGGACCCAAGCCTGCCCCAAAACCAGTCATGCCATTTATAAACCCACAGCTGTAGACAAAGATGGAAAAGTAAGATTGTTTGGGACATTTTTATTGCGAAGTCCCACACACTGTGGTGTAACATATCCAAATTGATTGCTCAATTTGTTCAGTGCGATTAAGTCTTTAGCCAGATCTAATGAATTAACTATTTTATTTTTTTACAGTTTCAAGTTAAAGTTCAGTTTAGGACAGGAAAAACTAAAATGATGGTTCCTCACAATGCCTTACTCAGATATAGGCCTCGTATTGCATTGATATGTTTTTCAATAATATTTCTCTCATCAATGTTTCCTTCAGGAGGGCGTGTTGTCTGCAAGCAGGTCGATATTATTGGACAGTGGTGCGAAACGAGAAGGATTTATATGTGTAGCCTGAAAGCCGCGCCAATAATGTTGGAATCTGTCTCGAATAAAACCGATAATTTAACACTGTTTGACAGCATTGCAAGGGAACGAGACATAACATTTAACGTCTCTATTGGAAGTCCCATCTGTTTCATCAAACATATCTCATAATGTAGCTTGTGTATGTTCCCATCCTATATTGTGTATAGTATTATCCCTTAGTGCCATATTGCCAGCATCAGAAAAATTACAAATGATCAATGGATGATGGCTCAAAACAGCATAAATGCTTATAAAATAGAAATTAACAATTTGGCTAACATTAATCTACGCTGCACCTGCTACCATCACAAGCCATGTTAATAAAGCATTTGGGATCAGATAGACCTACTATAATCTATCTTGGGTCCCAGATGCTCCCGTTATATTAGTCTTTGGGGGTGGGTGGTCTGAGCATGGGCCCTGAGTGCATGCAGAATTCTTCCTCCTGGTGGTGAAATGGTGAAATGACACCTCAGTGCAGCTGAGAATTGCAGCACAGGAGTCAGTTCAACAGGGGTGTAATCATTAGTGCACAATGCACACCTTGGCAACAGTTCCAAACTGAAAACTTTTTGTAACGAAAACAAGAGATCCTATTGGACGAATTCAGGTAGGTCCCTCCTCGTTATGTTCCGTTTTATTCTGTTTGGTTCCTAGTGAATACACCGCTGTGTGAGAGAGCTGATTGACAGTACGGCAACCTAAATAACTTTCTCTTTAAGTTGTGGACTCAAAAGCAAGGCTTCTACATCTGAAGGTAGCCTATGGTTCAGTCTCGGGTCATCAATGAATGACATAAAGAAACATGGTGAAAAACATACCCATCACACCCATAGACATGCATTTACCAATAGGTCATTTTAATCTGTCTGCCACACAATTAGCAATGTTGTGCCAGTGCCAAAGACTTAACAGTAAATCCTGACAGTGTTTACTTGTGGTCGTTACTGTGATTAGATCAGTGACATTAATCTGTTTATGGTTGGAGTTTGCGTCCCTGGCTTAGAGGCACCGTGTCCTTCCAAAATACAGCCACAATTCATGTTCCACCATTTGGGATGCTCATTATTAACTTTGGACTTAACCTCAATGAGATATGGCAGACAATCTGAAACCCAATGATTAAACCATAAACTCTAAGATGAAAGTCCCAAATCACTCATGACTGGCATTTGAGGCTGTGGTATGAGAGGCTAACATTGGTCTCCATCTAGTGGTGAAATAGAGAGACTGGCTATGACATGCATCATGCTGGCAATCTGAAAATGTGTTCAGTGACTCAATATTAGCTTTACGCCTTTTTCAAACACAAAAGAAGAAAATGTACTACTTTCAATGGCACCTTCCGTGCTGTCTGAGACGGCATAATGGCACAGATACAAATATGAGTCCTCTATCTCTATGGGTCAACCACAGGAGCAGGTAGTGGGCTAGTTTTTCCTGTATAGGACTGTTACCAGGATGACCACACATTCTCAATACCATCACACACATACATACATACACAGTACCAGTCAAAAGTTTGAACACACCTAATCATTCAAGAGATTTTCTTTATTTGTACTATTTTCTACATTGTACAATAATAGTGAAGACATGAAAATTATGAAATAACACATATGGAATTATGTAGTAACCAAAAAAGTGTTAAACAAAATATATTTTAGATTTTAGATTCTTCAAAGTAGCTACCTCTGGGCCCCTGAATGGCGCAACGGTCTAAGGCACTGCATCTCAGTGCTTGAGGTGTCACTACAGACCCTGGTTTGATTCCAGGCTGTATCACAACCAACTGTGATTGGGAGTCCCATAAGGTGGCACACAATTGGCCCAGTGTTGTTAGGGTTTGGCCGGGGTAGGCTGTTATTGCAAATAAGAATTTGTTCTTAACTGACTTGTCTAGTAATTTTTTTTTGCCTTGATACAGCTTTGCACACGCTTGGCATTCTCTCAACAAGCTTCATGAGGAAGTCACCTGGAATGCATTTCAATAAACAGGTGTGCCTTGTTAAGTTTATTTGTGGAATTTCTTTCCTTAAAAACTTCTTATGGCTGCAATCCCGGTAACGGGATCGATATGACAACAGCCAGTGAAAGTGCAGGGCGCCAAATTAAGAAAAAAGAAATCTCATAATTAAAATTCCTCAGACATACATGTATCTTATACCATTTTAAAGGTAATCTTGTTGTTAATCCCACCAAAGTGTCCGATTTCAAATATGCTTTTCAGCGAAAGCACCACAAACGATTATGTTAGGTCACACCAAACCACAATAAGCAACGCCATTTTTCCAGCCACAGATAGGAGTCACAAAAAGCACAAATAGAGATGAAATGAATCACTAACCTTTGATGATCTTCATCAGATGACACTCACAGGACTTCATGTTACACAATACATGTATGTTTTGTTTGATAAAGTTCATATTTATATAAAAAAATCTGAGTTTACATTGGCGCGTTACATTCACTAGTTCCAAAAACATCCAGTGATTTTGTATAGCCACATCGTTTCAACAGAAATACTCATCATAAATGGAGATGATAATACAAGTTATAGACATGGAATTATAGATATACCTCTCCTTAATGCAACCGCTGTGTCAGATTTAAAAAAAACTTTACGGAAAAAGCAAACCATGCAATAATCTGAGACGGCACTCAAAACAATAGTCAAATTAGCCGCCATGTTGGAGTCAACAGAAACCAGAAATTACATGATAAATATTCCCTTACCTTTGATGATCTTCATCAGAATGCACTCCCAGGAATCCCAGGTCCACAATAAATGCTTGATTTGTTTGATAATGTCCGTTATTTATGTTCAATTAGCTACTTTGGTTAGCGCGTTTGGTAAACAATTCCAAAGTCACGAAGCGCGTTTACTAAAACCTGACGAAATGTCCAAAAGTTCCGTAACAGTCAGTAGAAACATGTCAAACGATGTATTGAATCAATCTTTAGAATGTTGTTAACATAAATCTTGAATAACGTTCCAACCAGAGAATTACTTTGACTTCAGATGAGCGATGGAACGGAGCTCCCTCTCATGTGAACGCGTATGGTCAAAGAATGGTCACCTCATGGCGGTGGTGACTAATTCTCCTCTCATTCGCCCCCCCTTCACAGTAGAGTCATCAGACAAAATTCTACAGACTGTTGACATCTAGTGAAAGCCGTAGGAAGTGAATACTCATTCATATCTCGCTGTGATTTCAATGGGATCTTGGTTGAAACTCGACCAGCCTCAGAATGTCCACTTCCGGTTTGGATTTTCTCTCAGGTTTTTGCCTGTCATATGAGTTCTGTTATACTCACAGACATAATTCAAACAGTTTTAGAAACTTCAGAGTGTTTTCTATCCAATACTAATAATAATATGCATATATTAGCAACTATGACTGAGGAGCAGGCCGTTTACTCTGGGCACCTCTGTGCACCTTTCATCCAAGCTACTCAATACTGCCCCTGCAGCCATAAGAAGTTAATGTGTTTGAGCCAATCAGTTATGTTGTGACAAGGTAGGGGTTGTACAGAGAATATAGCCCTATTTGATAAAAGACCAAGTCCATGTTATGGCAAGCAGCTCAAATAAGCAAGGCAAAATAACAGACCAATTAGTGGAAAAAAGTGCTGCCTGTGTAAATGCAGCCAAAGATCCTGTCCATGACTCCTCCCTGTTTCTCATTTAGTGAATTGCCCACCAGCTTGGATTATTACACACACCTGTCAGCATTGTTTGAACACACTGATTGGCCCTGTTCCAACACATTGAAAAATAATTCCTCCCTCCATTCCTTGAAGTTATCACTGAAATAACACACTATACAGTACGATGGCTGAAAACAAGGGTTCCACTACTAGCTTTTACCAATTCAGTCCTGTCAGATCAGTGATTACTACAAATACTCCAATATGTTTACGCAGGCAGCCCAATTCTGTTATTTGTTTCATTAACTGGCCTCTTTTGACCTATCAGATCAGCTCTTTTGCCAATATGTGGGCAAAATATCAGAATTGGGCCGTTTGTTTAAATGCAGCCGTTTATCTGCATTTCTGTTTCTGCAAATGGATTTTAAATTAAAAGAGTGAACCTTGAAATACTCATCATTCTAGATGTCTTTATCTTGATTTACATTTGTTTCACTTATCTGCAGTTCATCAAACATAAACCCATTTATTTAATTTTCATAAAGTGCACTGTAACACTATACAATGACCACAAGATGGCGATAATACCTCCCTATTACCATTCTTGAGCATTATTGGTGTCATCAGAATGAATATGTGTATACTTTAAAGTTTTTTCATGTGAGTTCGTGTGGTCTGTTCACTCTGTAAACTGCATGGTCTTAATTATACAAGGGGACCTCTTTAAAGGTGGGCTGCAGATGTTTCCTTTGTGTGCCCCAGTCTGACACCTAACCGTACTCAACAGGATACACCCTCACAACAGAGCGAGACAAATACCACTCCAGTACAACACATGATATAAGCAAGACTCACAAGAAACATATCCCCAAGCAAAACATATGACATACCTTACCTTCAGAACATATTGAGCATAACACATACATTGAGTGTACAAAACATTACGAACACCTGCTCTTTCCATGACATAGACTGACCAGGTGAATCCAGGTAAAAGCTATGATCCCTTATGGATGTCACTTGTTAAATCTATGTTAATCAGTGCAGATGAAGGGGATGAGACAGGTTATAAAGAAGGATTTTTAAGCCTTGAGACAATTGAGACATGGATTGTGTATCTGTGCCATTCAGAGGGTGAATGGGCAAGACAAATTGAACTGCCTTTGAACTGGGTATGGTAGTACTATTGGTGCCAGGTGCACCGGTTTGAGTGTGTCAAGAACTGAAATGCTGCTGGGTTTTTGAGGCTCAACCGTTTCCTATGTGTATCAAGAATGCTCCACTACCCAAAGGACATCCAGCCAACTTGACACAACTGTGGGAAGCATTGGGCCATCATGGGCCAGCATCCCTGTGGAATGCTTTCAACACCTTGTAGAGTCCATGTCCTGGTGAATTGAGGCTGTTCTGAGGGCAAAAGGGGGTGCAACTCAATATTAGGAAGTGGTTCCTAATGTTTTGTACACTCAGTGTATGCCTTTACAGTGGACTGTGAAAAATTCAGTGTGAGCAACACATGATACACCATCACGCAACAGCCTGAAAACATACCAGCATTGGTCAAAAATATACAGTATATCTTCACACTGGACTGCTAACATCTTGCAATGTCCTGTACAAGTCCATACACACTCCATACATACCAAATACCAAAAGATTGACAAGACTCCCCAAAAAGCAGGACTGTGTTGATGTACAGTGCTTTTTCACTGTATATATTCGCCACAGCAGCATCCCTCCCTCTGCTTACATACAGTGCATTCAGAAAGTGTTCAAACCCTTTGACTTTTTCCACATTTTGTTATGTTACAGCCTTATTATAAAATGGATTAAACAAAATGATTTCCTCATCAATCTACACACAATACCCCATAATGACAAAGTGAAAACATTTATTTACAAATGTTTTGCACATCTATTAAAATTTAAAAACAGAAAAACCTTATTTAAATAAGTATTCAGACCCTTTGCTATGAAACTCGAAATAGAGCTCAGGTGCATCCTGTTTCCATTGATCACCTGTAAGACGTTTCTACAACTTCATTGGAGACCACCTGTGGAAAATTCAATTGATTGGATATGATTTGGAAAGGCACAAACCTGTCTATATAAGGTCCCACAGTTCAGAGTGCATGTCAGAGCAAAAACCAAGACATGAGGTCGAAGGAATTGTCCGTCGCGCTCCGAGACAGGATTGTGTCGAGGCACAGATCTGGTTAAGGGTACCAACAATTTTTTACAAAATATTTGCATATAAGCATTTATTTATTTTATGTAATGTTAATTTCTCACGAATCACATTAGGCTACAGCCCTATGACACTAGGCCTATGTGTCAGTCTCATTGTAGAGTTATGTTTTCCTATCACTCTGTTTTACTAAATTTGAAAACATTTGCTGGAGCAAGGAAATAAATATCTATACATAGCAAGTCACCTGGCAACAATGGGCCACTCTTCCTTTTTATTCACCTGTCATTCTCCTCTCATGTCTCTGATATGAATCCCTGGGACTTTGGTTATTTTCTTAGCTGCATAACCAAGTCCATGTTCGTGGGCTAGAAGAACCATCCTCACGTTTATATCAAATGCCACATCTCCCCTGGAGCACTCCTGCAGCCTGGATGAAGTGTAAACACTCCTCCTAAATGCATCACGATCACCTTTACAGTCTGCACATTTTATCTGGTTGGTGAAGTCTATGGTGATTTTCAGTTGAGTGTTTAGTAGACACTTAGGGCAAATCAAATCATGTACAAGTTGGTTTATTGTGGAATTTACATGTGGAATAAAAGCCACTGTTGACTGGCTGCTGTCTGGTTGATCGCTGCTAGTTGTCATCTTCATCTCAACTAATTTGTCATCTTCATCTCAACTAGTTGCGTCTTAACGCTCTGCTGCGGGATACCTCCTTTCCCTCCTCTACCTTTACTGCCAATGCCTCGATCGGCGGATCAGGCAAAATGTTAATTTCATTCACTGCTTTTCTCGCATTGGCTAACTGAGATCGCCTATTTTTATTCACATACTGTAGGTATATTCTTCGAGATTTTCTCATTTTGTCTTTACGTCGATTCTTCCTGGGAGATATTTTCAAACAAAGAGGTGCTGCACGGCACGTGAGGCATTTTAGCCAATCAGGTTGCCTGAAAGGGCCTTTAATTGGCAGTAACCAAGGAAATGACTAATCTTTCAGCAGGAAGCACTACGTCTACAAAGGATATAGCCATGTATGGACTAGCTAACGATATCAGAATAGATGTTTGGCTTATATCCAAATGTATTGATAGTGAGTGTGTTACTACAAATATTTGTACTACTCCCCTCACAACCATAGGGACATTTACATTGATATCAAAATATTTACCCCTGATACTAACCTTGGTAGCGCATCGTACTGGAAGCTAAATAGCTTGTTAATAAATAATGATATAGTTAAGTTCGAGATTAAAGCTCTGCTCTCACACTTTTGGGAAAGGGCTTGTGAAGAAAAATCTTATTGCAAGAACTGGGAGCTCTTTAAATTTGAGGTGTCCAAATACCTTAGAAAATATGGTAGTAATCTTGACCAGAAGAGCTGAGGAGGAAAAGGTGATCATTAAGATAACTTCCCTTTCTCAGAGGTTCCCAGCCGGCCTCTCGGGGGAGGAGAAGATGGAACTGATTGAGTTACAAAATAAACTGGATAATATAGATAGATTAAAAGCAGAAGGAGTTTTTATTACATCTAGGAAAAATCGCTTGAGGAGGGAGAAGAGAATTAATCCTATTTCTTTAGACTTCAGAAATTTTACTCTACAAATAACACTATCCATAAGTTAAACATGGATGGTGTTAATACCGATGACCAAAAATGAATTGGCAAATACTGTAGCAATTTTTACAGGAAACTGTTTTGCTCTACTGTCACTACTTCCGCGAAGTCGGTCCCTGTCCTTGTTCGGTCGGTGTTCAGCGGTCGACGTCACCGACCTAGCCATCACTGTCACGTTCTGACCTTAGTTCTTTTGTTATTTCTTTGTTTTAGTATGGTCAGGGCGTGAGTTGGGTGGGTCATCTATGTTCGTTTTTCTATGTTGGTTTTTGCGTTTGGCCTGGTATGATTCTCAATCAGAGGCTGTTGTCGTTAGTTGTCTCTGATTGAGAATCATACTTAGGTAGCCTTTTTCCACCTGTGTTTCGTGGGTGTTTATTTTCTGTGTCTGTGTGTTCCACACGGAACTGTTTCGGTTGGTTATTTCACGTGTCGTTTATTGTTTTGTTTCAGTGTTCGATTGTTTTAATAAAGAGCATGAACACGTACCACGCTGCGCATTGGTCCTCCGATCCTTAGTACTCCTCCTCGTCAGAGGAGGAGGAAGACAGCCATTACAGAATCACCCACCACCAAAGGACCAAGCAGTGTGGTAAGGAGCAGCGCTATCTGGAGGAGGTGACAACATGGGACGAGATATAAAGGTGGTCGGTCGACCCAGGGAGAGTGCCGGAGCCCGCCTGGGATTCTCTGGAGCAGTGCGAGGAGGGATACCGGCGAATGGAGTTGGCACGGCGATCAAGGAAGTCCGAGAGGCAGCCCCAAAAATGTCTTGGGGGGTGGCCACACGGGGAGTGTGGCTAAGTCAGGTAGGAGACCTGAGCCAACTCCCCGTGCTTACCGTGGAGAGAGAGGGTCCGGGCAGGCACCGTGTTATGCGGAGATGCGCATGGTGTCTCCAGTACGTGTGCATAGCCCGGTGCGGTACATAGCAGCGCCTCGTATCGGCCGGGCTAGAGTGGGCATCGAGCCAGGTGCCATGAAGCCGGCTCTACGCATCTGGTCTCCAGTGCGTCTCCTCGGGCCGGGGTACATGGCACCAGCCCTACGCATGGTGTCCTCGGTTCGCCAGCACAGCCCAGTGCGGCCTATTCCACCTCGCCACACTGGCATGGCTACGGGGAGCATTCAGCCAGGTAGGGTTGGGCAGGCTCGGTGCTCGAGACCTGCAGTGCGCCTCCACGGTCCGGTCTATCCGGTGCCTCCTCCACGTACCAGGCCTCCAGTTCCAGCACCACACACCAGGCCTACAGTGCGCCTCCAGGGTCCAGTATGCCCTGTTCCTCCTCCCCGCACTCGCCCTGAGGTGCGTGTTCCCAGCCCGGTACCACCAGTTCCGGCACCACGCACCAGGCCTACAGTGCGCCTCCAGGGTCCAGTATGCCCTGTTCCTCCTCCCCGCACTCGCCCTGAGGTGCGTGTCCCCAGCCCGGTACCACCAGTTCTGGCACCACGCACCAGGCCTACAGTGCGCCTCGGCAGGCTTGAGCCACCCTCCTGTCTAGCGCCGCCTGAGCCGCCCTCCTGTCCAGCGCCGCCTGAGCCGTCCGTCTGTCCTGAGCCGCCTGAGCCGCCCGTCTGTCCTGAGCCACCTGAGCCGCCCATCTGTCCTGAGCCGCCTGAGCCGCCCGTCTGTCCTGAGCCGCCTGAGCCACCCTTCTGTCCTGAGCCGCCTGAGCCGCCCGTCTGTCCTGAGCCACCTGAGCCGCCCGTCTGTCCTGAGCCGCCTGAGCCGCCCTCCTGTCCAGCGCCGCCTGAGCCGTCCGTCTGTCCTGAGCCGCCTGAGCCGCCCGTCTGTCCTGAGCCGCCTGAGCCGCCCGTCTGTCCTGAGCCGCCTGAGCCGCCTGAGCCGCCTGTCTGTCCTGAGCCGCCTGAGCCGCCCTTCAGTCCTGAGCCGCCTGAGCCGCCCTCCTGTCCAGCGCCGCCTGAGCCGTCCGTCTGTCCTGAGTCGCCTGAGCCGCCCGTCTGTCCTGAGCCGCCTGAGCCGCCCGTCTGTCCTGAGCCGCCTGAGCCGCCTGTCTGTCCTGAGCCGCCTGAGCCGCCCTTCAGTCAGGAGCCGCCTGAGCAGCCCTTCAGTCAGGAGCCGCCTGAGCCGCCCTTCAGTCAGGAGCCGCCTGAGCCGCCCTTCAGTCAGGAGCCGCCTGAGCCGCCCTTCAGTCAGGAGCCGCCTGAGCCGCCCTTCAGTCCAGAGGCGCCTGAGCCGCCCTTCAGTCCAGAGGCGCCTGAGCCGCCCGTCAGTCCAGAGGCGCCTGGGCCGCCGGAGCTGCCCTTCAGTCCGGAGCTGCCCTTCAGTCCGGAGCTGCCCTTCAGTCCGGAGGCGCCTGAGCCGCCGGAACTGCCCTTCAGTCCGGAGCTGCCCTTCAGTCCTGAGCTGCCCTTCAGTCCGGAGCTGCCCTTCAGTCCGGAGCTGCCCCTCAGTCCGGAGCTGCCCCTCAGTCCGGAGCTGCCCCTCAGTCCGGAGCAGCCTTTCAGTCCGGAGCAGCCCCTCAGTCCGGAGCTGCCCTTCAGTCCGGAGCTGCCCCTCAGTCCGGAGCTTCCCCTCAGTCCGGAGCTGCCCCTCAGTCCGGAGCTGCCCCTCAGTCCAGAGGCGCTCCTCAGTCCAGAGGCGCTCCTCAGTCCAGAGGCGCTCCTCAGTCCAGAGGCGCTCCTCAGTTCAGTGGGGCCCTTTATTAGGGTTCCCAGTCCAAGGTCGGCAGCGAGGGTCGCCGCTCTAAAGAGGCCACTGAAGCGGGCAATGACTATGGTGGAGTGGGGTCCACGTCCCGCGCCAGAGCCGCCACCGCGGACAGATGCCCACCCAGACCCTCCCCTATAGGTTTAGGTTTTGCGGCCGGAGTCCGCACCTTGGGGGGGGGGGGGGGGGTACTGTCACGCCCTGACCATAGTTTGCGTTGTATGTTTCTATGTTTTGTTTGGTCAGGGTATGATATGAGTGGGCATTCTATAGTGTATGTCTAGTTTGTCTGTTTCTATGTGTTTGGCCTGATATGGTTCTCAATCAGAGGCAGGTGTTAGTCGTTGTCTCTGATTGGGAGCCGTATTTATGTAGCCTGTTTTGTCTTTGTGGGTTGTGGGTGATTGTTCCTGTTTCCTGTGTCTCTGTGTATGTCACCAGACAGGACTGTTTCGTTTTGTGTTATTCTCGTTTATCGTTACTTTGTTGTTTTGTTCGAGTATTCGGTTTTCATTAAAAGGAATATGACTACTCACTACGCTGCATCTTGGTCCTCCTCTCTTTCTCCTAACGACGAGCGTTACAATCACTGATCAATTTTTAATTTTCCATTGGTTTTGTCTTGTCTTCATTCACACCTGGTTCCAATCCCATCAATTACATGTTGTGTATTTAACCCTCTGTTTCCCCTCATGTCCTTGTCGGAGATTGTTTTATTGTATGTTATGTGCAAGTCATGTGTCGGTGTGCGACGGGTTTTGTACCCACTTATATTATTTTTTGTATATTTTGGTTTTTGGAGTTTTATGAGCACTTATTAAACGACTCTGTTTATACCAAGTTCGTTTTCCTGCGCCTGACTTCCCTGCCACCGACACACACCCATTACATCTACGTTCCATCAGGAATCCACAGATATGTTTTTTGACTCACGGAATAATGTTCACTATCAGTGATACAGAATCTAAACTGTGTGATGAACCCATCAAAATTGAAGAGATTATAGATACTATCAAACATCTAAAGAACAGTAAATCCCAGGGTGTTGATGGAATTACGTCAGAATTTTACAAATTATTTTCTGAACAAGTTGCTCCCTTCCTACTTGAAGTATTTTTTATAGACTATTAAAAACAATGTTCTCCCTCTTACAATGAGTCATAACACTGACACCTAAGCCTAAAAAATAAGTGCTGCTCATCGATAACTGGCATCCAATTTGTCTTCTTAATAATGGCTATAAGATATTAGCCTTACTACTTGCAAAAATAATTTAAAAAGTCCTGGATGCAATCATTGATGAAACACAGTCTGGCTATATGAGGAACAGATACATTTATAACAATATCAGACTAGTATTAGACATTCTTGACTACTCAGACCTAATAACCGAGGATAGCTTCATATTATTCTTAGATTTCTATAAAGCATTTGACACAGTAGAGCATCAGTTCCTCTTCCACTCCCTTGAGAAATGTGGCTTTGGGGATTTTTTCTGTAAGGCTATTAAGACTCTATACAAATGGTAACAGCTCTATCAAACTGAAACATGGCACCTCCCCTAGATTTGAGTTAAAGAGAGGATTTAGGCAAGGTTGTCCTATCTCTCCGTATATGTTTATATTAATCACCCACCTTCTTCCAAATTATTTAAATAATAGTCCTGTACAAGGTATTTCCATAGCTGGTAAATAAATGATTATAAGCCAGCTGGCTGACGATACTACACTTTTTCTGAAAGACGCAAACCACATTCCCATATCGATCAATGTGATACAATCCTTTTCCAAAGCATCTTGTCTATATCTTAACATTAATAAATGTGAACTCATGGCTGTCAAAGATCATGGGCTATGCAGACGCCCATGAGCAGTTTTGGATTCAATTATTAAATAACATGTACAGTACCAGTCAAAAGTTTGGACACACCTACTCATTCAAGGGTTTTACTTTATTTAAAAAAATTATTTTCTACATTGTAGAATAACTATGAAATAACACATATGGAATCATGTAGTAACCAAAAAAGTGTCAAACAAATCTAAATCTATTTTATATTTGAGATTCTTCAAAGTAGCCACCCTTTGCCTTGATGACAGCTTTGCACACTCTTGGCTTTCTCTCAACCAGCATCATAAGGTAGTCACCTGGAATGCATTTCAATTAACAGGCGTGCCTTGTTAATTTGTTAAATTTGTGGAATTTCTTTCCTTCACAATACAACTGATTGAGCCAATCAGTTGTATTGTGACAAGGTAGGGGTGGTATACAGAATATAGCCCTATTTGGTAAAAGACCAAGTCCATATTATAGCAAGAAGAGCTCAAATAAGTTAAGAGAAATGACAGTCCATCATTACTTTAAGACATGAAGGTCAGTCAATACGGAAAATTTCAAGAACTTTGAACGTTTCTTCAAGTGCAGTCGCAAAAACCATCAAGCGCTATGATAAAACTGGCTCTCATGAGGACCGCCACAGGAAAGGAAGACCCAGAGTTACCTCTGCCTCAGAAATTGCAGCCCAAATAAATGCTTCACAGAGTTCAAGCAACAGACACATCTCAACATCAACTGTTCAGAGGAGACTGCGTGAATCAGGCCTTCATGGTCGATTTGCTGCAAAGAAGCCACTACTAAAGGACACCAATAAAAAGAAGAGACTTTCTTGGGCCAAGCAACACGAGCAATAAACATTAGACCGGTGGAAATCTGTCCTTTGGTCTGATGAGTTCAAATTGGAGATTTTGGAGAGACAGTTTCGTCATAGTGCTTGATGGTTTTTGCGACTGCATCCGGAAGAAACGTTAAACGTTATTGACATTTTCCGGACTGACTGACCTTCATGTCGTTATGTTTATTTGAGCTGTTCTTGCCATAATATGGACTTGGCATTTTACCAAATAGGGCTATCTTCTGTATACCACTCCTACCATGTCACAACACAACTGATTGGCTCAAGCGCATTAAGAAGGAAAGCACACCTGTTAATTGAAATGCATTGCAGGTGACTACCTCATGAAGCTGGTTGAGAGAATGCCAACAGTGTGCAAAACTGTCATCAAGGCAAAGGGTGACTACTTAACTTCTTTGGTTACTACATGATTCTATATGTGTTATTTCATAGTTTTGATGTCTTCGCTATTATTCTACAATGTAGAAAATAGTAAAAGTAAAGAAAATCCCTTGAATGAGTAGGTGTGTCCAAACTTTTGATTGATACTGCATATATATATTTTTAAATGTAGTGGGGTAAAAGTTATAAGTAGTAAAGTACAGATACCCCCAAAAATGACTTAAGTAGAACTTTAAAGATTTTTTCTTAGATTCTTTACACCACTGTATCTGCATGATGTCTATGTGGACTTGTGTTTGTATTCTGTTTGTATATCTATTGCTGGCAGCACCTTCTCACTAAGGCAACTTCCAGGTATGTGTAAATGTACTTGGCGAATAAAGGTGATTCTGATGTCATGCAAACAAAAGATAAGGAGAGAATGGGGTGACAAACTGTCTCACAAATGTTCTGGTGCATGCTGTGTTTGCATGCATGCATACCCATGTAATAATGTGTAGCAGTTGTTACTTAGTACCCCTGTGGGGACCGGGTTGGTGTGTGTGTGTGTGTACGTGTACGTGTGTGTTTCCGAGGCTAGCTTTGATGCCCGTTTGGACAGGGTTCCTTTTCATGAGACCCCAACCCGTGAGTCAGTTCAACGAGACACCAGTGCCTGGAGAGGGGAAGTCTAACAGAACTACAGCACAGAGCTACTCAACCGCATCTGCACAGTGCCTATAGCCATGTTATACGCAACACACGCAAACACACATTGACGCCAGCATGCAAGTAATGTAAGCTCACACACACCTGTACACGTACACATGCACGTACACACGCTTGGTTGGGCTTGGACAGGGGTCCCACATTGGCCTGCACCACAGGATACAAATATTGTCCAGAATAGCTTCAACACTACTTGGCATGTTTCACCAGCAATAAGAAACACTGTCCAAAACTGGGATTAGTTTCACTTGTGTTCATCACAATAGTACATTGGCTAAGCAGTTGGCAGGTTGACTATATAATAGTGTGTGAACATGAGAGAGGGGGAGAAGGAGAGAGAGAGACGACAGACTGATTGATTGATTGATTGACATACAGATGATTAGCTTGATTTCTGATTGACAGGCAGCTGTGTGAGATGATATGTTTGGTGCAGGAGAGCAGTATAAAAGCAGCCATCTCAGCCCTCTGTTAGTATGTGCTAGTTTCCATCCAAACCAGCTTTACCCTTAACACAGCAGACAGCACTAAAATGGGTGAGAGTTTGTGAACAGTCTTAAATTATTTTGTGTGTTCCAGACTGGGTCCCATTTTGACTTTGTCTTTATGCTAGAGAAACTACTGTAGTTCTCATTTGAGTAAGAAAAGCATTGTCTGACTACAATACTTTGCTTGTTTAAGTGTTTGTGTGGCTTATCTGTGGTGTTGCAGCTGAGAAGATACTGATCGTGTACGCCCACCAGAGTGCTGGGTCGTTTAATGCTGCAGCCAAAGACGCGGCTGTGAAAGTTCTGACATCGCAGGGCTGTAAGGTGGAGGTGTCTGACCTCTATGCCATGAAGTTCAAAGCCTCTGCTACTGCTGATGTCACTGGTAAGTCTGAACCCTAAGTTTCTTAATTTACAGTAGTGAATGATCATGTTTTATTTTTAACCTTGACTGGTTCTGTCCCTCTTTCCCAGGGGAGGTGAAGGATGCTGAACACTTCCAGTACAGAGAGGAGACTCTCTGCTGACATCACTGAGGAACACCGCAAACTCTCTGAAGCGGCGGTTGTCGTATTCCAGGTAAGCTCTCCAGCAGTACTGTTAAATGTCGTAAGAAAATTGGCTTTGGCCTATTAATAGTGTAGAACCTTCAGCTCTTACAATGACTGCTTTACTTTTTGGCTGGTGGTTGAAATGCACCCATTCCAGGTTGACTAGTGTCTGCCATTTTCTGTCCCAGTTCCCCATGTACTGGTTCACTGTTCCTGCCATCATGAAGGGCTGGATGGACCGGGTCCTCACACTGGGGTTTGCATACACCTCAGAGAAGCGGTACAGCCAGGGCATCTTCAAGGTAAGGGAGACGATCGCACGTAGTCGCTGTTAAACTTCAAATAGTTGCTCCTATTCTTTGGTCCCTCTATCATTCACCTGGTTGTTTCCCTGTCTTCCTCCAGGACAAGAAAGCCATGCTGTCTTTCACCACTGGATCTCATGAGTCAATGTTCAGTGCCAATGGCATCAATGGAGACGTGAATGTCACCCTGTGGCCACTGCAGGTATGTTAGGCTTGGCTGACACTACCGGCATGTTGACTGCTGTAGCATAATGTTATCCCCACTTGACGTCTGCTTTTATTACAAGCATTTCAATTCCAGATTGGCAAGTGATCATTTCAATGATGGGAGGATTGCTTCATTGGACAATTCATGTTTATTCACCTTGAGCATGTTTACTAACCAGTTAATTATCTTCCCCTGTAGAATGGCATCCTGCACTACTTTGGCTTCCAGGTTCTGGCTCCTCAGATCTTCTGGGCTCCACCCCACATCCCATCTGAGGCTTGCTGCAGTATGTTGGAGGCATGGCGCACACGGCTGGAAGGGCTTCTGGGAGAAACTCCGCTCTCCTTCACCCCCTCAGACAGCTTTGATGGTGGGCGGGGCTTAAAGAGGATATCCAGGAGAAGCATGCAGCCAAAAAGTTCAGCCTGACTGTTGGAACCCACCTGGGCAAGCCCCTCCCACCCAACAGCCAGATCAAAGCTGGGGTGTGAAGGATTCTGGGTTAATGTCCTGCTCTTCTGTACCTGGGTAGTTGACTTAACAACCTTTCTCATGATGGCAAATTAATAACTTAAATTGGGTAGCTTGTGATATTACTAAAAGCTTCAATCATGAGTGAAGTCATGCATCATTTTGTTGTCTTAATGTTGAACCTGATGTTACAACTGTCCACTGGTGTGACTGTTCTCATTAAGGTTGTGAAGGCACCTAATTAATAAAATTCCCTTCACCTGCTCTTGTAGTTCTTACAGTTTATTTCAAGGAACAATAGTCCCAAGTCTACTCAAATTTCCAAATAGTTCCGATTTTGTTCACTACAGTAATGTCCACTTGGTGTGACACAATTCTGTTTGAATTACTCAAGCATTTGGGCACTACTGTGCAGGGGAGGGTTCTCTTGCAATGATGTACAGAAGACATTGCTGGTGCACAGCTTGGTAAGCTTTATTAGAAACATACTTAGCAAAGTATTGCACTCTGTCAGTGAAAAAGGGTCCGTTTCTTAGCCCTTAGAGTAAACTATTACTTTAACTTACCATGTAGCCTGAGATTTCCAACAGGGACAATGAGATGTATAAATAATTATTGGTATGCTGTACCAGAGCAAATGGCTGTCACTCTGGGGAATGGAAGCCATTAACTTATGAGGCCCTTTTAGACTTCAAATTGTGGGGGTTGCATACACATTTAGCAGGTGTAGCGAAATGCTTGTTCCTGGCAGTACAGTATCTCACAATGCACACCTGAAAAGCTAAAATGGAATGTCATTCTTGGAATACTTTTTCTACATTGTAAAAACAAAAACCCTTGAATGAGTAGGTAACTTGACTGGTATTGTATGTGTACATTTATTTTATGCAATGTGACCGGTCTAGTCAGCTTGTAAGAAACACCTACCTCATCCATTGAAGCAGCAGGCATGTCATTTTCCACTCCCTACTCTGGGAGGTAGTGAAATAACAATACAGGTCCCTTTAATTGTAATGTGTACTTTAACTTTAAATCTGTTAATGAGGATCCATTACTGATATTTAGAACTGATTGGAAGTATTTTTTCAGTTGTCAAACTTAAAGCAGCATCAATGATTGCAAGTGTTTTGTCCATCGGGGTGATAATGTCCTATGTGTGACGCTGATAAAAAGAAAAATGCGTTCTTGGACAAAATGCTAAAATTGTTATGCATGAGGCAGGTGACATAAGCGCATTGCTTTTTTTTCTAGGTTAACAGAAATGACATTCTTACACAACTTAAAACTTCTCTAGGGTAGGGGGCAGCATTCAAAATTTTGGATGAAAAGCATGCCCAAATTAAACTGCCTGCTTCTCGGGCCCAGAAGATGTAATATGCATATAACTGGTAGATTTGGATAGAAAACACTCAAGTTTCCAAAACTGTTAAGATAGTGTCTGTGAGTATAACAGAACTGATTTGGCAGGTGAAAACCTGAATAAAATCCATTTGGGAAGTTTTTTTGTTTGTGGTTTTGTAGTTTTCTTTTCAATGCCATTACAGTATCCATTGACAGTATCAAATTGCAGTTCCTATGCCTTCCACTAGATGTCATCAGTCTTTAGAAATTGTTTCAGGCTTGTATTCTGATAAATGAGGAAGTAGGTCTGAATGAGTGGACCCTAAAGTGTCACAGAGCTTTTTCATGCGTGCGTGCCTTTCTTGTTTACCTTTCATATTGATGACGTTATTGTCCAGTTGAAATATTAGCGATTATTTAGGCTAAAAACAACCTGAGGATTGAATATAAACATCTTTTGACATGTTTCTATGAACTTTATGGATACAATTTTGATTTTTCTGTCTGCCTGTTTTGACTGCGTTTGAGCCTGTGGATTACTGAAGAAAACACGCGAACAAAACTGAGGTTTTTGGATATAAAGAGACTTTATCGAACAAAAGGAACATTTATTGAGTAAATGAATGTCTGCTGAGTGCAACCATATGAAGATCATCAAAGGTAAGGGATTAATTTTATCTCTATTTCTGACTTGTGTAACTCTTCTACTTGGCTGATTACTGTTTGTAATGATTTGTCTGCTGGTCTATGTTCTCAAATAATCGTAAGGTATGCTTTCGCCGTAAAGCATTTTTTAAATCTGACACCGTGGTTGGATTCACAAGAAGTTCATCTTTAAACCTATGTCAAATAGGTTTTGTTTTCTGAATTTTTATAATGAGTATTTCTGTATTTGAATATGGCGCCCAGCAGTTTCACTGGCTGTTGAAGAGGTGGGACGCTAACGTCTCACGTACCCAAGAGAGGTTTTAATGGCAAGACACTTGGTTCACATACAAGGACATGTTTTTCAATTGAAATGCAAGTGTTTGATTTCCTGGAATAATAGTTTCAGAAGTAACTAATGAATAAAAATATATATTTGAGAATCATGTGTCACACTAGAGGACAAGTTCAAGGGACTAAGCATTACATGGTTCATTAAATTCATTATCTTAAGATTTAATGTGGCCATATAACATTGAGTTGTTTAGATAGTTGCAATAAACTATGATTTTTCTTGATTTTTAGAATAAACTATTTGTTTTGGCGATATGGCAACTATCCACATGCTGTTAATGCTCTTAATCACAAGTAAATAACTTATTGGTTTCCTTAGAAATGGTGTTCTCAACAAGTCAGTGGTTTATTCACTTAATCAACAGTTATGGTAGTAAATGGCTTTAACTGTAGAGGGTGCTGACCCTCTACAACCTTTGATTATTTGAACCTGCTGGTCATCTATGAACATCTTGAAGAACCATCTGGCCTTAATTGCCATGTACTCTTATAATCTCCACCCGGCACAGCCAGAAGAGGACTGGCCACCCCTCAGAGCCTGGTTCTTCTCTAGGTTCCTGCCTTTCTATGGAGTTTTTCCTAGCCACTGTGCTTCTACATCTGCATTGCTTGCTGCTTGCTGTTTTAGGTGACATCTGTTTTGATGTAAAAAACACATTCTAAATACATTTGAACTTAAGTTGCTTAATTGGTTACTTTCTATAAAGGAACAGGGCGAGACCCAGATGCAGACGGTTCAAGTCTCTTATATTTATTAGTATCCAAGGGGGAGGCAAGAGAATGGTCATGGACAGGCAAAAGATCATAACAAGGTCAGAGTCCAGGAGGTACGGAGTGACCGGCAGGCTCGATCAGGCCAGGCAGTATGGTCAGGCCAGGCAGTATGGTCAGGCCAGGCAGTATCGTCAGGCCAGGCAGTATGGTCAGGCCAGGCAGTATGGTCAGGCCAGGCAGTATGGTCAGGGCAGGCAGTATGGTCAGGGCAGGCAGGTTCAGAGTCAAGTGTCAAAACCAGGAGGACTAGCCCAAAAAACAACAACTGCAAACCAGGATCAAGCAGGAGCCCAGCGTAACACGCTGGATGACTTGACCAAACTGGCACAGGCAAATAAATTCCCAGGGGATAATGGGGAAGATGGGTGACACCTGAAGAGGGTGGAGACAAGCACAAGGACAGGTGAAACAGATCAGGGTGTGACATTTTGAGTAATTTCAACTTTCACGATAATAGTTTCCGACTCATTCAGGTCTTTAGTTTAGGGGAGGGTAAGTTGGGCCACCCTTGTTTCTAGGAAAGAGTGTTCTATACATCCGTTGGTGTCTCTATAAGCTTCAAACAAAGTCCTAATCCTAGAATGAAAGTGCATCCTTGTAGCTGTGTGGGCTAATATTGTGAACATGTTTGAGCCAATGGCCATGAGGTAAGTTGAGTCAATGGTTGAGCCAATAAAAATATGAGCAAATGGGCAGGGCCTTTCCTATGTTAAGTTTCTTTTAAAATACAAACTGTTAGCCTGTGTTAAAAGATGCTTTCAATGATTAAAATACAAAGTGATTGTGCTGAATTGGGTTTGGGAAATAAAGATGGACATGGTTTTAAAAAGATAATGGTAATATTTAATTCAGTACAGAAATGTGTAGGTCGGCTTAACTTACCCTGTCCTGCGGCTGAACTGACCCCATACCCAGAGTAAGTTGTTGTGCCAAAATAGCAAGCTGTGTTTTCAAAACTGCAATGTTTACATGAATTCTGATTTATTTCCAGGGACACACAACAATATATGTAGATATCTTTGTTAGAGTACTATATTCCTCCCGAGGTCTATTTAAAATGTTGGAACCAATTAGGTCAATTACTTTGACGATTAACACCGCCATTCACAAAGATTTATTTGGAAGGGATGTAAATACAGCACAAATGTAGCTTTAATTTAATAAGAACGCTAAGGACACCACCCAGTGCTGTCACTATCACCCCCTATCTTTGATTAACACAGATATTAAACTATTTTCAGATTCTGTTGTCTCGTTACTTACCTAAATTGATACATCTGGACAAAAGCGGGTTTGTTCAAAAACTATTATCCTCAGATAACCTCTGTCATGTATTACTTATTGTATATGATTCATCAGAAACCAAAGTTTCTTAGGCAGTTCTATCTCTCAATGTAAAAAAAGCTTCTGATAGATTAGAATGGTCATAGCTTTGGTCAGTTTTTGAACATATGGGACCTTTGCTCCAATTTCATATGGTTAAAATACTATATGCCAATCCCTCAGCCATAGCAATAACAGGCAATACCTGCTCTGTTCTGTTCATTATAACAAGAAAGTAGCCAGCAAGGTGCTATTTTTGTCTTTGGGGCCCCTGCCCCAGGCAATTCGACAATCAAAAGAAATTACAGCAATATCTCAATTTTACTTCTCATGTCATCTCATTATATGCCGACGATGTCTTTATCTAGACAACGTATCTCAAGCCCTCCCAAAAGATTGTAAACAAATTCAGTTCCATCTTAAGTTATAAAATATTTCAAACAAAATCAGCCTTACTGCCTCAAGACCCCGATGCAGGACTCCATTTCTACTCTCTACAATCATTTCCATTTGAAATATTTGGGAATAGATATATTTACTTCCTTAGATAAAACCATTGCCAGAAACTTTAACAGAACGCCCAAATCAATTCAATTCGACCTCAGTGGATGGACTAATTTCCCAGTTACTTTAACCGGCAGAATATCTATCGTAAAAATGAATATATTGCCACAGCTGAATTTGTGTAGTTCAATGCTTCTCTTGTCTCCCCCCTCTGGCTCTGCAAAGGGGGAAGGACGTAGGAGGACTATCCGTGCCAGACTTGCAAAGGGGGAAGGACGTAGGAGGACTATCCGTGCCAGACTTGCAAAGGGGGAAGGACGTAGGAGGACTATCCGTGCCAGACTTGCAAAGGGGGAAGGACGTAGGAGGACTATCCGTGCCAAACTTGCAAAGGGGGAAGGACGTAGGAGGACTATCCGTGCCAAACTTGCAAAGGGGGAAGGACGTAGGAGGACTATCCGTGCCAAACTTGCAAAGGGGGAAGGACGTAGGAGGACTATCCGTGCCAAACTTGCAAAGGGGGAAGGACGTAGGAGGACTATCCGTGCCAAACTTTTAATTGTATTTCCAAGCACTAGCATTTCTTCCCATCCTAAATTGGTTTACAAATTATTCTTCCACCCCCTGGCTGAGTATGGAAAGAAATATGGTGTCTCCTACTGCCCTGGAAGATGTGGTCTTTACTGATATATTCCTTAAATAATATAAATGACACTTTGGTCCTATTATTGCTCACACAATTTCTGTTTGGGCACAAACTTGAAAAACAATGCATGCCCATACTCCAATATTTCACAATAACGCCTTGCGATCTGGAGGGCAGCCTTTTGCATACCCCAATGGTCCAAATGTGGAATCTGTACCCTTAGCGATATTATGGACAGTAATGGTTTGAGAACATTCCAAGATTTAAAAGACACATACTCAATACCAGGCAACTGCTTTTTTCTATATTTACAATTTAGGTCAGCTATCCCTGCCCACAGGGAAGGGGTGGGGTTTTCTCTGGTTGCCGGGAGGGGGAGGCTGGATTTATGTACTTTTGAAGATTTAAAAAAAATGCTAAACTTAACCCACTCTCCCCTAGTTTACCTATCTTGAATGGTAACTCCTGGGTTTAGGCTCACTAATTTGCTATGGGCACAAAAGCAGCCGCATTACATTCAGTTCTGTTGAATCTACATCATGCCATCTGGCCTTTAGTAGTTCAAGTCTGTCAGTTCATACCCTCCCCACAAAGACATGCTGGTGACCTTTATGCAGTTTCCCACTGTGCAGCAGCTTGAGGCCTCAGACCTTTCTCCCTCTCTCCTAGAGAATAGGCTTTTGTTTGGGTCGACAGGAAAAGGGGCCTGTACCCTGCCACTCCAAGCCATCAGCCTCTAGACTGAGAGAGGAAATGGATCCATGCAGTCAGATGTAGACTGAAGTCTGACATGTAGGAGCTAAAAGAATGCTTTCTACAGGCAAGATCTCACCAGGTTGCATGGTGCTTTGTTTACATCAGCACTACAAGCTATTGCATTGTGTTATGACACTTCTCTGCTTCTGTTCATTCCAGTTCAGGCTTTTTGCAGCTATCAAAATCATTTCAAACTGTTCAGTGATCCTGAATGTACCTTAGCGACCTGGTATCTGTGGCTGCTTGGTGTGTGATAAGACTCTCTGTTCGATGGTTCCCATGTGGTGTTTGGAGCCAGTGGGAGCACTCTCGTTTTGGCTGAACGCACCCCTTGCCACACGCCCTCTGAACGCACCCCTTGCCACACGCCCCTCTGTGGTTCACCACACGGCAGAGGCACACTGGGAACATGGTTAGAATGCTTGGAGTTCACTGGGACGGCTGTTACAGAATACAGGAAGCAAAACCGCACAGCTAAAGGGTCAAGGGGTAGTTGATGCGTTTTACAGTGTTTATGTGAGGGAGAGTATAGTTATGACGTAGGGCCAGGAGTTTTTCCTGAACTTATAATTGAGGTTTCTGACATCTAACATTCGCCAAGTCAAGAGCAGAAATAGTTGAAGGGTCAGGGTATGTTTGTATAGAGAAATCCTGGTCTCCAGTCCTGTGCCCATTCTGCTCTGGGTTGTGACTAGATGGAGTACAGCTATGATCAGAAGTGATTTTCGTAGCAGGTTAGGAGAGCATTTTAGCTAACCCTAACCTTAACTATTTTCCTAACCTCAACCGAATGCTCCTAACCTACTATGTTAGTTCTCCTAACCTGCTGCGTAAGTTCTCCTAACCTGCCACGAAAAAGTTCCCGTATACTACCTAGTCAAAACCCCTGCTCTGCTATTGTCCTCCTTGGTTCTCCCACACTTTAAGGAAGGCCATTCTCCACACAATCAATGGGAGGAAGTGGGCACTCTCTTCCCAGGCCCAGAGCCCGGCTGTCCGGAAGAGCAGATCTGGATCTCTCAGGGAGCCAAAATACGCACATCCATTGAGAAAAACCTTTCTGGCATAGTGTTTGAAGCTGGACGGACAGGTGTGAAACACACACACAAACCAACATATGTTTTTAAAGGTACTGGTTAAAAATATCCGATATAATCCAAGAGTAACTAAGACTTGCATAATGTAAGGGGAAAAGTAGGCACCATAACTGACTCAAATGACATTAGACCACTTACAATGAGCCAATTCACTGAATTAAATGGACATGACACTTTTAAGATCAGTTACTATATTATATTACCAGTTCGAAAGACTTTGAATAATATGACATTGAATTTTTACAACCCAAAGGCTGCCTAGGTATCAGGGGAGAGGTTTGAATGTCTGTTTATTAGATAATGCAGTGGTGAGCCATTGAAGTGTGCTGTGATTGATCTGTTTTCCTCTAGCCACGGGGTGTTTTGACGGGGCAGTAAACGAGTCTCTGTTTGAGTCAGACGTGACAGGGTTAACGATGGGTCAGTCACTAAAAACGATGACCCACAGCAGGGTACGAGGAGAGAGACAGAGGGTGAGAGAAATGGAGAAAAATAGAGTGAGGGAGAGAGATTCCACTGTGCACAGACGTCAATTCAACATCTATTCCACGTTGGTTCAAGGTAATTTCATTGAAATGACGTGGAAACAGCGTTGATTCAACCAGCGTGTGCCCAGTGGGATGAGGTAGAAAGGGAGAGAGGGGGAGAGTTTGGGAAAAGGAGAAAGTTTGGGAGGAGGGGTATAGAAAAAGTGAGGGAGAGAAAGTGAGAGATAGTGAGAAATGGAGGAGAAGAGGTGTAGACTGAAGGAGATTTATATGACCCATGTGTTATCCTTTCACGCTGTCAGAACACACATTAAAAAACAATCAATTACCTCCTGAGAATGAAAACGGGGGTCCAACGTGTGTGTGCGTGCCTGCAATGTGTGTACAGTGTGTTAGGGGAGAGTGAGACAGGGTTCAGAACAGAGCAGCTGGATTGAGATTGACAGGCAGGAAAAGTGTGTAATCAACCACCAATGTCTACCTGCCCTCCTGCCACAACCCCCCCCCCCCTTCCCCCTCCACACAGGAGAGGGGTACAGCATGAATATCCCCTCCCCCTCCACACACCTCAAAACTAACAGTATGTCCTTTGTATGGTACCTTGTCATTATGGAACCAAGGAATTCAGTCAGTCTGAGTCCAATCCCCCTCCTGATGGACCAATCATAGCTCCCAACTTCACTTCCTCCATTAGTCTACATAGCAGTGTACTCCCTCCTAAAGCACTTATAGACTTAACTACGTTTTGACTTCCACCCTTAGTCTTTGTTAGAGAGCAATTCTAACACAGCGCCTTTTGATCGAAGCGCAGCATGTTGAGAGCTAAACCTACATACAGACAGAGAGGACACACAGTATGCCTCTCATCAGTTGTGGAAGGGACTGTACTGTAGGTTAATTACATGCTGTAGTCATTAGCTATGTCCCACCTCTGACCCACACTCTACTGTGGTGAATGGAGACACACGCCTCCCGCCAGCCCTAGACACATTTTAGTCTGCCAGATTTACTGGCATCTGCTCTAAGAGAGACGGTTCTATCGACTTATTTTCCTCCTGTCGCACATTGAGTGTGTGTTAGCCCCAGAGAACAGTCAGAAAGATCCTGTAAGGCGGTGGGCAAATACACACATTATGACCTCAGCTCTTAAGGTGAATGTTGCATTTAACTCAGTCAGCCATCAGGAATTCTCAACCACCAGCTGGAGAGGAACACGGCAACAAATAAGCTGTGTTGAATCACTAAAGTGCTCTATTTGAAATGGTTTGAATTGAGGAAACATAACCCTAAGGGAGAAAATATCACAACAAACAAACACCAGCTCCTTCCTTCCTCTCTTTCCTCCACTTACTGGACTCCACGTCTTTCATCCTTTTATTTTTCCTCTACTTCTGCTTCCACTGTGAAAATATCCTCTCTCTGTAGTAGGAGTGTACAGGAAGCCATTTTCACTGAAAACAGTGGGACTTCCTACACACCTTCTGGTCATTACAGTGTGTTTAAGGTTAAATGGCCCAGGATTCCTTAGGGAATGAACTGTATTTTATCCTCTAAGGACTCAAACAATCTCAGGACAGACCCCAGACAGATCCTTTATACCATGGATTAAGATCGATACAGCTCAGAGCACACTCACATGGTGAGGCCTCCATCCCGGCTCTAATAAATGCCTCCACATCAGCCTGCATGGTCCTCCATTCCGGCTCTGATGAATAGAGTGCCAGGCACTAACAGGCTGACATGAGACAGTGACGGGCTGTTTCATATTTAATGGTAGAGTGTGAGTGCGACTGGGAGGCTCAGAGCAGCCTTGGTGGTTAGGGGTGTCAGAGCATGTTTGGAGTGACAGGGTTAAGACTGGAGTCAGCCATTAGAATCCTCTCTAAAGCCCCTCCTATGCTGTAATGAGAAGCAGATCTCGTCAGCCCCCTACCACACTACCTACAGCAGAGTCTGGGGACTGATGGGAGAAACAGGCACAACTGCACACTCTCTCTCTCCCTCTATGTCTCTGTCACTCTCTCGCTTTCTCTGTCTCTGTGCCTGTCTCTCTCTCCCTCTGTCTCTGTCACTCTCTCTCCCGCCCTCTATGTCCCTGTCACTCTCGCTTTCTCTGTCTCTGTGCCTGTCTCTCTCCCTCTGTCTGTCACTCAATTCAATTCAATTCAATTCAATTCAAGGGGCTTTATTGGCAGGGGAAACATGTGTTAACATTGCCAAAGCAAGTGAGCAAGTGAGCAAGCACTCTCTCTCCCGCCCTCTCTCCCTCTATGTCCCTGTCACTCTCTCGCTTTCTCTGTCTCTGTGCCTGTCTCTCTGTCTCTCTCTCTCTCTCTCTCTCTCTGTGCCTCTCTCTCTCTCTCTCTGTCTCTCTCTCTCTCTGTCTCTCTCTCTCTGTGCCTGTCTCTCTCTGTCTCTCTCTGTCTCTCTCTCTCTGTGTCTGTCTGTCTCTCTCTCTCTCTCTCTCTCTCTCTCTCTCTCTCTCGCTCTCTCTCGCTCTCTCTCTCTCTCTGTGCCTGTCTCTCTCTCTCTCTCTCTCTGTCTCTCTCTCTTACATATGTAGCTTTGCTGATGCATATCACCACATAGTATAAAACTACAAAACACGACATCATCCGTCATATCCCTTGTCTGTGAGTAATGGGTGCACACAGTGATATTACTGTATTTACAATGTAACATAAGTTAAGCACTTGGTCATAAACAAGCCCTGAGGGAGGAATGGAGAGAACAGAGAGCGGGAGGATGGATGAATGGGAGTGTTAGCACTCCTATCCCTCAGCTAGGAGCTCTAGGCGCACAAGGCTCAACTCCAGATGGCGGTTGGGTTGCCACATCCTGGCCGTAATCGCCCCGTAGCGCTGTGTTCACCCTTGTGGACCATCGGAGGGTAAAACCACGAATGGGAACCACCTGGGATGGAGAGAAATAGCCAGAGGTAACTTTCCATCACGTGATTTTACCCTGGCAACTCAAATCCTTTGTACTCTATCATTGGAGTAAGGGCCCAGCTAGCACATACCAATATGAAACCCAAAACATACGTTCCCACAACTTCCAAGAAACC